>NC_044032.1:41705651-42046679 GCF_901765095.1 Microcaecilia unicolor | reverse complement strand
CCAATCATTGGAGTTTCCAACTTGCATGAGGAATATTACTCTATAACATACACATGCACTTGACACCTAGCATTAAGCACCAAGTTATAGAATGAGGGGGAAAGGCACTAACTATGAAAGTCTGACTTTTGGTGGTCAGAACGACTAGCAACCTAACTCAGGACATTATTTTTGCCTTGAGTTTAATATCCATGCCTGAAAATTGTGGCTCAGAATTTCCTAATGCTCCAGTTGTAAGTGTGAGGAGTGGCCTAGTGGTTAGAGCACTGCTTTTGACATCCAGAGGTGGCTGGTTCAAATCCTACTGCTGCTCCTTGTGATCTTGGACAAGTCACTTAACCCTCCATTGCCTCAGGTACAAACTTAGATTGTGAGCCCTCTAGGGACAGAGAAATATCCAGAGTACCCGAATGTACACCTGGAGCTACTACGGAAAAGGTATGAGCAAAATCTAAATAAATAATTTGTAGTCAGATTAACTTGTGGCAATGGGACTTAAACAAGCAACCTCTCCCTGACCCCCCAATGTGGTACCCACATTAAAGTCTCCCTTCCAATAAGACCTATTCCTTCTAAATGCTCACAATCCCAGCAAAACACCTTCCCCTTCCCCTCAATGTGGCTACTGAGTAGCACCCCGTGGCACCTTTTAACATATTTATAAATGATATAGTGGAATTAGAAAAGGTTCAAAGAAGAGCGACTAAAATGATAAAGGGGATAGAACTCCTCTCATATGAGGAAAGGCTAAAGAGGTTAAGGCTCTTCAGGTTGGAAAAGAGATGGATGAGGGGAGATATGATTGAGGTCTACCAAATCCTGACTGGTGTAGAATGAGTAGAAGTAAATCGATTTTTTACTCATTCCAAAATTACAAAGAGTAGGGGACACTCGAGGAAGTTACATGGAAATACTTTTTTTTTTTTGTTACATTTGTACCCCACGCTTTCCCACTCATGGCAGGCTCAATGCGGCTTACATGGGGCAATGGAGGGTTAAGTGACTTGCTCAGAGTCACAAGGAGCTGCCTGTGCCTGAAGTGGGAATCGAACCCAGTTCCCCAGGACCAAAGTCCACCACCCTAACCACTAGGCCACTCCTCAGCAAAGAGTAGGAAATATTTTTTCACTCAATGAATAGTTAAGCTCTGGAACTCTTTGCCGGAGGAGCTGATAATAGCAGTTAGCGTATCTGGGTTTAAAAAAGGTTTGGACAAATTCCTGGAGGAAAAGTCCATAGTCTGCTATTGAGACAGACATGGGAAGCAACTGCTTGCCCTGGGATTTGTAGTATGGAGTGTTGCCACAATTTGAGTTTCTACCAGGTACTTGTGACCTGGCTTGGCCACTGTGTGGAAAACAGGATACTGGGCTAGATGGACCATTGGTCTGACCCAGTATGGCTACTCTTATGTTCTTATGTTATGTTCTTATGGAAATGGGAATGATGAAAATTTGCAGATGACACAAAATTATTCAAAGTTGTTAAGTCACATGTGGAATTTCAGACTTTACAGGAGAAACTTGTAAATTGGAAGACTGGGCATTCAAATTGATGATGAAATTCAATGTGATGTACACATGGAAGAATAGCCCAAATATTAGATTCCACATTAGGAATTACTACCCAGGAAAAGGAACTAGGTGTCAACATAAACTACAAGTTGAAATCTTAGGCAGCAGTGGTCAAAAAAGCAAACTGAATGTTAAGAATTATTAGGAAATGAATAGAGAATATCAATTGGCGAATATAACGATTTGCTAGTTGTTGCTGTATTCAGTGCTTTTATCTTTTTGGACCATTTTTGGAAAAAAATGTGCAAGGAAAAATGCACAAAAATCAAGAATTGGGATGTAGGAGGAGCCAGCTTTCTTAGTAGACTGGCCACACAGACATCCCAGCAGAGCAGTGGGACATTATAGGGGCACTGCAGTGGACTTCACATAAAAGGTCCCAGGTACACATCTTTCCATTTCCCCCTTATAATATATGGTGGGTCCTCCAAAACCCATCAAAAACAATGTACCCAACTATACAGCACTATAATAGGCCTTTTGGCTGCAGGTGGCACCTATAAGTGGGTATGGTAGGCTTTTGGTGGGCTGACACTTTCCACCACAAGTATAACAGTTAGAGTAGACTATGGACCTGGGTCCCCTTATCCACAGTGCACTGCACCAACCGCTAGGCTACTTCAGGGACCTCCTTGCTGCTCTAGTAGGACTGGCCATAACATCTGAGGCCGTCACAGAGGCTGATATGTACTGTTTCTTTCATATCTTTGGGAGGTGGAAGTGGGATAGTTACCACTGCTGGAGTAAGGGGGTCATTCTTTTGTTCTTCCAGTAGTCATCTGGTCATTTTGTGGCTTAGTCATTATTACAACAGGTCTAACATAGTAACATAGTAGATGACGGCAGAAAAAGACCTGCACGGTCCATCCAGTCTGCCCAAGAAGATAAATTCATATGTGCTACTTTTTTATTTGTACTGTCCTCTTCAGGGCACAGACCATATAAGTCTGTCCAGCCCTATCCCCGCCTCCCAACTACCAACCCCGCCTCCCACCACCAGCTCTGGCACAGACCGTATGAGTCTGCCCAGCACTATCCCCGCCGCCCAACCACCAGCCCCGGCACAGACCGTATAAGTCTGCCCAGCACTAGTCCCGCCTCCCAACCACCAGCTCTGCCACCCATTCTAGGCTAAGCTCCTGAGGATCCCTTCCTTCTGCACAGGATTCCTTTATGTTTATCCCACGCATGTTTGAATTCCGTTACCGTTTTCATCTCCACCACCTCCCGCGGGAGGGCATTCCAAGCGTCAGTCGTTGTCAGACAGAGGGCAGGAAGGAGGTGCGGTCAGAGGCTCTGAGGAAAGGGAGCCAGGCCTGGTCCCTTCCCCAGCAATGCGGAGGGGGCCTGGGGAGAGAGGCCCAGGAAACTCCCAGGCTATGGGGCCTACAAGGCCGAAGGATCTGAAGGCCCGGCGGAGTAGCTCTCAGCCAGTCCCTCCTCCAGCACGAAGGGAGCGTAGTCCCCTGGACCGTAAAGCGCCCAGGGCCAGGGAGGATTGTGGATCTGATGCCTCCTCCATGACCCAGCGGCGTCCAGGTAAGGAGCCTGAAGATCATGGGGGAGGAAGGAGGAAGGTTGAGGCCCTAAAGGTGCAGACCCAGAAGGAGCAAGGACAAGAAGGAATGGAGGTGGGGCAGGAGGCCCAGTTGGGATTTGAGGCAGCCGGCAGTGAAGAAGAGTGGTCAGAAGAAGGGGAGGAGGCCGGTGAGTGGGAGAATATGGACCCAGGACAGTGTGCCAGAGAAACGGTGGAGCGGGTGAGGCACATCAAGTCTCTGGAGAAGGAAATAGAGGAGCTGGGGAAACGGTTGAAAATGACTAAAGCCATGAGTAGGCTGGCCCCAGCAGAGCATGGTCAAAAGTATAAGACTGAAGAAAAGCGCTTAACAAAGTTGCTGAAACAGAAGGAAAAAAGAATTGCTTGTTTAAAAACAGGCTCTGCAAATCCCTTGAGGGAGGTTTATGAGAATCAAGAGAGGATGCAGGCTGGTACATCTAAAACTATGAGCCAGGAGGTTTTTTCCCCAGCACAGGAATCTACCAGTTTAAGCTCAGGAACATTGTTTCACAAAAGGCAGTTGGTAACAGAGATTGTACAAAGTCCAAACAGTCAAAGTACATTGCAAACTATGAAAGCCCTGATGAGCCCAAGGGAAGAGGGAGTACTCAGGTTGGATACAGCTCCAGGAGAAGGGGGAGGGGCGGATTGTTTGGCCTCAGGTATTCCGGTAGAACAGAAAGGAAAAGACACAAAGTTACAACACTTTCATATTATTGAAACGGATGGAGACAGGTTTTCCACCCAGGACACTTTTTCAGTACCCACTAGTGGGGAAGAAGAACAGGGTGTGGAAAAAAGTATTGAACTTACCTGTGTGGAGAGATTGCAAGAGAAGCAAAAACCAGCAGGCTTCCAACTGCAGGAGCACTCCAAAGGTGCTCTGATTGAGGCAGCAGTTTCTGGTGATCAATTATCATCAGCTGTGCAGCTTGGCTCAGAGCAGGTCTGCCCGCGAGGTCAGGACGGACAGGAGGAAGAATCAGGAGAGATCTCTGTTCAATCTGCAGCCAAGTTTGCAGGGGACCTGCTAGGGTATGGTGCCCAGGACATAGAGAATCAGCAGGAGAAAGAGGAACTGGAACAGGAGTTGCATGGAATGGAGCAGGACATTGGACCAATTGCTCAGACCAGAGTAAGCTCTGAAAGTGCACTAATTTTTAAAGCTCCTGATGTCCCAGTTGAAGGTCTGGGTTTGAACTGGTTGAGGGGGGGCTGTGTGCGAGGGGAGGGTGGGGGGGCGGGGGGAGGGTCTTGGTCAAGAGAGGGGTATGCTTTCTTGTCGGAAGGTGGGGGAGGGGGATGTGGGGAGCCGGGATTCGGAGGAAGGGAAGAAGGGTAGGGGAGAAGTGAGGGGGGCGGGGGAGGGGCAGGGTGCTCTTTCCTTTGCGGCGGTGGTGAGGGGTGAGGGGGGAGGGGAGATGGGGGGGCGGCCAGTGTCTGTGGAGGGATCAAGGGGGAAAGGGGGGGAAGGGAGAGGGGCGGGGCAAATCCCCAAAGGAATCCCCAAGGAATGTGGTGCAGATTAGATGGGTGGGGGAGGGGGCTATGCCTTCTCGGGAGACGGTTTTGAGGATGGTCATGGGCCTGGGGTTTGTGCCGGAGGACTTCTATGCCTGTATTCACCCAGTTAATTTGCCTGAGTACGATGTTAGTTTTCTAACGCAGAGGGGTATGGAAATCTTTTGGGAGAGGTATGAGGGGGTGAAAGGAAGGGGGGATTGGAGCAATTATGTGGTTATTCCTATTAGTAGACCTGACTTGGTGCAAGTCACTGTATTGGTACGAAACGAGTCCATTTCAGGGGCAGACCTGGCCTACTGGTTACAGCGGCATGCGGATTTGAGAACCCCGTTATCCAAACTCCCGGATCCAAGTAGGGTGTGGGCAGGGGGGTGGGGGGCTTGGGTTAAGCTAAGACAGGAAGGGCAAGTGGTCAAGCACATTCCTTCTGCGGCTTTTATTGGCCGGGACAGGATTCTCTGTTTTTACAAGGGACAGCCACGGCAGTGTTTCCGTTGCGGATCCTTTCGCCATTATAGTATGTCTTGCCCAGTACAACAGTGTGTAAAGTGCGGGAGTAAGGAGCACTATACAGAAAATTGTTCCTCTATCCGTTGCAATTTGTGCGGGGGTCTGGGGCATGCCTTTAGAGACTGCCCGAGGGCGCGTCATAATAGGAGGGATGAGGGCAGGGGGAATATGATTCGGGGAGAGGGGCAGGATCTAGGTCAGGGTTCTGGGGGTCTGGGGGTTGGGAGGGCTTGGGAGGAAGGGGGAGGAGAGGGAGGTTTGGGGGTACAGGGGAGGGGTGGTTTGCAGGGGGAAGAGGAGGGTTTACGGTTAGAGGAGGGCGGGGGTCTAGAGACTAGAGGGGGACAGGAGGAGGAGGGAAAGGGAGAGTGGGTTCAAGTGTCAAAATTAAAGAAACGGAAGGTTTCAAAGGGAAAGGGTTTGACATTACAGGGGTTGCCTGGGGTGGGGCAGGGGGGTAATCGATTTCAGATTTTGGAAGAAGAGGATGGGGGGGCAGAGATACAGGGGAAGGGGGATGATGGGGAGAAGGGACCTCAGGAAGAGGGAGGAGGGGAGAGGAGTCGGGGAAAGGTCAAGGGGGAAAGGAGTCAAGGTAGGAAGGGAAGGGGTACCCATGACGAGGAGGGGGGGATGGAAGTGGAAGATGTTGAGGTTGGGGAGGAGGAGGGGGTTCCGGTAGGGAAGGGAGGGGGGGGTAAGAGGAGGATGGGGCAGGGGGTGGTTAGCCAGGAGCAAGCTCAAGGGGACGGTAATGTAGAGGTAGGAAAGGAGGGGGAGGGGGTGCAGAGGGGAGAGGTTCAAGAGGGGAAGGTTGCAGGGGGGGATTCCGTAGGGTTTAAAAAGAAGAAAGGGAGGAAGAAAGGTATGAGGGAGGGGGGAGGGGAAGGTTGGGATCAGGATACAGGGATACGGGACTGGGCGGCAGAGATAGGGGATAATGGAGAGGAGGATTACATTCTGGGTAGCAGGTTGCCACAGAGAGTAGATAGTATGCAAAGGAAGGAGGAGAGTGAGGAGTTGCATGAGTCCTAATGGGGGGTATGGCAGGGCTTCTTCTGACGTTCGCCACCCTAAATGTGGCGAGTGTGGCTTCCCAGAGAGCTCAGTGTTTGGCCTATGAGTGCTTTTCTCAGGTTAAGGCCGATTGTTTTCTGCTTCAGGAAACGCGTTTGCAGAACCTGGAGCAGCTGAGAAGGGCGCGCAGGGATTGGAGATGGGGACCCTCGGTGTGGGGGCTGGCAGGGGAACGATATGGGGGAGTGGGGATTTTATTTAAGACACATAAGGTGGAAATTCAGCGTGTGATGGAACTCGGGGTGGGGAGGTGTTTAGTGGTAGACGTATTATGGCAGGGTATGGCGTTGCGAATTATTAATCTTTATGGGCCGCAGACTAGGAAGGAGCGCAGTTTGTTATTAGGGAAGATCAGGCCTTACTTGTTTACTGCACGCCAGGTAATTTGGGGGGGAGATTTCAATTTAATTATTAGGAAACAGGATAGTGGGAGTACTAAGGTACAGGTGACATATGATGGGGTGCGCTTGCTCGGGATCATGAAAGAGGGGGGGCTGATAGATGTTCACATAGAACATTTCCCAGATGAGGATGGATTCACGTTTAGCAGGGGGAGATGTAGGAGCCGAATTGATCGGTTTTTGGTTCGTAGAGGGGTATGCCAGCGGGGGGCCTCGCCCGCTGGACGTGGATTTTTCCGACCATAAACTGCTTCTTGTGGAAGTAGGGGGGGTCGGCGGCTCATAGGATAGGTAGGGGGTTGTGGAGGATGAATTTAAGATGGGTCCAGGATGAGGAGGCTCAAAAGAAATATTTGAATTTTTTAGAAGACCAGTTATCCTTACGGGGGATCTTTCCCTCCAGAGGAGAATGGTGGGAGGTGGTGAAAAAACGGACGCGTTTCCTTTTCATGGGACAGGCACGGAGGAGGGGAAGGGAAAGGACACGTTTGGGGATGGCCTTGAAGCAAAGGAAGGATTATTTGATTTCCAAGGGAGGGAGGAAAGAGGATATCCAAGAATTACAGTCTCTGTTAGAGAAGACTCAATACGATCGGTATTCCTCTTTAGTTTATGAGAGGGACTTTGGTAAATTGATTAGCCCAGATCCCTTCGTTTGTTGTAGGGAAAGAAGAGAGCATAGGGTGGTGGAGGGTTTTAGGGATACTAGGGGGGTGATGCAGGATTCCAAAGAGGGAATATTGAAGGTGGTGGAAGAGCACTTCAGGGGTTTTTTTTTCGGATCAGCACTTGGATGGGGGGAGGATGGATCAGTATGTGGAAGGGACTCCGGGGGTGGGGAATTGGGGGTCTCATCTCCAGGCCCTTTCGTGCCCCTGGACACTGCAGGAGGTTGAGGAGGCTATAGGGGCCCTGAGAAAGAGGACATCTCCGGGGCCGGACGGGCTGCCGGCAGAATTCTATCATACGTTTCGCAGGCGCCTGGCTCCGATTTTATTGGATCTCTGGGAAGAGGCACGTCAGAGGGGGTCTCTTCCAAAATCCTTGTTGGAGTCTGCATTGATTTTGTTAAGTAAGGGCAAAGATCCGCAGCTGTTAACTAACTGGAGGCCTATTGCGCTACTAAACTGTGATCGTAAGATCTTTGCGCAGATGCTCTTCAAGCGTATGCGGCAATTCTCGGGGGACTTGTTGGCAGCCTCACAGGCTTGTGGGGTGCCGGGTAGAGGGGTGCTGGAGGCTGCGGCATGGGTGAGGGAAGGTTTAGAGCGGAGTCGGGAGGAGGGGTCAGGGTGGCTGATGGTGGCGCTTGACCAAGAAAAAGCCTTTGACAGGGTCCAATGGGGATTCCTCTGGCGGGTTTTAGAGTATTACGGGTTCCCTAGGGATTGGGTGGCACAATTACGGTTGTTATATTCTCATGCACATGCATTTCCATTGATCAATGGGTGGAAAGGGGGGGAATTTGAGCTGACGGCAGGGGTTCGGCAAGGGTGCCCTTTAAGCCCTTTGCTGTATGCATTTTCTATAGACCCTTTTATTAGGCGTCTGGAGCAGGGTGGGGTGGGAGGATTGAGGGGGGTGGAGGTAAGCACGGGAGAACAGTTGCGGGTGGTGGCATACGCAGACGATATTACTGTGTGGGTGGCAAACAAAGCAGAAGGGGATAAACTTTTGGAGTTCATCCACGATTTCGCAGGGTCACGGGTGAATATCCACAAATGCAACAGTTTGTGGTTAGGGCCAGTAGGGGAGCAGTTTGAATTAGGAGGGGGTTTCCCGGGGGTGGTGGATAGAATGAGGGTTTTGGGGATTTACTTTGAGATAGGAGATTATGCTAAATTCAACTGGGACCGTTGTCTTCAGGAAGCAAAGGGGCGGGTGGACAGGTGGAAGAGGTGGAAAATGTCCATGGAAGATCGGGTGAAACTCATCAAGACCCATTTGGTGCCCCTCTTTTTGTTCATCAGCTACATTTGTTTGGTACCTGAAAAGTGCTATGCCTCGTTGTATAGCATTTTCTTCCAGCTGCTGTGGGGCAATCGGTTGAATCCAGTCAAACGAAACACCACATATCTATCTAGGAAGGAGGGGGGGGTAGGGATGATCAATCCGGTTTTGTTTTTTAGTTCTTTGTTTGTGCACTTTAATCTAGGGAGAGCGGTGGGTCAGGCTCCTCCAGGGTGGGCGAGTAGTGTGCTGGGGTGGTGGGAGAGGGTTTGGGTGGGGTGGAGGAGAGGGGAGAGGGTAGGGGTATTGCGGAAAGGGGCTCCGGAAAGGGTAGGGTACTATAAAACGTTAGTAAAATTAGTTCGGGTCTGGGGGATTCTAGTGGGGGAGATTAGGGATGGGAAGAGAGGAATCTGGGTGGAGAGAGTGCGCTCCCAGATGTTCTCGTCCCCTCTGGTACTTAGCGATGCTCCCGGGGAAGTGCTGAGGCAAGGGCTACGGAATATCAATTCGGAGAGGATTCCGGCTAAATATCGGGACATTGCCTGGCTGTCCCTACACGGCAAATTATATGTCAGAGAGAATCTGAGAGATAGGAAGATCCAGGACAGGAATTGTCCAAGGGGGGAATGTGTGGGGAAGTTAGAAACCATGGACCACTTTTTGAAGGACTGTCCCTTTTCCCGGGGGGTGGGTGACAGGGTTTCTGCTCTCCTCCAGATCCCCACGTTCCGTTCCTATACGTATGCGGACTGGGTGTATGGATATCGATTCAAGAGAGGTCAGCTGGATCCGGGGACGGGGTTCTTGATTTTGCTCATTCTCCGGTTCTGTCTTTGGATGGCTCGTTGCCGGGTATCCCTGCACCAAGAAGATCGATCCATTGAACAGGTCAGTTGGGATGTGGTGCGGGCTGTACAGCAAGTGGCGCAATGGGAAAGAGTGGAGAGGGATTCACAGATGGTGTCCTTGTGGTGGAAGCATGTGAGGTTAAAGGCCTTATGATTATAGTTACTGTGATGTTGTGTTGGTTGTAATTTTAGGGGGGGAATAAGGGGGGGAAAAGGGAGGGGGAGGGGTGTATATATGTATAGGGGCAGAAGGGATTGTTTTGGTGATAGAATGGTTTGTGTTAGGCATGTGAATATTGGTATTTATATGATTTCTGTATTTTTGTTATTCGTTGCTGTAAATAAAGAAATCTCCAAGCATCCACCACCCTCTCGGTGAAAAAATACTTCCTGACATTCTTCTTGAGTCTGCCCCCCTTCAATCTCATTTCATGACCTCTCGTTCCCTAGCTCAAAACGTCACAGTTTTAGTCCTAGATGCTCTTGTTTTGTTCTATAATGACAGAAAAAGATCCCAAGTGTTGGGAATGTGTTTCTGTCATTATAGAACAAAACAAGAACACACAAATTCTGCCCTTAACACTCCCCCAACACACCCCCTTGTGATTTGAATGCACTGCAGATGAATAGCATAGAAAAATGTTTAGCAAAATGGTTTTTGAATATAGAGGTTTGAATGTTTTGGCAAGCAAAATGTCCAAATGCTGCTTTATGCTCTTTTGAAAATGAGCCTCATAATATCATAATGCCTCTGTATCACTCCATGCTACGACTGCACCTTGAGTACTGTGTGCAATACTTACCGCATCTGAGAAAAGATACAGCAGAATTAGAAATGGTACAGAGAATGGCAACCAAAATAAATTAAGGGAATGGAAAGGCTAATGAGGTTGGGGTGCTTCAGTTTTGGAGAAGAGACGGCTGAGAGGAGATATCATAGAAGTCTATAAAATCCTGAATAGAGCAGAACCGATAAATGTCAAATAATTATTTTACTTTTTCAAAAAGTTATAAGACTGGGGGGCATGCCTTGAATTTACTAAGCAGTACATTTTTTAAAAATATAGCTAAACTCTGGAATTCATTAACAAATCAAGTGGTAAAAGAAGCTAACATTTGAGTTTAAAAAAGGACTGGATACATTTCTGGAGGAAAAGTTCATAAATTGTTATAAAGGCAGACCTTGAGAAATCTACTGTTTATCCCTGGGGATAAGTAGCATGGAATCTTGCTACTTTTGGGGATCCTGCCATATACCTAGATTGGCCACTGCTGTTTATGGGGATCCTGCCATATACCTAGATTGGCCACTGTTGGAAAAAAGATGCTGGGTTAGATGGACCTTTGTTCTGACCCAGTACGGGCAACTTATATGTTCTAATGTACAGTACAGTGACTGAAATTTCATGCTGCAATTACTTAATACCAACACCTCAAATGTGAAACCCTCAAATAACCTCTGGTAAATCAAAACTAAAAATGAGTAAAAGAACCAGAGTCTATTATGGAAGAAGGAAACGAGGAAAAATATGATCCAAACTAGGCAAATTTACTACGTGCCCAAGATATTATTGTAATAAAACAACAAAATATTTTTTGTAATAGTGGAGAGTTTAAACTCACCCAAACGAGGCTACACCAAGGTGATTTACGCCTCTAAGGGTGGACAAGTTTCTCGATCATAGAACTTCTCCACTAATTTTTATTTCTTGTGAGCAAAAACACCCTCATGTGCTCATAGGTAACATAAACTTCTGGATCAATTCCCTCATTGACTCCATCCAAAGTCATTGCACCCTAATCAACTACAAGTGTTCATATATAGAGAATATCTCTTATAGTTTTTTCTTATAACAATTCTTTTTTAAAAAAATATACTGATGTGCTCAATAACGTTACATTATACTTACGTCAATTACTTAATACAGCAGTCATTAAATAGTAAAGAATATTTCTTACAAAATTAAGAATTCATTGTCTTTTTTTATCACTAACAGTTTTACATATCTGAAATCTAAGACTGTATCTGAAGTTAGGAAAACATGAGATAAAAATACAGAATCTCTTAGAGAGATGGAGGGAGGGATAGTAAATGGTTGGGCTGACTTGATGGGCCATATGGTCTTTGTCTGCCATCATTCTTCTCTGTTTCTATGTTTCTAAGTACCTCTTGGTTGGTATTAGAGCAACAGGGGGTTAAGAAGGGCAAGAGAATTAGTAATGATTCCCTGGATGACCCTTGGTTATCAACAACAGGGGCATAGGTTTGTTTGGATTTTTTTTCCATTAATCAATGCTAGATCAGCTAAGAATAAAAGTGAGGACTTGCATGACATGGTGTTAGAAATAAGATAGAGGTCCTTGGCATCACAGCCATAGTTGGATAATGCAGATACTGTGACTTTGAACCAACTGTACACTGATGGATTTGCTTAGGTTAATGAACCTAGAGCAGGGAGGCAGGATAGAATCTACTTTTGTATGGGACAGTGTGGTAGTGTGAGTGAGGTTGGGGTGGGATGCTTTCATAAATATAGCCAGATAAGAAAAAAAAAAGAATGAAACAAAATCCCTTTATTAAAAAAATATTGAACTCTGTTATCTCACAGGTAGAGTAATAAAGAATAAGGTTTCCTTAATTTCAGAGGCAAACTTCACACAGTCCTGTAGCTGACAGACCTCATGCCCACAGTACATACAGCTACTGGCAGAGTTACACAACAAAGGTCTGACTGGAGCCAGACCTCAAGGATAGGATTCTTGAAAAGCTAAAGCTTAGCCAGGTTCTGGTAGCTTACACACAAGGGAAATGGGACTTGATATATCACCTTTCTGAGGTTTTTGCAACTACATTCAAAGCAGTTTACATATATTCAGGTACTTATTTTGTACCAGGGGCAATGGAGGGTTAAGTGACTTGCCCAGAGTCACAAGGAACTGCAGTGGGAATCAAACTCAATTCCCCAAGATCAAAGTCCACTGCACTAACCACTAGGCTACACCTACACTCCAGGACAGCTTCTCTCTTTCCAAGGCCTCTCTGTTCTGTTTTGTCAGAGGATTTTACTTCCTGCTCACTGTTGAGCCCCACCCTCCTGGCCAGACAGCCTAACATCCCTATACTTAAATTGGCTCTGCTTCAGCCTCTGACACGGCAGATTTAGCACCACCTGCCATAAGGTGGCTAAACTGCAACCTCAAGGGCAGATGATCAAAAGCCCTGCGTTGTTCCAAACAGCGTTCTAAAAATAGCGCTGGAACAGTGCGGGGCTTTACTGCACCAATGATCAGAGATAATTGTATGCAAATTTAAGCATGCAATTGTCTTTGATCATGGGGTAGAAGAGCGGGAGGATTGTGCCTGAGCTAGGGTTACCATATGTCCGGTTTTACCTGGACATGTCCTCTTTTTGAGGACATCGCCGGGCAACTGGGCGGGTTTTGCCAGCCTGCCCATTTGTCCAGATTTCTGGACAAATGGGCAGGCTGGCGTGCGGGCCTAGTGGTGTTCTATCCTCCACTCCCCTTGCCTTACTATACTGCCCTGGTGGTCTAGTGACCTCTTGGAGGCTGGAAAGAGCCCCTGCATACTACTTCCTTGCTGAAACGGCCTCTGCGCTAATTCAAAATGGCCGATGAGAGTTGAAGTCTCGCAAGGCTGCTTCAACCCTCAGTGGCCATTTTGGATCGGCGCTGGGACCGGAGTCAGCAAGGAGCAGTATGCAGGCACTCCAGGCAGAAAAGAGGGGGGCTCTTTCCTGCCCCGAAGAGGTCACTAGACCACCAGGGCAGTATAGTAAGGTAAGGGAAGGACAGGACACCCTTAGGGGTGTGTGACGGGAGTGTGTGTATGAAAGGGGTGGGGCAGTATGTGAAGGGGTGTGTGAAATGGGTGTGGCGGTATGTGACGGGGTGGGGTGTGTGAAAGGGGGCAGGTGTGGGCGTGGCGTGGGCAGGGCGGGTGTGGCGGGGCATGTGTCCTCTTTTGGAGGGGAGCAAATATGGTAACTCTAGCCTGAGCGCACACTTCTTTGACAGGTCTGGGCTGTCAAAAACCCAGACCTGTCAAATACAGGGGCTGGAGGTCCATGGGACCACCAGACCCCAACTACCCCTGCCCCAAGCAAGGTGAAACGGGGGACGGAGGTCCGGCGGACCTCCGGTCCCCCCAACCCCCCCCCCCCGACACAGGTTCAGGGAGGGCTGGAGATACACTGGGCAAGGCTGGGTGACGTCATTTTGCAGGCAGCGCCGAAAGAAGAGGAGGGAGGCCACCTCCCTCCTCCAACTTAAGGTAGGGGGTGGGGGGATTGACCGTGGCCCACTGGGCCACCAGGGACTTCTTATGAATGATGGTGGGGGGGCTGGAGACCCACCAGATCTCCAGCCCCCGAACCTGTGTCGGGGAGGGGTTTGGGAGGACAGCCCCCTGTCGCTGGGGGGGGGGGGGGCATGGGTTCCTGGGGGGGGTCATCAGTCAGGTCATCGGTTCCTGTGGGGAGTTGTTGCATTGGGGGGAATGGGGGCCTGCTAGCATGCAAATGCATGCTGGACAGGGCTCACCATTCCTCCCCAATGGTTTGCAAACCCTAACACCAGCTCCGAGCTGGCGTAGGATTTGCCGCGGCCAGCGCATCAATCTTTGGTGCGCTGGTCACTGATCATTGGGGATGAATAGGCTTAGCATGCATTTGCATGCTACTTGCGCTGAGCCCTGTTTTGCATGCATTTGCATGCTAGTTGCGTTCAGAGCCCGCAAGCACGTTGTTTCATGCACTCAGGGGCTCTGATCATGGGGCAGTAGCAAACGCAGGTGCTAACAGCCTCTAGCGCCTGCATTTGCTTCTGATCATCGACCCATCAATGAGGGAGTGTTTTTAGGGACACCTGCTGTTATACCACTCACTCACAGACACCCATTGTTATAGCAAGTAAAGAGGTTAGACTGTCTTTCTTTGATTGCTAGGACAAGAAAGTTAGGAATATTATTGGCTTACTGGGCTCCTGGTAAAAATAGTATAGAACTAGATTCTCAATTGGAATTTACTGGTCAGGTGAACAAGCTTGTTAGTCATGGCTTTATGATTGTGTAAATTGCATGCAATTTGTGGTGATGTGGATGAGAAGGCATTTCAGTATTTGATGTATGCTTTATTTATGACTCAGATTGTGCTAATGCAATTTTAATAGGTTTACCTCAACTTTGTTTGAGAAAACTTCAAACTTTGCAAAATACAACAATTCGTATCTCAGGTAGGTTGGGTAGGAAAGATCTTGTAAGTTCAGTTTACATTCAATTTCATTGGTTGCCTGTGTATTTTTGAATACAATTAAAATTATTAGTTTTGACACATAAGGCGTATTATTTAACAGGTGCTGTTGCCCCTTGCATCTTTCATAAAATCCTATGTCCTTGGGAAAGAGTAATGTTCCTTAGAAGCTTTAGACTTGGTAGTACCGGGGATTAAGGAAACTCAACTTGTCTCTCATAAGAGGACCTTCTGTGTGGTGGCACCAGATCTTTGGAATAATATTCCTGTGGCCTTGCAGGCAGAGTTATGTTTACTTAATTTATACATCTTCTGAAAGCATATTTGTTTACTGTGTGGCTTTTCCAGCTGTAGGTTTGTGGGTTACCTTCTGTCCTTCTGTGTTAAATTGTACAGCGCTGCGTAACCCTAGTAGCGCTTTACAAATGTTAAACAGTAGTAGTGGTAGTAGTTTCAATATTAGTGAATGAAACAGGGTTTTTTTTGAATGAATGGTTTGAGTTGTGTGGACTTTTCTATTTTATTGTAGTTCTTTTTCTTTGTACAAGTGTTTTGTAAACCACTTTGATATTGAAATTATATAGATAAACTATAAATTATAAACTATTTGATCGTATACTTAAACCCTTTATCCTGGTTGTGAACCCTCATGTAAAGGGTGATTTTAATGTTCCTCCATATTACTACTACTACTACTACTACTACTAACTTCTACTTTTACTTCTAACTTCCAGGTGCTGGGACTGAACCAAGCTCCTGCAAAAAGGACAGGTTTATTCTGACCCCTAAATCCCATACTTCTTCTCAAATTGACTGGCGTTAGGTGAGAAACCTACCTGATATTGTCTAAAATTTTTAAGGCTTGTTGCTTAATCAATTTAATTAGCACTGGGAAACCTCTCTTTCTGTCTTTCTTTCTTTCTTTCTGTTCCTGCCAAACTCTGATAGAGGGGAGGGACATTTTTACATAGCTGACACTGCTATAATTATTGGCAATATCTAGATTTATTTAAAAGGAAAGTTATTAATATCTAGGGCAGTTTTAAAAAGTATAATAAATTGTAAAGTGTTGGATCAGACACTACCATTTTGGTCCATTCAACTAGAGAATTCCCTTGATAGCAGCACAAGCTGACCGATTGGGACTTATAATCCCACCCACCCCAGGGTTGTCCACTCATTTATAGACAAACCAAACCTCATTAACTTTACTCCACAGTCATACACAGGCAGTCTTGCAGGCTGATACTCCAACATAGTACACCTGTTCATACCCATTTCAACCAATCAGGATGACTTTTATTCTCTGCAATAATTGTGCTACTTTAGTTTCAAGGCCAATCATCTGGAAACTTAAAGCTTGTCCTATCTGTCTTCAGCTATCTACTTTAAAACAAGAGCTATATAAAGTAATGCAAGAATTAGATGCAATTAAAGCAACTTATAGGACTGTACAGAATCATAACTTCTCACCACTGCCTCAGAGAATAAAACCACAAAGGAACAGATGGTTCACAGTAGGCTCAGGCAGAATTCGTCATGTCACACAGAAACATCCGCCCACACAAGTGTTGCCACTACAAAATTCTTTTGCTCCACTACAGCACTGTGATGTTCCTGAAACTAAAATTGAAGCAGAAGAAAAAGAAAAAGAAAAGGAAGAGGGAACAAAAAGAGGAGAAGGTGCCCAAAGAGAAAAGACACTCACAAATCACTAAACCCAAAACACATACTAGGAAATGTAGTTGGAAAGCAATGACCACAAATGCTCACAGTCTAAGCAATAAAATTCATGACCTTCAAGCCCTGATGTTGGAGAATGACTTGGACATAGTTGCAGTCACAGAGACATGGCTCAATGGTTCCCATGAATGGGATGTAAACATACCAGGCTATAATCTTTTTAGGAAGGATAGAGAGGGACGTAAAGGTGGAGGAGTAGCTCTGTATGTGAGAAATGATATCGCAGCAACTGAATTGACAGGGAAGTGGGGAAAGGAAGAAGCAATATGGATCACCTTAACAAGAGAGGATAAAACCTTGGTCCACGTGGGTGTTGTCTACAGACCCCCGACACAATTGGAGGAACTGGATAAAGATCTGATCGCTGATATTCAAAAGTTGGGGAAGAAAAGAGAGGTGCTGTTGTTGGGAGATTTTAATCTGCCGGATTTAGATTGGAAGGTTCTGTCTGCAAAATCGGAAAGAAGTAGAGAGATTGTAGATGCTTTCCAAAGTGCTCTGCTCAGACAAATGGTGAACGAACCCACGAGGGAGGGAGCCACGTTGGATCTGGTGCTCACAAATGGGGATAGTGTGTCAAATGTCCGAGTGGCTGCACACCTGGGAAACAGTGACCATCAAACGGTTTATTTTGATGTAACGGCTCATGTGGATGGCGGCCACTCTAAACTCAAAGTCCTGGATTTCAAGCGAGCTGACTTTAACAAAATGGAAGAATACCTGAGGAAGGAGCTGATGGGCTGGGAGGACATATGAGAAGTGGAAGGACAGTGGTCGAGGCTAAAAGAAGTAATAAACAGGGCCACAGACCTTTATGTAAGGAGAGTAAATAAAAGCAAGAGAAAAAGGAAACCGATATGGTTCTCAAAGCAAGTGGCTGAGAAAATAAAGATTAAAGAGTTAGCGTTCCAGAAATATAGAAAATCTCAAGAGGAGGAACACGGGGAGGAATACCGGATGAAACTGAAAGAAGCCAAGAGAGAGGTACGTCTGGCGAAGGCGCAAGCGGAAGAACAAATGGCTAGAAATGTAAGGAGGGGAGACAAAAACTTCTTCAGGTATATTAGTGAAAGGAGAAAGACTATAAAGGGAATTGTGAGACTAAAAGATACAACAAAACACTATGTAGAAAATGATGAAGAAAAAGCCAATTTGCTAAATAGATACTTTTGTTCTGTTTTCACTGAAGAAAACCCTGGGGAAGGACCGAGAGGGACTGGCAAAAGTACACCTGAGAATGAGGTGGATAGAGCGCCGTTCACAGAAGAGAGTGTGTATCAACAACTTGGAAAGCTAAAGGTGGACAAAGCCATGGGGCCGGACGGGATCCACCCCAGAATACTGAGGGAGCTCAGAGAGGTTCTGGCAGGTCCTCTTAAAGACTTGTTTAATAAATCCTTGGAGACGGGAGAGGTTCCGAGGGATTGGAGAACGGCGGAGGTGGTCCCTCTTCACAAAAGTGGGGATAGGGAAGAAGCTGGAAACTACAGGCCGGTAAGCCTCACTTCGGTTATTGGAAAAGTAATGGAAGCCATGCTGAAGGAAAGGATAGTGAATTTCCTGGCCAATAAGTTGCAAGATCCGAGACAATATGGTTTCACCAAAGGGAAATCGTGCCAAACGAATCTCATTGAATTCTTTGACTGGGTGACAGGAGAATTAAATCAAGGACGTGCTATGGACGTCATCTACTTAGATTTCAGCAAGGCTTTTGACACGGTTCCCCACAGGAGACTCTTAAATAAACTAGACAGCCTGAAGATAGGACCCAAAGTGGTGAACTGGATTAGGAACTGGTTGACGGACAGACGCCAGAGGGTGGTGGTAAATGGAGTTCGCTTGGAGGAGGGAAAGGTGAGTAGTGGAGTGCCTCAGGGATCGGTGCTGGGGCCGATTCTGTTCAATATATTTGTGAGTGACATAGCTGAAGGGTTACAAAGTAAAGTTTGCCTTTTTGCGGATTACACCAAGATTTCCAACAGAGTGGACACCCCGGAGGGAGTGGAAAACATGAAAAAATATCTGAAGAAGCTAGAAGAATGGTCTAACGTTTGGCAATTAAAATTCAATGCGAAGAAATGCAAAGTAATGTACTTAGGGAGTAGAAATCCAAGGGAGACATATGTGTTAGGCGGGGAGAGTCTGATAGGCACGGACGGGGAGAGGGATCTTGGGGTGATAGTATCTGAGGACCTGAAGGCGACGAAACAGTGCGACAAGGCGGTGGCCATAGCTAGAAGATTGCTAGGCTTTATAGAGAGAGGAGTGACCAGCAGAAGAAAGGAGGTTTTAATGCCCCTGTATAAGACATTGGTGAGGCCCCACCTGAAGTATTGTGTTCAGTTTTGGAGGCCGTATCTTGCGAAGGATGTTAAAAAAATGGAAGCGGTGCAAAGAAAAGCTACGAGGATGGTATGGGATTTACGTTCCAAGACTTATGAAGAGAGGCTTGCTGACCTGAACATGTACACCCTGGAGGAAAGGAGGAACAGGGGTGATATGATACAGACGTTCAAATATTTGAAAGGTATTAATCCGCAAACGAATCTTTTCCGGAGATGGGAAGGCGGTAGAATGAGAGGACATGAAATGAGATTGAAGGGGGGCAGACTCAGGAAAGATGTCAGGAAGTATTTTTTCACGGAGAGGGTGGTGAACGCTTGGAATGCCCTCCCGCGGGAGGTGGTGGAGATGAAAACGGTAACGGAGTTCAAACATGCATGGGATATGCATAGAGGAATCCTGTGCAGAAGGAATGGATCCTCAGAAGCTTAGCTGAAATTGGGTGGCGGAGCAGGTGGGGGGAAGAGGGGGTGGTGGTTGGGAAGCAAGGATAGGGGAGGGCAGACTTATACGGTCTGTACCAGAGCCGGTGATGGGAGGCGGGACTGGTGGTTGGGAGGCGGGAAATACTGCTGGGCAGACTTATATGGTCTGTGCCCTGAAAAGGACAGGTACAAATTCAATTCAAGGTAAGGTATACACATATGAGTTTGTCTTGGGCAGACTGGATGGACCATGCAGGTCTTTTTCTGCCGTCATCTACTATGTTACTATGTTACTATGTTACTACTATTTAGCATTTCTATAGCGCTACAAGGCATACGCAGCGCTGCACAAACATAGAAGAAAGACAGTCCCTGCTCAAAGAACTTACAATCTAATAGATCAACTAAGAGTTGTTTAGAACAGTAAATTCTTATGCAATTTGCATATGGACCTATGCATGAAGCAGGAGAAATGCTGGATATTGCCTGAAAAGAATACAGCTAGGCTTCTGCTTTCTTATATGAGGACTTGGCCAGTGCCATGGTCAGATCATGTTGTGGTGACATTTTCAATGGAGGATCAAGCCTTAACACTGAATAAAAGCAAGATGAAAAAATTTGCCTACTATAAGAGTTGTTAGAAATCTGGATGCATTTTTGGCAAGTAAGGGAGGAACTGAGGGGAGCTGAGTGAACCAGAAGTTATTTGGAATCAGATTTGAAAGCAGGGTTAAATAAGATTATGCCTTTTTAAATGATTAAAGTAGGTGCCATGGTTTTTGGAACTCGTAGGAGGAATGCTAGCTTCAACACAAAACTAGAGCAAGCATAGAGCCTGAATATAACCCCAATGATGTCTAGACTTAAGAAGCAGCCTAGAATTATCTAGGTTTAAATAATGGAGGGGATTGAATGAGATACAGTTAGAGGGAGCTGATTTGATCACTGTGTGAGAGATGGTTGCTATATGGGATCCCAGAAATGAAGTTTGGGAATAAGGCATGGCAAAAGATACCAGGAGGTATTTGGACTTGAAATAGTTTTGGGGAAGTTAGAGATAAACAGGTTGCTGAGATGTTATCTAAGATAATAACTACCTGTAATATGGATCCCTGTCCTTCACTAATTAAGGCAGTTAGAAGTAGGTTGGTAATCTGGATAAGAGGGATAGTGAGTACTTCCCTTTTGAAAAGAACTTTTCCCAATTGTCTAAATAGGGTGATTGTAAGAGCATTACGGGAAAAGCCTCTGTTGCATCCTAATGTCTACAACCAGAGGTTTTTTTGGGTAATCTGATTGAGAAACTGGTGTAACTGCACTTAGATGACATTTTAGAAAATAAAGTAAATTGAATAAGTTTCAGTCGAGCTTCCTTACAAATTGCAGTACAGGTGTGGAGGGGCATTTTTGATATGACGTCAAAATCCAATTTCGGATGTTTTGCAAAACTTATTAGCATTGAGTCTAATTTCCATAGTACAGCTTGCTCTTCTACCTTATCTGCTGGCCCAGACTCTAGAGACTCCTCCAATCAAGGGCTAAGTAGCTGTTTATCTGCCTTCAATCTTCCAACACTTCACATTGTCTCTCAGGCACTTCATGAGGTACGGACAACTACAGCTCCACATGATCTACTTCCTTTAAATTTCATTAAGAACTTCAAAGGCCTGTTGATTAATTTTATCCATTCTATGATTATAAGCTTCCTTGTTTTGGGTTACTTTCCTACCTCATGGAAAATGGCCTACATTCGTCCAATAGTAACGGACCCCAAATTGGGTAACTTACAGGCTCATTTTCAAAAGAGATAGGCGTCCAAAAAGTGTCATAAGTCAGCATTTGGACGTTTATCTCACAGAAACGTCCAAATCAGTATTATCAAAACCTCTTTTTGGACGTCTTTCTCTGAAGTCCATCAGCAGGACGTCCAAATCCCAAGGGGGCATGCCAAGAGTGTGTTCAAGGTGGGACTCGGGCGTTCCTAAGACATGGACGTGTCTTTCAGCAATAATGGAACAAAACAAAGATGTCCAAGACTAAAACTTAGATGTTTTGAGCTAGACCTGTTTTTATAATGAATAGTTGAAGAGAGAATTGAACCCACTTCCCCAGGATCAAAGTCTGCAGCACTAACAACCAGGCTACTCCTCTACTCCACACAATAGGTGCCCCAAATGACTAGTTGACCACTGGGGGGACTCAGGGATCACCTCCCCTTACTCCCCCAGTGGTCAATATCCCCCTCCCACCCCAAAAAATGTGATTAAAAATATTACTTGCCAGCCTGTATGTCAGCCTCAGATGTTATACTCAGGTCAATTAGAATAGCATGCAGGTCCCTGGAGTAGTCTAGTAGTGGTGCAGTGCACTGCAGACAGGTGGACCCAGGTTTCTACCCCCCCCCCCCCCCACCACTTGTTACACTTGTGGAGGAAACTGTGAACCCTCCAAAACCCACCAGAAACCCACTGTACCCACATATTGGTGCTCCCTTCACCTATAAGGGCTATGGTAGTGGTGTACAGTTGGGGGTAGTGGGTTTGGGGGGGGGGGGTTGGGGGGCTCAGCAGACAAGGTAAGGGAGCAATGGTGAGATGTGTACCTGGGAGCATTTTATAAAGTCCACTGCAGTGCCCCCAAGGAAGCCCTATTGCTTTCCTGGGGTGTCACTTTTCCACTATTCTACCTGAAGCCAAGCTTTCTATTTTTTTTTTTTTTATAATATCTGAGCCTTGTGTCTTCTGTTTATCATTAGATTTCGGCTTTGAATTAAGATCTATAGATGAAAAGGGGGTCTCATTACATATATCTAAATACCAGAGAGCAACCTTTCCATTCTTCATAGCAAGAGTGTACATTCCCTAATTACCTGACGGCTAAGGGGAGACATGATAGAGGTATATAAAATAATGAGTGGAGTGGAACAGGTGGATGTGAAGCGTCTGTTCACGCTTTCCAAAAATACTAGTGTAACCTGGGGTTAAAAAAATTTAAATAAATAAATACTTACCTGGGCTCTGGAGGGGTTCTGGAGGCGATTGCTGCCCTGGTGGGTGAGGGCTGAGGGATACTGCGCTGGCTGGGGGTCGGCGATGTTCGGGGCCGATTTTGAGGCCATTTTTCTGGATGGGAGCGCTGCGATGGAGAAGTGGCGCTCCCCGAGAGATTTTGGGGCCTGGGAATGCAGGCCCAGTTTTGGGGACGAGGCGATGCACTTTTCAGGGTCCGGGGATGGTTGGGAATGTCCCCGGGCCTGCAAAAGTGAGTCGGAGCGCTGTACGAGCGCTCTGGTACTGGAGGCACTCCGGGTACTGCGTGGGGGCCGGCGGGAAGAGAAGACGGCGTCGTTCCGGGCCCCAGCTGAAGTAGAGGCGCCGAAGAAGCGGGCGAGGCCTGTTTTTAGGCCTGGGAGAAGCGACGAGAGGAGAGGAAGCGTGCGAGCGTGCTCCCGATGGGGGCGCGCCACACGCACGTTTCGGGAACGCGCGCCGAACCGGAGCTCCGTTTAGGCCTAAGCCGGGGCCTAAATTTTCGGACGGAGCTCCGGGAGTTTTTTTGATTTTTTGATTTTTATCTCCGTTTTTGCATCCGGACGTCCGGGACCAGAACCGGAGGGGGTCTCCGAATAAGGTGAAAATCACGGACAAGGTAAGGGGTCTTTTGACCTGAAATTTTATTTTATTTATTTTTAAATTGTGTAAATTTGGTTTTTAATTTTTTAAAAATCAGGGGTTGGTTCAATTTAAATTTGGTTTACATATTTGTGATCGGGGAATTTTTCTGGATTTTTGGGGTGGGTTAGTTTTTAAAGTTAAATATTTTTAGGGGGTATTTTGGAGGGGTGCTAATTTGAAGGGGTTAATAAAGGGTTACATTCTTAAATTCGACAGGGTAGATTAAGGAAGGGGTATATTAATTTTTGAAATGGGTTTTACAAATTTGGGTAATTTTGGAGGGGTGTTAGAGGGGATAATGTGCGACGGATAGGAAAATTGGGGTATTTTTAAAATTTAAAAGCATGGTTAGAGGGAGGATTCAGGGTTTTAGTGGCAGGGAAAATTTGGGGTGTTTTGGAGATATTGGGAAGGAGTTATAATTTTATTTTATAATTTCCCATTAAACTCTATGGGAAATTATAAAATAAAATGGAGATTTTGCTGTGCTACTCAAGATTCCGCTGGTCAGCTAGAGAGTTTAGAATGTTGGAAAAGGCTTGGGATTGGTCAGCACTGCTCGGAATCCCAAGCCAAAGCTTGGTCTCCTAGGAGATGAGGCTAACTGGCAGTTGCAGTGAGAGGCTGGTGACTGAAGAGAGCGGAAGCGCAGCTCAGTGTGGGAGAGTCAGTGTGAGATTATTGGTGGTTGGAAGTTAAAAAGTGAGTCTAGGGTGATGGTAAAAAGTGTGAGAGTGATAGTGAATGAAAGGAAAAGCCAGAAAAGGGATTTTATTTAATTTTTGATCAATTATAATAAACTTGGGGGGTATGAAGTGTGATTGGTGTTGGTAGTGAAGTGTATGAATGATAGGGGAAAGTGTATGAATACATGTGAGAATAAGAAAGTGATTAAGGAATGTTGGGATGCAAGGGAATGAAAGGGTTATCAGCCTTTTCAGTTTAGGGAATTAAGTGATTAGTATAGGCTTGAATCAGTACAGGGATTTTTGTGTAATTTTATTTAAATAGTTTAATTGGCCCTAAGTATTAATTAATAATTCACTAGAACTAAAGGTATAAATTAAGTGTGAGAATAGATAGGGTTTTCCTTCCTATTAAGTTTTTAAGAGATAGGTTTAGGGAGAAGACCTGGAAGAAGAACCTGTAAGTTGGAGAACCACCAAGGGCCCCTCCGCAAGACAGACTACACGTCAAGTGGAATGGTTATCAGCTAAGTGACTATTGAGAGAATAGAGAAAAAAATAGAAAAGAAAAGATAGAGAAAGGCAAAGACAATTTCTTATATACTTACCTTGCTTGCTTCGCTAGAGTGAAGACGGTACCTGTGAAAATAAAAACAAAGAACACACAAAGTATCAATTCTAGGAGTGTACAGTATAGCTTATTGGTTATCTAACTTAATTTAAAAGAAATTGAGATATGGTTTTCTAAGATACTTATCTGAAAGTTCTTGAGTATAAAAGTGATTCCTGTAAAGAAAAAGATAAGAGAAAACAAGTTAAGATATTAAACCTGAGTTGAGAAATTGTTTAACTAGTATTGTGATAAGAATAGAAAGGAATTTGGTTAAAAAATTTAAAATGTTATGGTTCCTAGTTTTTATTATTAACAGAATGTGATAAATAAACTTGTTTTATTTATAGTAAGATAATAGAGTTTCATTGATTCCTTCAACTAAGGGGATAATCCTGAATTTAGTTTTTCTTTCCCCTCATGGTTCAAGGGATTGTGAGGAGAGGTTAGTTTTTGTAGCTTGTCCCTTCCATTCTGGTGTAGAGCCCCAGAGTCACGACTATTGCCATCTGAAAATTTGGAGCTCTATTTCTGATGACATCTGGTGTCAGAGTGAGAGGAGTACAGCTTACATTTGGCGTAGTCGGCAGGATTTTGCCTGATTTTGGGGAAACAAAAAGGGGTAATTGTGACTGAGTTACAAATAACATTGAATTTGGAGGGTTTATTGCAGGTTCCTGAGTTCCTTTAGAAGAAAATTGACCGAGTTTGGCTGTCTCAATAAAATTTTACATAGCTTGCTGTGGGGTTGTGATTTATTTGGGGCGGTCTTGCATTTGTGTGTTCCGGAGGATTTTTGTTTCTGGGGTGCATCCAGTTCCCCAGTCAATCCAGAAGATGGACGGAGAGGCTTCAGGAAGTCGGGCAATGCCTCAAATTCTAACTCACACCATTGTGATACCCCAGGATAGAACTGTGCCGGATTTTTGTGGGTTTCCTAGGGGACCCGAAGACCTGAAAGTTGAGGACTGGATAGAAAAGATGAAGTCGCGATTGAGGATTCTAAGGGTTCCGGTGGAAGACCAGGTTGAGGTGGTAAGGGACCATCTGAGAGGGATCGCCCTGGACACCATCAAGTATTCCCTGCCGAGGGACTGTTCCGTTAACGAAATTTATGATCTGCTGAGGCAGGTGTATGGTGACAAGGTGGCTTTGGGTCTAAGTATCCAAGAGTTTTACAACTATCGCCAGGGGGACAAAGAGACGATCAGAATCTTTGCATATAAGCTACAAGAAAAACTAGAGTCAATAATGAAGAGGGATCGGAGACGTATGGGGAACCCAGGTGAGACTTTAAAAGAACAGTTTGTGATCGGGTTACGGGACGAGAGCTTGAAACGTGAGATCATGAAAAGGAGCGAGGACAACCCTGCGATGCCGTTCGGGGAACTGATGCAGGCGGCTATTCGATGGGCCGGAGAGGAAAGGGGGTTGGCCCCCTGGGAAGCACCCAAGAGAATTCTGCAAAGAAACCGAGATGATGCCGGTGATCACAGCAGGGCTGAGAAGCCTGCCACAGTAGGAGTATTGCAGCAGATAACCAGCATGTTCGCACGGATGTGCGAGAGACAGGAGGCGGAATGGGAAAGACAAAGGAGAGAACGCAACAGTCAAAGATATCTCAGCTCTGGAGAAGGTTATATGAGTTATAACCAGAATCGAAGTGCTGCCAGGACTTCTTCAGGGGATGTGATTTGCTACAGGTGCCAGGAGCCAGGGCATATAGCGCGCTATTGTCGGAGTGAACGAGTGACTCGTGCTGGTGCCGGAGGGGACCGAAGGGAACTGGAAGATCAACGAGCCCGTGGTAATGGTCAGAGGAATGGGGACGCGAGAGTGGAGGTGGCAGGTCCCTCAAGAGAGAGTGATTCCAAGACTGTAATCCGGTTACAGAAACCAAAGAGTCAGGAAGATTCCCAGGAGGAGGAACTGCTTGGAGAGAGAGCGATTGGGCCAAGCCCACTCTTAAAGGTGATAATAGAGGGAGTTGAGACCCTGTGTACAGTGGATACTGGGTCTAATGTGTCCACTCTCTTGGCCAGTTTCTTCTACAAAAATTTTAAAAATGTTGATTGTTTAAAAGATGCCAGTCGATTAACTCTGGTAGCTGTGAACGGTACCGAGTTACCAGTTCTGGGATATATTGAGGCGGATGTGGAGTGTCTGAGGCAAGTAATCCCTAAACGTTGCATTTTTATTGTGAAGGACAACTTTCGAGAAGGTCAAGTGGAGAACGTGAATATCCAGGGAATTATTGGGATGAATGTGTTGCAGCATTTGGAAGGGTTATTCAGGGACCTCTCTTGCTTCACCCTAGAGCCAGTAAAAATTGCTGGAATCCTGACAAAGATATCTCAGAGGCGAACAACTAATTCCAGAGAGCCCGAGGGATATGTAAAGCTGCAGGGAAGTGTGAGCCAGATAATTCCGGCTAGGTCCGAGCGAGTTTTGCTTGGGAAATGCCAGAGGATAAGGAAGACTTCGGAAGCCCTTTTAGTAACTGCTTCAGGAAAAATCAGCTTACCCGAGAAAGTTTTGGTAGCAAATACCCTGGTCACTCCACAGCGAGGGAATGTGCTGGTGAGAATGATCAACATCGGGGTGCAGGATGCACGTATTCCCGGAAGAGTGCAAATAGCGGAAATTAACAAACCGGATTGGATAGCTTATCCGAGAGCCTCTGAAGGGGTCAGGGAGTCGGAGGAGGACTGGGAAAGAATCATCTCCAAGATGAAAATTGAGTGGGACAATTTGTCACCGGAGCAAAGCCAGAAACTGAGAGAACTGCTGTGGAAGCATCGGGCGGTATTCTCGGTAAATGATACCGATATCGGGTATTCGAGCCTTGTGTCTCATAAGATAAACACGGGAGATGCCAGTCCTATAAGGCAACCTTTCAGGAGGGTGTCTCCTCATCTTTTTGATCAATTCAAGACGCATGTGAATGATCTGGTGGGGCAAGGCATACTCAGAAGGAGTCATAGTCCGTGGGCCTCACTGGCGGTGGTCATTCGTAAGAAAGATGGAAGCTTGAGGTTCTGCGTTGACTACCGCCGGTTGAATGCAGTGACCATCAGGGATGCATACCCTCTTCCCAGGATAGACGAGTCATTGGATGCTCTGGGTTCCTCGAAGTGGTTTTCCTCCCTTGATATGACGTCAGGGTATTTCCAAATGGGCATGTACCCCAAGGATATGGAGAAAACCGCTGTTACAACACCTTTCGGACTCTTCGAGTGGACCCGTATGCCGTTTGGGTTATGCAATGCACCGGCCAGCTTGCAACGACTTATGGAAACTGTCCTGAACGAGTACGTTTTCGAGATTCTGCTGCTGTACTTGGACGACATCTTAATCTACGCGCCAAGCTTCGAGAAACACCTGGAAAGGCTGGATTTAGTCTTCCAAAGAATGAGGGACAATGGGTTAAAGTTAAAACCTGCGAAATGTAAGTTGCTGTGCCAAGAAGTGAGGTACCTGGGTTATGTGGTATCCAACAGAGGGGTTTCAGCAGATCCAGAGAAGGTGCGAGCGCTTCAAGACTGGAAAGAACCGAAAAACAAAACCGAAGTGAGAAGCTTTATCGGCTTTGCCAGCTTTTATCGAAGATTTGTCAGGAACTTTGCAAAGATAGCTGCGCCTTTACACGCTCTCACAGGAAAGAATGTGCAAGCGGATTTTACTTGGAGTGAGGAGTGTCAGTTGGCTTTTGAGACTCTGAAACAGAATCTTTCTTCCGCTCCTGTGTTAGCTTATCCAGTCTTCACAGAGCCGTTTATCCTGACTACGGATGCAAGCAGCAAAGGTTTGGGGGCGGTTTTGAGTCAGATGCAGGAGGGAGAGGAGAAAGTAATCGCCTATGCCAGCAGAGGGCTGAGAAAGTCAGAAAGAAACCCAAGTAATTACTCTGAGTTTAAGCTAGAACTTCTGGCGCTGAAGTGGGCCGCCACTGACAAATTTCGAGAGTACCTTCTATACCGGAAGTTTATTGTCAGAACGGATCACAACCCATTAAAATATCTGGAGACAGCAAAAGTACAAGCAGTAGAGCAACGATGGCTCGCGCAGTTGGCTGAGTTGGAGTTCTCAGTCGAGTATAAGCCAGGACGCAACAATCTGGTGGCAGATGCTTTGTCCCGTTTACCTGATTCAGAGGAACCAGAAGTGGAAGAAGACACAGGAAAAGATTTCTTGACACTCGCCTGTTCTCTAATAAGAGTCCGAAGAAAGGGGTGGAGGCCCAACAGACAGGGAAGCTGCAAAGGGGTGAACCTGGAGGAGAGGAATGAGGTTATCAGGAGGGCACAAGCCGAAGATGAAACCGTAAGGTGTGTGATTTCTTGGCTGTCGCAAGACCAATACCCAGCTCAGGAGGAGATGGATACCTCTGAGAAGAGAGCGTTATGGAAGCATCGAGGAAGATTGCTGATTGAGAATGATCTTCTGTACCGGAAATACGAGGACTGCAGACGAGGCAATGATGAATTGCAGGTTGTGGTGCCTCAGAAACTGAGAGAAGAATTGCTGGAAACATTCCATGATAGGATGGGGCATTATGCAAGTGAGACGACTTTTAAAAATCTGAGAAGGCGTCATTTCTGGGTTGGCATGAGAAAGGATGTGGAGATATGGATAAGTAAATGCAGAAGATGCTGTTATTCGAAAGAGCTGTTTCCACTTGAAAGAGTGGAACTGGGATGTTTCAACGTGGTGAGACCGCAAGAAGTGTTGGCGGTGGATTACACGATGTTGGACAGGGACGGCGCGGGATTCGAGAGCGTACTCGTTCTGACGGATATGTTTTCTAGGTTTGCGGTGGTGGTACCCACCCGGAACCAGACGGCGAAGACCACAGCAAAAGCCCTGGTGGACCGGTGGTTTGCAGTGTACGGTACACCTGATAAATTACATTCAGATCAGGGTCCGGCCTTTGAATCGTCTCTCATCAAAGAGCTGTGCGGCTGGTATGGAATTAAAAAGACACGAACCACTCCTTACCACCCCCAAGGCAATGGAAGGTGCGAAAGGTTTAACCGGACCCTGCACCAGATTCTTCGTACCTTTCCAGAGGATAAGAGGAGAAATTGGTCAAAGTTTCTTCCCGAGTTAATGCAAATTTATAACAGCTCAATACATCAGGCGACGGGCTATACCCCGGCATCACTCTTTTTAGGTAGAGAAAGTTTGACACCTTTCGTCCAGCTTGTGGAAAAGAATGAAGATGAAGTGGGGGAGAATTTAAGAGGGAATCTTGAAGATTGGATGATTGCACATCAGGATAAGATGGAAGTGGCTTATGAGATGGCAAGAAGGACGATGGAGCAACAGCAGGGAAAGATGAGAAAAGAATTTAACCGGCACACGGGAGCTGAGGAGCTTCGAGTGGGGGACTGGGTGTTGCTTAGGAGGCAGAGGTTCTCCGGGAGACACAAATTGCAAGATTTATGGGAAGAGCAGCCTTATAAAATTATAGAAATGTTTGGTGATACTTTCCAGGATATAAGAATGAGGAATGACATGAATGGAGAGAAAACGGTGCATAGGAATTTGGTCAAGAAATATAATTTAGAGGAACCTGTAATGAACCAGTTCAAACATAAAAGGGTAACTGAAAGGGAAGAGTCTTATGTGGATAAGGTAGATACGAGTACTAAATGGGGATATACTCTAGTTACTGAGATTACCCTGAATCCTTGTAATTCAGAGCCGGATGAGGGGAATGGGATGAATGTTAAGAGATCTGCTAGATGTAATAAGGGGGTATGTTCCACTTTCCTTAAAGAGAATTTTGTACTAGAATAAATTTAATTTATGTATTGGGGTTATGGATTGTGTGTAAAAGTTTAATGAAGTTGGCTACTTCGTATCCCGTAAAGGGAGAGCTAAGCTGGTGAATGAGGGAGGGTGATTGTGAAGAATTTTGATAGATGTCTGATCAAGATTCTGTTTCCCCTCATTCACACGCATTCTAAATGATGGGGATGCTGTTGATATATATAAACTGTGATTCCTGTTGGATTCAATCAAATGATATTGGCTGTTAGGAGAAAAAAAAAAAAAAATGAAATGAGCTAGTTGCTGTTTTTTTTGTTAAACCTTAGGGGGGTTTATAAGTGCCCTAAGTTGGAGCAGAGGGTGAGGTATTTCACTTTATTAGTTTTAGGTGGAATTTGCTGAAACTGTGGTGGTGGTAATTGTATTGGGAGACTGTTGAAATTGTAGAGTGGAAGGATGAAAATAGTGTTGGGTGTATATATGGGGGCTAGTAGCAGCGGTGTGATGTGAATTAGATTTTGGTGTAAGTTTGGGAGTGGAATGTCTGGTGTGTTTGGATTAATAGTTGTGAAAAGGGTTGGTAAATGAAGGGAATATTGAGGACAATATTCGATCTTAAAGCCAGCGCGAATGTAACCTGGGGTTAAAAAACTTTTAATAAATAAATACTTACCTGGGCTCTGGAGGGGTTCTGGAGGCGATTGCTGCCCTGGTGGGTGAGGGCTGAGGGATACTGCGCTGGCTGGGGGTCGGCGATGTTCGGGGCCGATTTTGAGGCCATTTTTCTGGATGGGAGCGCTGCGATGGAGAAGTGGTGCTCCCCGAGAGATTTTGGGGCCTGGGAATGCAGGCCCAGTTTTGGGGACGAGGCGATGCACTTTTCAGGGTCCGGGGATGGTTGGGAATGTCCCCGGGCCTGCAAAAGTGAGTCGGAGCGCTGTACGAGCGCTCTGGTACTGGAGGCACTCCGGGTACTGCGTGGGGGCCGGCGGGAAGAGAAGACGGCGTCGTTCCGGGCCCCAGATGAAGTAGAGGCGCCGAAGAAGCGGGCGAGGCCTGTTTTTAGGCCTGGGAGAAGCGACGAGAGGAGAGGAAGCGTGCGAGCGTGCTCCCGATGGGGGCGCGCCACACGCACGTTTCGGGAACGCGCGCCGAACCGGAGCTCCGTTTAGGCCTAAGCCGGGGCCTAAATTTTCGGACGGAGCTCCGGGAGTTTTTTTGATTTTTTGATTTTTATCTCCGTTTTTGCATCCGGACGTCCGGGACCAGAACCGGAGGGGGTCTCCGAATAAGGTGAAAATCACGGACAAGGTAAGGGGTCTTTTGACCTGAAATTTTATTTTATTTATTTTTAAATTGTGTAAATTTGGGTTTTAATTTTTTAAAAATCAGGGGTTGGTTCAATTTAAATTTGGTTTACATATTTGTGATCGGGGAATTTTTCTGGATTTTTGGGGTGGGTTAGTTTTTAAAGTTAAATATTTTTAGGGGGTATTTTGGAGGGGTGCTAATTTGAAGGGGTTAATAAAGGGTTACATTCTTAAATTCGACAGGGTAGATTAAGGAAGGGGTATACAGTGGTGGAAATAAGTATTTGATCCCTTGCTGATTTTGTAAGTTTGCCCACTGACAAAGACATGAGCAGCCCATAATTGAAGGGTAGGTTATTGGTAACAGTGAGAGATAGCACATCACAAATTAAATCCGGAAAATCACATTGTGGAAAGTATATGAATTTATTTGCATTCTGCAGAGGGAAATAAGTATTTGATCCCCCACCAACCAGTAAGAGATCTGGCCCCTACAGACCAGGTAGATGCTCCAAATCAACTCGTTACCTGCATGACAGACAGCTGTCGGCAATGGTCACCTGTATGAAAGACACCTGTCCACAGACTCAGTGAATCAGTCAGACTCTAACCTCTACAAAATGGCCAAGAGCAAGGAGCTGTCTAAGGATGTCAGGGACAAGATCATACACCTGCACAAGGCTGGAATGGGCTACAAAACCATCAGTAAGACGCTGGGCGAGAAGGAGACAACTGTTGGTGCCATAGTAAGAAAATGGAAGAAGTACAAAATGACTGTCAATCGACAAAGATCTGGGGCTCCACGCAAAATCTCACCTCGTGGGGTATCCTTGATCATGAGGAAGGTTAGAAATCAGCCTACAACTACAAGGGGGGAACTTGTCAATGATCTCAAGGCAGCTGGGACCACTGTCACCACGAAAACCATTGGTAACACATTACGACATAACGGATTGCAATCCTGCAGTGCCCGCAAGGTCCCCCTGCTCCGGAAGGCACATGTGACGGCCCGTCTGAAGTTTGCCAGTGAACACCTGGATGATGCCGAGAGTGATTGGGAGAAGGTGCTGTGGTTAGATGAGACAAAAATTGAGCTCTTTGACATGAACTCAACTCGCCGTGTTTGGAGGAAGAGAAATGCTGCCTATGACCCAAAGAACACCGTCCCCACTGTCAAGCATGGAGGTGGAAATGTTATGTTTTGGGGGTGTTTCTCTGCTAAGGGCACAGGACTACTTCACCGCATCAATGGGAGAATGGATGGGGCCATGTACCGTACAATTCTGAGTGACAACCTCCTTCCCTCCGCCAGGGCCTTAAAAATGGGTCGTGGCTGGGTCTTCCAGCACGACAATGACCCAAAACATACAGCCAAGGCAACAAAGGAGTGGCTCAGGAAGAAGCACATTAGGGTCATGGAGTGGCCTAGCCAGTCACCAGACCTTAATCCCATTGAAAACTTATGGAGGGAGCTGAAGCTGCGAGTTGCCAAGCGACAGCCCAGAACTCTTAATGATTTAGAGATGATCTGCAAAGAGGAGTGGACCAAAATTCCTCCTGACATGTGTGCAAACCTCATCATCAACTACAGAAGACGTCTGACCGCTGTGCTTGCCAACAAGGGTTTTGCCACCAAGTATTAGGTCTTGTTTGCCAGAGGGATTAAATACTTATTTCCCTCTGCAGAATGCAAATAAATTCATATACTTTCCACAATGTGATTTTCCGGATTTAATTTGTGATGTGCTATCTCTCACTGTTACCAATAACCTACCCTTCAATTATGGGCTGCTCATGTCTTTGTCAGTGGGCAAACTTACAAAATCAGCAAGGGATCAAATACTTATTTCCACCACTGTATTAATTTTTGAAATGGGTTTTACAAATTTGGGTAATTTTGGAGGGGTGTTAGAGGGGATAATGTGCGACGGATAGGAAAATTGGGGTATTTTTAAAATTTAAAAGCATGGTTAGAGGGAGGATTCAGGGTTTTAGTGGCAGGGAAAATTTGGGGTGTTTTGGAGATATTGGGAAGGAGTTATAATTTTATTTTATAATTTCCCATTAAACTCTATGGGAAATTATAAAATAAAATGGAGATTTTGCTGTGCTACTCAAGATTCCGCTGGTCAGCTAGAGAGTTTAGAATGTTGGAAAAGGCTTGGGATTGGTCAGCACTGCTCGGAATCCCAAGCCAAAGCTTGGTCTCCTAGGAGATGAGGCTAACTGGCAGTTGCAGTGAGAGGCTGGTGACTGAAGAGAGCGGAAGCGCAGCTCAGTGTGGGAGAGTCAGTGTGAGATTATTGGTGGTTGGAAGTTAAAAAGTGAGTCTAGGGTGATGGTAAAAAGTGTGAGAGTGATAGTGAATGAAAGGAAAAGCCAGAAAAGGGATTTTATTTAATTTTTGATCAATTATAATAAACTTGGGGGGTATGAAGTGTGATTGGTGTTGGTAGTGAAGTGTATGAATGATAGGGGAAAGTGTATGAATACATGTGAGAATAAGAAAGTGATTAAGGAATGTTGGGATGCAAGGGAATGAAAGGGTTATCAGCCTTTTCAGTTTAGGGAATTAAGTGATTAGTATAGGCTTGAATCAGTACAGGGATTTTTGTGTAATTTTATTTAAATAGTTTAATTGGCCCTAAGTATTAATTAATAATTCACTAGAACTAAAGGTATAAATTAAGTGTGAGAATAGATAGGGTTTTCCTTCCTATTAAGTTTTTAAGAGATAGGTTTAGGGAGAAGACCTGGAAGAAGAACCTGTAAGTTGGAGAACCACCAAGGGCCCCTCCGCAAGACAGACTACACGTCAAGTGGAATGGTTATCAGCTAAGTGACTATTGAGAGAATAGAGAAAAAAATAGAAAAGAAAAGATAGAGAAAGGCAAAGACAATTTCTTATATACTTACCTTGCTTGCTTCGCTAGAGTGAAGACGGTACCTGTGAAAATAAAAACAAAGAACACACAAAGTATCAATTCTAGGAGTGTACAGTATAGCTTATTGGTTATCTAACTTAATTTAAAAGAAATTGAGATATGGTTTTCTAAGATACTTATCTGAAAGTTCTTGAGTATAAAAGTGATTCCTGTAAAGAAAAAGATAAGAGAAAACAAGTTAAGATATTAAACCTGAGTTGAGAAATTGTTTAACTAGTATTGTGATAAGAATAGAAAGGAATTTGGTTAAAAAATTTAAAATGTTATGGTTCCTAGTTTTTATTATTAACAGAATGTGATAAATAAACTTGTTTTATTTATAGTAAGATAATAGAGTTTCATTGATTCCTTCAACTAAGGGGATAATCCTGAATTTAGTTTTTCTTTCCCCTCATGGTTCAAGGGATTGTGAGGAGAGGTTAGTTTTTGTAGCTCGTCCCTTCCATTCTGGTGTAGAGCCCCAGAGTCACGACTATTGCCATCTGAAAATTTGGAGCTCTATTTCTGATGACATCTGGTGTCAGAGTGAGAGGGGTACAGCTTACACTAGGACTAGGGGGCATGCGATGAAACTACAGTGTAGTAAATTTAAAACAAATCGGAGAAAATGTTTCTTCACCCAACGTGTAATTAAACTCTGGAATTCGTTACCGGAGAAAGTGGTGAAGGCGGTTAGCTTAGCAGAGTTTAAAAAGGGGTTGGACGGTTTCCTAAAGGACAAGTCCATAAACCGCTACTAAACGGACTTGGAAAACTCCAAAATTCCAGGAATAACATGTATAGAATGTTTATACGTTTGGGAAGCTTGCCAGGTGCCCTTGGCCTGGATTGGCCGCTGTCGTGGACAGGATGCTGGGCTCGATGGACCCTTGGTCTTTTCCCAGTATGGCATTACTTATGTACTTATGTATGTACTGTCCCAATGCAACTAAAACGTTTACCTTCTCAGTGCATGTAAATAGTTTCATCCCTGTGTGGATTCTCTGATGCCATGTGAGGCTTTCTTTCCAACCAAAGCTTTTACCACACTCAGGGCATGTAAATAGTTTCACTGCTGTGTGTATTCTCTGGTGCATTGTGAGGTTTACGTTCTGACCAAAGCTTTTACCACACTCTATACATGCAAATGGTTTCTCTCCCGTGTGAACTTTCTGATGCACTTTGAGATTTACATTATAACCAAAACTTTTGCCACACTTAGAACATGTGAACGGTTTCACTTTATTGTGGATTTTCTTGTGTATTTTGTACGTTTTGCATTTGGATGTACAGTGCATTCCATTTAAGTGCACGTTGGATAAGCGCATGCTCTGTTTAACTGCATGCCGTACTTCGTGCCCGTTCTTGGTGCCAACAATTTCTATGGGGACAAACTTTGGTTTAGCACACCACTGATAAGTGCAAGATTTGCTTATATGCATGGAGGAGTAGCCTAGTGGTTAGTGCAGTGGACTTTGATCCTGGGGAACTGAGTTCAATTCCTACTGCAGCTCCTTGTGACTCTGGGCAAGTCACTTAACCCTCCATTGCCCCGGTACAAAATAAGTACCTGAATATATGTAAACCGCTTTGAATGTAGTTGCAAAAACCTCAGAAAGGCGGTATATCATTTCCCTTTCCCTTCCTCTGCAGGAAAGACTCCACATAAGCGCACGCACGGAGTATGGAAGCCGATTGGCGCATGACAAAGGGGTGGTAAATTTGAAATCTCGGTTAATTGCCACAGGCAGAATAAGTGAAAGAATGTTGTTAGAGTATGCACTGAAGTTGTCGTCATCATCGTTGCGCAACTGTAAGACTTTAACACTGGCTGAACGAATAGAAGTTCTTAAAAAAATTAGAAAACAAAGTCAAGCATCTATTTGCTAAAGAATATGGTGTCAATCCCAGTCAAATTTCACGTATCTTTAAGCAGAAAGACCAGCTTCTGGAAGACTGGCAAAACAATACAAATCCACACCGGAAACGTAAACCGGCAGGAAAAGCTGAGGATGTAGAAGATGCTCTTCTTCGGTGGTTTTCTCAAGTCAGGAGCAGACAGTTTCCTGTCAGTGGTCCACTGCTTATGGAGAAAGCTAATCAGCTAGCTGAAAGTCTTGGACTAACTGAATTTAAAGTCACTGTTGGATGGTTGGAAAGATGGAAGGAGAGGAACAACATAAAATTCAAGAAACAGCATGGTGAAAAACAAGACACTGATGACTTTGGTGCTGAAAATTGGGTTGTTTCAGTTCTTCCTACCATCTTGAACGAGTTTGCACCTCGTGACATTTTCAATGCTGACGAAAACGATCTCTACTGGCGAGCGATTCCTGATGGAACACTTGCATTCAAACAAGCCAAAACTACAGGAAGTAAAACGTCGAAGGACCAACTGGCAATCCTCCTTTGCTGCAATATGGATGGGAGTGAGAAGTTGGAACCACTCGTCATTTGAAAGAGCAAACAGCCCCGTTGCTTCAAGAATGTTAAGCAACTTCCTGTGTCATACAAGGCTAATGCAAATTCATGGATGACTGGGGGAAATTTGGAAGCAGTGGCTAAAGAAGTTAGACACTAGAATGTGGTCACAAAAGCATCAGATTTTGTTGCTTTGTGATAATTGTGCTGCACACAGTGATGATGTCAGGCTGTCTAACATCAAGGTGGTCTTCCTGCCACCAAACACTACATCTCTGATCCAACCTATGGATCAGGGCATAATAGCCAATTTCAAACAACATTATCGGGCTCTTGTGCTACGTCATCTGATGAGCGTTATAGATGACCAGACTGGCAAGGATAAATGTGCTGTTGAACTGGCTCATAGTCTATCATTGTTGGATTCCCTACATATGCAGAAAGAAGTCTGGAATCATGTTACACAGGCAACCATTGTGAACTGCTACAAGCGGGCAAGCTTTGTTAAGGATGTGGAGAGGGACGAAACAGATGCAGCTGTTGCAAACGCATCAGATGAACAGGCTATTGACTTCCCAGCCAATGTTACTGAAGAGGAGTTTCATCACTATGTAGCTGTTGATTACAATCTACAAACAACTGACGACAGCGATGTCCAGATATGCGCCTACACGCAGGCAATGGCTGATGATGAAACAGATGATGAAATGAGCAGCAAGAAACATGCTGATGAAATTCAACAACCTCCTGTCACTTTTGCAAGAGCGTTGGAGAATCTCAACACCGTGCGGGCCTATCTGGAGGCCACTGGATGTCAGTGCTACGACAGTTTTTACCGTCTGGCAGACGTAGTCTATGGAACTCACAGACACAAGAGTGTACAGAGGACTATGACTGATTACTTCAAAAAAGGCCAGCCAAATCACAGGACGTCCATAGTATTTTCAAACACAAAAGATAGACATATATCTATTTTGAAAATGACCTTCTTTCCTGTTTGGAATTTGGACATCTTTGTACAATGTCCAAATTCTGATTTAGACGTTTCTTTCGAAAATGCCCGTTTTAGTAATTTCCAATTTTCACCCAATTGCTAACCTTCCATTTATTTCAAAACCAGTAGAAAGGATAGTTCTTAACCAAGTGGAAGATTACATGGAAAAAACCAAATATACTGTATCTCAATCAAACAGGTTTTCGCAGGTACCACAGCACTGAGACCAGTCTTCTTGGTCTTACTTCACTTATTCTTCAGAGTCTAGATCCAAGGTAATATCACAATTCTTATTTCTTTAGATCTTTCAGCAGCATTTGGCCTGGTTAACCACAATCTTCTTTTGTCAAGGTTGCACTCTATAGGTGTTCTGCTCTGTCTCCTAATAGGCTCTCTCTACTCAGGAGATTAGCATGCAGATAACCAGAGTATAGAACATTACTGTGAAGACTCAGAACTATTGAACCAAAATCTTCTTTAATGCAAAATGAAACAAAGGAAATGACTTACAGTTAGATGTTTTGGACAAGAGTCTCTGCCTTGCAGAATTGTGAGTCTCTTATTTAACAGCTCACCCTGTATACAATGGAAGCCAGGAGATCTCAGCACTAAGTTGAGTAAATGCTGTGAATACTTTTAAACTGGTGAAAACTTGATTATTTTACAGTAGCTTGAAGGGCGAGTATGCAATAAGGTACAGTTCTTAGAAAAGCATGATGCAGACATACTATCAACCCCAAATGAGAGAAAAGGGGCAGGCTATAGCCCATCATATACAGGGACAAGTGCCAGCCAACAGGAAAAGTCCCATAAGGGATAGGGAACTGGAACACGTGCTCAGGAAAAGCCTATCACAGAGCACCAAAGAAAGACTAGGATTTGTAGTCCAAAGCACTTCCTGCCTTTCTTAAGGGCACAAGCACTGTAAACTGTTATAGGCAATGCAATCTGATATAAGCAATGACTAACATATAGATACAAACCATAGCAACCTGTCTCCATGCAAATGGAGGCAGACACTCCCCACCTGGTATCAGGAGATACCACTTTTTAACTTTTCAAATGTATTAATACCACAAAGTCCATGTAAAGTCCATAAATAAAACTGGATCTTGAAAGTTGACAACTTCTTGTTTGTCACTGATTCACCGTAGCTGGGCTACTTCTTACTTGCAGTCTCATAGAAGCAGAAACAAGAGACAACACAAAAAAACAAACAACACATAAGAGATAGAGTCCTCATCTTTTCATGTGTGGATCATTTGGTTAGTGATGGCTCTGCTGAAGAAGTTCCTTGGCTTCAAGGAAGTCTTGTGTCAAAGCTCCCAAGTTGTCATTGATGACCTGTAGTTCTGCATCTCGAAGGCGCTTTGGTGGCAGATGTATGTTCATTCATCAGCTGGTTGATGAGATGAAGATGCAATGACAAGAATGGTCAGCTCTGAACGGATCTCTGCATCAGAGTCAGGATATGTAAAGTCAAAGGAGTTCTCTGTCACTGGAGATGTGTGGTCATAATTTAGAAGAAAGGCTGGGCCTGACAACCACATGGTTTCCATTAGACGAGACGCTGGCACAGCTCTTGTAGCACAATATGCTGGATTTCAGTCAGTTGCATGTAATGCCACTGTTCTGGTCATGTTAAGTTTTGTTAACGTTCAACTCTGTTGCTGATGTACATGTAAATGTAAATGTAGCCCAGGACAACTTTACTGTTGGTATAAAAACTGACTGTGTCTATTTCAATGTCCATTTCATTTAGTTTCATTTCTGCTATCTCTACTGCTACCCAGTGGCGTAGCAAGGGCGGGGCAGTGGGGGCGGTCCGCCCCGGGTGTCAACGGGTGGGGGGGTGCTCCGTTCTGTCCATCCACACCCCCCCTTGGCATGGAACCGCCTTCCCTCCACCCGACGCAGTCCCCACCTGCCAACCAGGTTCCAGCTCTGTCCACCCCCAGCGTGGCGCCGCCTCCCCCCCCCCCCGAAGCGGTCCCCATCTGCCAACCAGGTTCCAGCTCCGTCCACCTCAGCGTCGGCCCTTCCCTCACTGTGTCCCGCCCTCGAGGAAATAGGAAGTTATGTCAGAGGGCGGGACACAGTGAGGGAAGGGCCAACGACGAGGTGATTTTCTTCTTTTTACAGCAGCGCTGCAGATGCGAGGCGCCACGCTGGGTGGACGGAGCTGGAACCTGGTTGGCAGGTGGGGACTGCATCGGGGGGGGCGCCACACTGGGGTGGACGGAGCTGGAACTTGGAAGGCAAGTGGGGACTGTGTAGGGTGGAGGGTGCCCTGCACCCGGGGGGAGGGGGGAGCTGTGGCGATCCACCCTGGGTGTCAGGCAACCACGGAACGCCACTGCTGCTACCACTGCTACACACAATTCTAAGCATGGAATAGTATGATTCAGTTGTGGTGCTAACTTGACTTTTCTAAAGATAACTCCCACCTGAGATAGCCCAACTGTGTCTGTAGCTTTCAAGTAGGCCACTGCTGCTATGGCCTTTTCAGAAGAATCTGAGAAGGTGCAAATTTCTTTGTGATGGGCAGTACTGAGTGCCACAGGGATGTCAGTGTATGGGATGTACAGTTCAAGAGTCTTTAGAGAATATTTCTATTACTCCCATTCTTGTTGCATTTCTGGTGGTAATGGAACATTCCACTCATCAGTACTTTAGGAAAGTTTTCTCAGTAGGGATCTTCCTTGAATGTTGACTGGAGCCACAAACCCCAGTGGGTCATACAGACTATTGACTATGGACAAGACACCTCTGCATGCATATGGTTTCTCTTGGATGGAGACTTGAAAGGTAACAATATCTCTTCTTAGATCCCAATACAATCTAAGGCTTCTCTGAAGTAGAAGGGTGTCTACTCTTAGATCTAGATCTTTTAAATCTTTGGAATGATCCTCTGCAGGAAATGCTCTCATTCCTTCAGGACTGTTGGGGGCAATTTTATGAAGTCTCAGACTGGCCTCTGTCAGCATTGCTTGTGTTCTCTTTAGCAAGTCAGTGATATTTCCTGCAGTATATAAGGATTTCAAACCATCATCTACATAAAGGTCTCTTTCAATGAAGCATCTGGCATCTGTGTCATATTCTCTTTCAACTTCTCAGGCTGTCTTAAGCCCGTAGGTTGCTACTGCAGGTGATGGACTGTTACCAAAGATGTGAACTCTCATTTTGTATTCTACAATTTCCTGGTTGAAATCATTGTCATGATACCACAGGAAATTCCCCTTGAAATTGAGCACTGGAATCAAACACAATCCTGATCTGGCCTATTTGTTTGTGGGCAATATACCCAAATATAGTTAAGTACCAACATTCTTTGTTATCTTTTAATGGTGGAGCTGGCTCTGCATCGCCATTATCCAGCATGTTCTGCATAAATGTTGTAAAGTGCTGTTTTTCAATAAAGTGAGATGAGAGAGAATTTGCTCTCTGTTGTTAGGTAGTCATGTTCTGGGTGTCTGATATGGCAGCAGAGCCACCCAGCTGTTGGGCTCATCCTTGAAGAATTCCTTATCCATGATTCTCAAGAAATCTCTGTTTTCTACTATAGTAGGAGAATGATCCGTTGGTGGTGTTGCTGTGGGTGACACATCTGTCATATGTACAACTACAGGTTTCCTGGTATTGCTGTACTTCTTGACCGGCCTTTTGCTTGAGAAATAGCCTATCTTGACTGCTTCAGGTACATCAAAGATGAAGCTAGGATTGTTTCTTCTCTTTGCCAAATCTCGGATAAACTTGACAAAGATTGTGAAGGGAGAAATCTTCTCTTGGTGGTTATCTTTATAATTGGCGCCTACTGATGAACCATTTTTCTCAAATGTTATATGGCAGTTTTGATATAATCTCATTTATACCCCAAGCTATATCCAAATAGTACAGCCAGGAAGGTTTGGATCAGCTTTGGTTGCTTCCAGTTCCTGGAGGAGGTCTCCTAATTCTTGTAACTTGTCATTGTCTCTGTCCTTTGGGTAACTACGTATTTTTTCATCAGTGCCTGTTGGATAGCCTCTGGGCTGCCATAGCACTGGTCAAGCCTCTCCCACATTTCTTTCAGATCTCTCGATGAGTCGTGCAAAAATGCATTCAGTAGTTTCTTTACACGGCTGACTCAGTTCCCAGCTACTTTACCATTAAGTTAATCTCTTGCACTGGAGTGAGTTTCATAATTGCTGTGGCATCTTTAAAGTTAGATTTCTACCTTCTATACTTTTTGGTGCAGTCATCGAACTGGGTAAGCCCCATAGTCACCATCTTTTTGTGAGCCATATTGGTTGCAAAACCTTCTCTCTCTGAAGTTTCTAATGTGCTGGCAGTAGGTGCCTGTGGCTGGCTATGTGCTGGGATTTGTCTGGAGTCAGGCATGAAGTGTGGCTGGTCAGGTGGCTCTTGCTTAATCGCAGGGTGTTTTGCTCTACGCAGCTGCTCAATTTTTACCTTAGCCCATTTCCTGGGTAGCACCAGAGTCTGTGGTTGAAATGAAGTATTTCCCTTGATGTGCTTTCCTGGAGCGATAGTCAATGCTAGTGCATCTCTATGCATATGAGTGTGTGGATCACTGTGGTGGTGGTTGTCCTCTATGGCATGCTTTACCTTAGGCTTGCTTCTTTCAGGTGAATTAAACTCTGGTGTAGAGGAACGTGTTTGCTCAGAAACTGATGACTCTTCTGTCAGACTGTGACTGTGCCAGGGTATGAGCCTTCACATATTCTGCTGTTCACTGGGCAGAATCTTCTGTGATTATGTGGCTGAGCTGACTTTCCCTCCCATCCTGCCTTGTGGCTTCTTCACGTGCTTTTACTTGAGTCTTAAGAATAACTGCTTCTTTCTCCTGCTGGCGAAGCTTCAAGGTGATGTCTAACTCTACCTTCTTATATGCAGCTTCCTGCTTCTTTTTTTCTAACTTGAGTTTCTCAACTTTTATAGTGGCTTCCTGTTTACTATAAAGAATCTTTGATTTTGCAGCCACTGCATCCATTTTCAAATTAAGAACAAGAGAGCATGTAGTGAACCTCCTGGAATGGCTTATCCTGCATGACTTTAGACTCTTATTACTTCTAGTACTGTGCCTAGAATTACCAGTGTATATTGACTGTTTTTCCCTGCTACGTCTAAATTGCCCTATATTTTTGTTCCCTTAATTCAGTGATCTCACATTCCTTGCTGTCTTTGAATTGATCCATAGCTCTGAACTGGTAAAATAAACCTTTTTTTTATTGTGACTGCAAACCTTGGCTTTGTGTTGAGAAGTTAGGAAGTCTATATATGGCAATCTTTTTTTTTTTTTTTTGCAAGCAATGAGTGTGCCTTAGAAAAGGATTATGTACTTTTGCTTGAGACTGAAAGAAGCTGCTGAATATCTTGTAGGCAGAGTGTCTTAGGTCTGTGCCCAAATTGAAGCTTTGTTTACTATCACTATAGCAACAGTGGGGTTTGAACAACTATGTTTCTTTTTTGCTAACACTGTGCCAGCTAATTAATTTTGCAGCTTGAGTTGCAGTAGGGAGTTTAGTCACAGATACTTCTTTTTGCTTAGCGGCCCAGCAATGGTCTCATAACTTGCTGCTTTCTAATTCTAGACAGATCTAGATTTGACTCAACACAGGCTGTGTTTTAGCTTGACAGCTTTCCTCAGGAATCCTACTGGTGGAACCATAAGAGAAAAATCAAAGAACTGAACCAATAAACACGTTAGGCTAAAAACCTTGCAAATGCAGCAACAGAGAGCGCCACCAGCACCACTACCGCATCTTCTGTTACCTGCTCTTGCATTCTCCATTGATACATTTGCTAGGATTTTAGCCTAATGTGTTTATTGTTTCAGTTCTTTGATTTTTCTCTTATGGTCCCACCAGCAGGACTCCTGAGGAAGGTTGTAAAGCCAAAACACAGCCTGTGTTGAGTAAAATCTAGATCAGTCTAGAACTGTGGACTCTTATCCAGTTTTCTTTTGGCCTACGGTTTGTATAATGAAGACATTTTGCTTCACTGTTTGTTTTCATCCTGCTATTTTATCACCTCCACTCTTGTGATTTTCTTCTTTTTTTTCTAGGTTTATTTTAGTGTAATGCCGGTGGGTCAGAATTTTGGTTAGGGAAGGGTGAAAGAGTATGGATGGGTGTGGGTCAATGTTGTACATATTACTCCCCCAGCTCCCGATATTTAAGCATTGCTGTCAGTGTTGTCACGCCCCTCAGCATGCTGATAATGGCGCTCCCTCCATCGGTAAAGGGCCGGAGTTCCCTTCAACAGCATCTCTGCCCCGCCTCCTTACTCCATGGGGATTGGATCCCCATGACTGGTGTCCTGGTTGTCCATCTCTCAGCCCTTAACCTATGGACTCTCCTTTGCCTCCTCTGCTCTTTCTCTATTGGATGCCTGTCTGCTTCCTTTACTCTCCTTCTTAGCTGTTTCCAGTGAATGCCTGATGCCAGCACTATTTCTGTGGAACCCTTCCCTGCCTCAATGATTTGGTTTCTACTTCGGTAGGTGTTTATTTGCTCTGTTGTTTGCTTCTTCTCTACTGTGTCCCTCGTTTGCTGACTTTGCCTGTACCTGGATAACTTTCTTGCCTGCCGCCTGCCTATTTACATTGCCTGCACCTGGATTATTCTCTTGCCTGCTGCCTGCCTATTGACATTGCCTGCACCTGGATTATTCTCTTGCCTGCTGCCTGCCTATTGACATTGCCTACACCTGAATTACTCTCTTGCCTGCTGCCTGCCTATTCACGTTGCCTGTACCTGGATTACTCTCTTGCCTGCTGCCTGCCTATTGACATTGCCTGCACCTGGATTTCTCTCTTGCCTGCTGCCTGCCTATTGACATTGCCTGTACCTGGATTACTCCCCTGCCTGCTGCCTGCTTATTGACATTGCCTGTACCTGGATCACTCTCTTGCCTGCTGCCTGCCTGGCCGATACGTTCACCACCCCGCTTCCAGCCCCGTCTCGTAAGTCCTGCAGGCCACCCACACCTAGGGGCTCAACCTCTGGGGAACAGCGGTCAGCGCAGGTGAAACCCGGGGTTGTCCGGTTGCCAAGCAGAACCTGGTCCGAGTACAGGGCTCAGCAGCGCTCTACTTGGTACAAGAACTCACAAATCTGACAGTGTTGATTTCAAACCCCGAAGTTATACCTGGATATTCATCAGTGGTCAGAACCCAGTTACTGGTACTGAATAATCAGGTATAAGCAGCCTACCAGAATTTATATCGGTATGGCTGGTATTCAGCGTCAGTACCAGACAACTATTTTGGGTAAATAAGGACAGCTGGTATTGATTATCAACAGTAACTCTATAAGTACCAGGTCTGTATTAGCTTTGTCCCTAGACTGCCCTGTCATTACCTGGATAGCTCCAGGGTGGTCAGTGGCATTATCTGGTGAGTGGCACTTCCCTGGGTAGGTAGGAGCTGCTCCAACCCAGATAAGTGTTTCTCAATATCAAGCCCTATATTTATTGTATTCTGGATTTTATCATGTTTGTTGTTTGAGCTCAGGTTTGGAAAAAAGGAAATAATTATATCCAAGATCCAAATCTTAAATCACCTTGAGCAGCTTTGTAGAGGTTTAATACATGGAATTAAATAAATAAACCCAGCAAACAATTACTTTTCTAGTCTGTGCATCATGAACATTTTGCAGATTTATGCTCATGAATAATTTACAGACAATAACCTAATGTGAATTGAAAAATGCATGCAATACTATTAATGCAGTCTGTAAACATTCACATGTATAATTATTTTAAAATTCAGACTTTTATGTATCTGCTTTCAGATTCTAAATAGAGGTGAAGATGTCCATCTCTGCTTTCTTATGTGTCTTAGATAAAAAAGGGGTTATGTTGAGCTACAGGTTTCTACTGTCTGCTTGGACAGATGCAAATTTGCAATGTGTTTGTGAGAAAAATACAGTCTGTGCCCTCTCTGATATGTACCCCATGGGAAAACAAAACTTAGCTTTGTTGTACCTATTGCCTACCATCTGCATTACTCATCATATTAGACCTCTCAATCACACTGCCAACAAGTGTCTCACGTCAGTGCAGAAGCCTCATCCGAGTGTTCTGATGGCCTTTGCTTATTTCTTTTACAATTGCATGTGTTTAGGTAAGCCACACGCATTTCAGGCTGCTTGAAAGCTCACATAATTCTTTGTCAGCTTGTAGGTTGCTATGGCAACCTCTGCTATGACCAATAAAATGAAGAGAATGTGGCTAGAAAGCTTCTAAAAAGCAATTTTATATCACGCAATGGGAAAATGCTGTCTTACTGTACATATGCATATAATTTTTGAAATACAATGAAATACAATATATTTATGCATTCAATGAGACCCATAAGTAGAGAGTATTGTCATAAGTATATAGTAAAAATCATTCTGCATAATATCAGATCCACAGGGTTCCATAACCACTGGTTTTTTTTTTTTTGCGGGGGGGGGGGGGGGTTAATTTCATGCATCTGTGTCATTCCATTTAGTCTCTATTGCTCTGAGCTGGCTTTAAACCAATAGAGCCACAATAGATTGCCTTTGGAAGTCTACAGAATAGCCACAGGACATCTGCCCATTTCTAACAGTTTCTCCCACAAAATGATTTGGGAGCAATTCTACAATTGGGTGCCCCCATTTAGGTGCCCTGAGGATGTATGGTAGGAGCCTATTCTATAATGGTACCTGGGTATCCAACTGCCACTATAGAGTACTAGTGTAACCAGGAATCAGGCTGCCTAACATTTACAAGGCCACAGTTGCACTAGCTATAAAGCTGGCCTAAACGCAGGCACCTAAATGTGGCAGGAACACGCATAATCTACAATGGTCTGTATGTTGCAAATGTAAGGGGATGCTCCATGCAAATATAAATCATGTAAGTTAACCCTTGAACTACCAAGCTTTTTTTTTTTTGTAACATGCAGTACCAGGGGGGTGGTAGCTACCACTACCCCCATGTTTTTGTGGATTTATTAATTATTGGTCCCATATAATATATCGTTTGAAAGCTATTCGGAAGACAAATTAAACAAGCAGTCAACAAAGTTGATTTACTAGCACTGTGTGGAATAATAAACATGAAACAACATCTGGATTCCCAAAAAATTGAAGGATTTCTTGCATGTGCACATCTTTTGTTCTTCATAAACAATTTTAAATTGCCAATGAAGCAGGTGTGTTGCAAACGGAAAAGCTTAACAGCGTTAACACGACAAATTGCTCCTCTCAGTACCCTTCTCCACCACTGCCAACTCCAGGCTCCATTTTGCCTTGCCTCACCCTATGCCTGGAACAGTCTTCCTGAATCCCTACGCCAAGCCCCCTTAGGGCTATAGTAATGGTGTAGACTTGTGGGCAGTGGGTTTTGAGGGGGATTTGGGGGGCACAACACACAAGGGAAGGGTGCTATGCACCTGGGAGCTCTTTTACCTTTTTTTTGGTTTTTGTAAAAGTGCCCCCTAGGGTGCCCGGTTGGTGTCCTGGCATGTGAGGGGGACCAGTGCACTACGAATCCTGGCCCCTCCCACGAACAAATGCCTTGGATTTATTCATTTTTGAGCTGGGTGCTTTCATTTTTCATTATCACTGAAAAACAAAAACGCCCAACTCACAAATTGTCGAATAAAACATGGACGTCTATTTTTTTCGAAAATACGGTTCGGTCCGCCCCTTCACGGACCCGTTCTCGGGGATAAACGCCCATGGAGATAGACGTTTTCGTTCAATTATGCCCCTCCGCGGCTGCTACAACAATGATTGTGAAGAAAACTAACATTGGTCATCTTCTTGATGCAACCTTACTACAGTAAGTATCAAGCATCATATCTACAATGTCGATGCCACATTTATCTTCATTATATGCCAAAATGACCTCTGGTCGGTGATCCTGTCTCTGAGAAATATCAGGTTGATTGTGATCTATTATTATGAGTAGCAAAACATTCCTTTTTAGTTTGGGAATATGTGACGGCAATATAACTGGATCATACCAAGCAAACTTCGTGCTCAACACTACCCTGCCTTCAGTCTTCTTCATTTCCTCAGGAATATGCAGCCGATTGGAGTTGATTGTTCTGACAATTGTCAGGTTATGGCTCATAATCAAGTCCTTGGCGAGGTCAACACTGTGTAGCAATGGTTCGTGGTAATGTTTCTTCTGGAACCATGGTGATGCTGGCACAACTCTTTCATGATCACTGAGGGACTCTGCGCAGGTGTGTTCTTGGCTTTTCCTGTGTACAGAAGCATGCATGACATGTATCGATGTTTGAAGCATCTTTAAAAAAAACGCCATGGCCATTTTCTTTGTTTGAGAGGAACATGCTGGTGTTAGTAATGTGAATAGTTTGTGGCAGAGGGAGACATGAGTTGGTTATTTTCTAAAGATTATCTACCAGGATAGATTTTTTATTTCTCTGCATTGTTTTTCAGTGAACCTCTTCCCTGAGGAAGATTCGAAACCTGGCTATGTCGGTGGAGGTTCCTGCAACTTTGAAATCAGCTACCAGTTAAGTATTAGGAACTATTTTTTGAAAAAAGTCTTTTGAAATAAGTAGTTTTGGCTGAACACAGTTTGTTTGTTTTTTTTAAAGAACGTTTGAATTCATGTATGGAATAAGTGGAATAAGTGGACTCTTTTGGAAAAAAAAAACAGAAAAAAAGAATTTGAAAAAAATATAGATTTTGTATCGAAGATTTGCCCTCTTCTGTTTGAAAGCTTCAGGAGCAGCGTTGAGGCTGTAAATTCTGATGATCCTTGAGATAAGTCACATATTAACAAGTTGCTTCTTCTGCCTTTGCGATTAAGGTAACTAAGATCCTAAAGTGCTTGGGTCATTATTGATTTTGATTGACACGTCCCTGCACAATATTAAATATTTTGTTTGTCCATTCTGTTGGATGTAGCGATGTTTGGCATCTGTCAGAGCATGAAATGACAAGCCATGCTTCCTAGGCTTCTGAGACATACTGTATATACTCTGAATTGGCATTTGCCTCGAAACTTTTGCAAAGTTTAATCAATGCTCACATGGTCAGACAACATGCAGTTATCTCTACATCTGCCACTGAAAATGCCAAACACTTTGCGTACAGCTGCAAAGGTGTCAGATCCCGCTTTGTCATCTCTTGTGGCCTTGTCATTAAAACGTAGCACAAGAAGCAGCAATTCAAACCGAGCATGTGGCATTGTGACAGTAAATATGGGATGAACTGACTGAAGGTTCCAGAGGCCTTTCACTGGCTCACGATAACCATGGTAAGTCCCTCGCTCTTCAACCATGGTAAACCTGCTCTTCAACCATTGGAAGAACCAGTGACATGCTGAGCTCAGTCATAAATAAGTGGCGTCACTAGCACTTCTTTTTTTCCCTTCCACTCTTGATGTTTGCACTGCATTCAAAGAATCACATATGTGTTTTCTCTTAGCCATTCAACACTTTCACTGCAATATTTTATGCTTTCATATCATTTGAAAGACAAAGAGTAAGACTTGAAAAGACTACAAACAGCCCAGATCATAGCTGCAAGACTAATTTTTGGAAAACCACGTTACAAGGGAGACAGTTCGCTACTCCAATCCCTACAATGATCAAAGAACGAATAGTCTTCAAACTATGTACTACGGTGTACCAAATAATTTTCGGCAAGGCCCCAACCTGATCACTCTACCACTGAGCAACACAACATCTGGAACAAGAAATTTCCTAATACTACATTTCCCTAGATGTCAAAAACTCATATACAAATTGGTATATGTGGTGAGTTTTCAATGCGAAAGCACTAAATGGTGGAATTACTACTACTACTTACTACTACTTAACATTTCTAGAGCGCTACTAGGGTTACGCAGCGCTGTACAATTTAACAAAGGTAGACAGTCCCTGCTCAAAGAGTTTACAATCTAATAGACAAGTGAACGGTCGGTCCGATAGGGGCAGTCAAATTGGGGCAGTCTGGATTCACTGAACGGTAAAGGTTAGGTGCCGAACGCAGCATTGAAGAGGTGGGCTTTAAGAAATTCCCTACCCAAAGCCCTCAAAACCCTAAACAACTATACAAGATTGGGTGGCGACGCCGGTATTTGAAGAATAAAACCAGTGCAGGGCGGAGTTCTACGGTCTGTGCCCTGATCATGACTGAATAGATATGGAGGGGCTGGAGTGTAAATTTTAAGGGGCTTCGACGTTAGCTTCAGAAGTTTTAATACAGGAACAGTGCTGGGCAGAATTTTACGGTCTGTGTCCTGAGAAAGGCAGGGACAAATCAAACTCGGGTATACATATAAAGTATTACATACCATGTAAAATGAGTTTATCTTGGTGGGCAGACTGGATGGACCATTCAGGTCTTTATCTGCCGTCATTTACTATGTAATATGTTACTATGTTACAAACCTCTGAAAACAGCTGACGACCTTCCTGTTCCAAAACGTCTATCTTGAGGAGAACAAAGACTCTCAACCACACATTCATACAATGCAGCACACTGAACAGACACTCTGAACACCACCCACCCAACCCTTGACCTATTTATATTTCTCTCTACCACTATGCCTAGTAGCCTAGTGGTTAGTGCAGTGGACTTTGATTCTGGGGACCTGGGTTTAATTCCCACTGCAGCTGCTTGTGACTCTGGGCAAGTTACTTAATCCTCCATTGTCCCGGGTACAAATACATACCTGTACTATGTAAACCACTTTGAATGCCGTTGCAAAAACCACAGAAAGGTAGTATATCAAGTCCCATTCCCTTTCCTCATCAAGCCCAATTATGACTATCTTCATTGACAGATTCTTCCTTTGTAACTATCTATCTTTGTAAGCCACAATGAACCAGACTTCTCTGGATAATGTGGGGTATAAATACCATTATAAATAAAATACCGCATGACCTTTAAAAAATATTACTATGTGAGTACTTACAGCGACCTATTTTGTAGGCAGTAAGGGCTCCCAAGCTAATCCTGCGCAAATCAGTTAGCACACAGTAATGTAGCATAGAAATGTTCAATCTCCGCCCCAAGACACGCCCCCTCCACACTAAACAGTATTTTTTTAAGGATGTGGTTTGCAAGCACAGATTAAGAAATTACTACAGGACACCTGAGCACGCCCCACGGTACGCCATTTTAAGTTGCAGTAAGCATGCAGTAGTGCTTGCCGCAGCTTAGTAAAAGGGGCCTTGAGGTGGGAAAAAGCTCTTTGGAATTCTGATCCTTTTGCAATTCTACAAGGAGGTAGATAGATGTAGGTGCCTTGCGCAGCATGGAAAGGAACGTATATATCGGCATCCGGACTCCCAGATGCGGTTATAAAAAAACTAGCGTAAACCCCTATTACCGCGCTTAGGGGCCCTTCTACCAGGGGCATAGCCAGACCTCGGCGGGAGGGGGGGCCAGAGCCCAAGGTGGGGGGGGCACTGTTTAGCCGCCTCCCCCTGCTGCCGACCCCCCCTGCCACTTTGGACCCCACCGCCACAACCGCAAACCCCTCCCTGCCGCCACCGCCCGCCCCCCCTCGCCGCATCAGGTACCTTGTTTGCTGGCGGGGGTCCCCAATCCCCGCCAGCCGAAGAGTCTTCTTCAGCGCTGGTCAACTCCGGCGCCTTCGTTGTGTTATCATCTGTTTCTGATGCCTTATGTCCTGGATGGGGCTGGCGGCTATGGGGGGGGGGTCAAATGTAGAGGGGGCCAGGGCATAATCTGTGGGGGGCCCATGCTCCCGTGGCCCCACGTAGCTATGCCCCTGCCTTCTACTAAGCTGTGTAAGCATCTATGTGTGCCCAACGCACACCAAAATGGAGTTACCTCCCAGATACCAAGTGGCTCTAGTGTTAATTCATTTTTGACGCGCATTCAATACACGCATCCGAAAAATAATTTTCATTTTCAGACGCATGTAATGGGTGGCATTTGATGTGCATAGGTCATTACCACCTGGTTACTGCATGAGACTTTATCGCTAGGTCAATGGCTGGCGGTAAGGTCTCAGACTCAAAATAGACACGCGGCAATTTTCATTTTGCCACACGTCCATTTTTGGCAAAAATGTTAAAAAGGCATTTGTTGCACGTGCACTGAAAAATGATTCTGTGCGTGCCCAAAACACACATTTACACTACCACAGGCCATTTTTCAGCGCACCGTAGTAAAAGGACCCTTTAAATGTCAGTGTGCTTATTTATGCCAGGTGAATGGCAGGTGTAAATGGGCATGCCTAAGTGTGGCAATTATGCAAATGACATTCAAATTATTGTTTTTAAGAAAGATAATCAAGTGACTTAAATTGTAAATTTATATTTCAGGAAAAATGGCTGGTAAACCATGATTTGATTTTGAATATTGAAAAGTCTGCTGCTGTGTGGCTTTCTCGGGAAAAAAAAAAACGCATTTGATTGTCCATCCTTCAAATGCAGTTGTCATATTCCTTTAAGGGATGCTATTCTGACTTTGGGCTTTAATTGTGACAATGCTTTGAAATTTGACAAACAAATTAATCAGGTTGTCAAGGCTTGTTATTTTCAACTGAGGCAAATTCAACAGCTTAATCCTCTCCTGACTCAGTCAAATTTGATAAAGCTAGTTCATGCATTTAATACAAGTACAATTGATTTCTGCAATTTCTTGTATCAGGGTCTGATTTTGACCAGTCAGAAGAGGCTTCAGCTTATGCAAAATACAGTGGCCCAGAGTATAGCGAACCTATACGTCAGCGCTTTTGAAGAAGACCATTTGTACACTTCAAGCTGGTTTAATCATATCACAATTTGGCATTGCTTCATTGATGATATTTTTTTTCATATGGACCTCTTCTTTAGATTCATTACAACGGTTTGTTACTTGGTTAAATACCATTGACAGCAACCTCAGGTTCACTATGCAAAGCAGTCGTGAAAGCATATCATTTTTAGATACTCTTGTATTTAAACAGAATCAGGAATTATCAGTTACAGTGTTTAGAAAAGCTACAGACCACAACTCATTATTAAGATATCACAGTCATCATCCCCATCGTATGAGAGAATCTCTGCCGGTAGGGCAGTTCTTGCGTTTACGACGCATATGCTCATCTGATGAACTATTTTGTCAACAATCAGAGCACCTGATGCAGCGCTTAAAGGACAGAGGATACCCAGACTGGTGTATCCGTTGTGCTTATAAAAGAGCATGGTTTGCTCAGCGTACACTCCTGCTGCAAGATAAGCAAGACGAACCCCTTGATAAATTTGTTTGCATGCTGACATACACTGATCTAGCCCCTCAAATTGCTCGGATTATTAATCATCATTGGGAGGTACTCTCATTTCACCCTATGTTTCAACAACGACCCTGCAGAGGCCAAAATCTAAGAGATAAATTGGTACATTCGATTTTACCTGAGATTAGTCCTACCCCTTCCATAGAGAAAGGACATTCAGCTTGTGGACAGTGCCAATTTTGTGATCTCACTATCCAGGGTGTGAAATGGTGCTATCCAAGGAGACCTAACAAAGTATATCATCACAAAACAAATACAACGTGTGAATCTACATTTGTTATATATTGGATTGTGTGCCCTTGCCAATTGTGGTATATGGGGCGCACTAGCAGACAAATTAAGACCCACCTCACAGAACACAAAAGTAGACTTCATAGGCCAGTGGCTACGGCTCCATTGGTCTCACATTGTATGGAACATAACCATCAATTTGCCCAATTAAAATGGTTAATAATAGATCAAGTCGCTTGCTCTATTAGGGGCGGTGACATGACACACAGGCTCATTTTCAAAGCACTTAGCCTCCCAAAGTTCCATAGAAACCTATGGAACTTAGCCTCCCAAAGTGCTTTGAAAATATGCCTCACAGGTTCTTAACCGGAAAAAACAATTTTGGATCTTTGAACTTGACGCACTAACCCCGAATGGATTAAATGATTTCATTGAATGGAACACAGTGATCTAACATACTCTACCATTAACTGTTTTGCAGTTCAGGTTTATCTCATTTGTACCATTTAAGGAGTGATTAGAACGTCATCATCATCTGACATCATTTCCTGCCTGGGATCCATTATAACCCTCGTTTTGAGTTAAGACTAGTAACAACACGGCAGAGGCACCTTCCTTTGCTTTTCTTTATCATATTCTTCATCGTATTTGAGTTCCTGAGGAAGTTTACACGAAACCCTGCAGAGTCGGACTCTCTATGATTCATTGGGAGGGCGGGAGCACCTCAATGTTAAGACAATTAAAGAGTTGGAATTGTTCCTATATAATACAACAGCATTTGGAAAAGACAAGGATCTAGCAACTGTGATATTTTGCCCCACTGAAGTACAACTTTGAAGATCTTGGAGTGATTTATTAAAGATCCAAGCGAGGTTCCACTTGCTACGGAATGATAAGTGCCCTATTGCTATTATGAAATTTGAAGGCCTAAAAGAGGCTTTATATTTTTGATGTGTATGCATGAGGTTGAGTGGAGGTATAGATAGAATTAATTAACTCTCAAACTGGTCTGGCTTTCATTTCACATCCCCATAAAAAAAAGAATTAATTAACTGATACTTTTGAACAATTTTTACATTCTTAAAATTTTGGTTTTTCACTTTTTGGTGATAGCAGCACAAGTAAGTGGTTGACTTGCATAAAAAATAATTACAGAGAAGTTCTATGATCGAGAAACTTGTCCACCATCAGAGTATAAGACACTTTGGTGCAGTCTCGTTTGGGTGAGTTTACACTCTGAGAACTCTCCACTTTCAAAAAAAATGTATTTCTTTAAAAAAAAAATTTTCAATATTAGGAGTGTCGAGTTGATTTTTTTCTATCTATATATTTTTTACTCCATTCTATGATTCTCTGGCTTTTTGGATAATATGCAAAATACTGCAGCATGTCTAGTAGTTGGGGGGGGGGGGGGGAAATGATCACATAACACCAGTTCTAAAAGACTTGCATTGATTGCCTGTTTTCAAAACTCTGTGTTTGATTTTTAAGGCTTTTTTGTACTCTCCTGTATATCTATCAGAAATTTGGTTCAACGGGATTGTCAGCGATTTTTTCTTTGTTCATCACAGCAAGGTTTACTGCCACTTTCTTCACTTCAAGTGATTAACTTAACTTCTACTAGGAAAAGAGCCCTCAGCAATTTGGGACTCTCTGAAGTCAGGAAGAAAGGTGACAAATTTCATAGGTTGTACCTCTTTGAAATCCCTAGTGATGGAGCCTCTATGTCTGGCCTTGGTTGCTCTGAAACCCTGCTCCCAGATGGCACAAAAGGTATGTTAATCAAGAGTAATTGAGAAACCAAAGGGCTATCAGGCCTCTGACCACCATTTGGTGCCATCCTCAGTGGTTCCTGAAGGGGAGGGGGAAGAGTTTATCAGAGATCAGAAGCTGGTTTAATATTGTCAAGCTGGTTTATGTCCAGCAATAATTTTGACTTCCAGCACTCCTGATACTTATTTTCAAATATTGTTTTGTATTTTCTTCATATTTTTGTCTAATTTGAAAATGCCCACTATCCATTGGAAGCCTCACCCGAATAAAACAATGTTCTCAAGAAAATTATTTTATTCTTCCTGACATGGATCCATGTTTCACTTAAACTTCCTCAGGGACTGATGAAACAAAAATACCTCAACACTTCAACAAAAAAATATAAATTATAATCTTAAAGTATAAAGCAAAAACATTTAATATATTATTTATTTACTTGTACTTGTAACTTGATACCATGGTACAATGAAGAACTGAAAAAACTAAAAACACAAGCCAGGCAACTCGAATGAGCATGGAAAAAAACAAAAGATACACAAACACTCAGTGCATGGAAACAAACTCAAAGAAAATACAAATACACAACACTCCTACAATTCAACATGTCTAGTGTGTTCGACATGGTGAACCATAACATACTACTAAGCATCCTAGACTACTTTGGGATTGGTGGAAGTGTACTTAACTGGATCAAGGGCTTCCTTACGACTAGAACATACCAAGTGAAATCAAAATCGACCATATCATCACCATGGGAAGCAGACTGTGGAGTACCTCAAGGATCACCACTATCACCGCTTTTATTCAATCTAATGATGACCCCACTAACCAGTCCCTATCCAATCAAGGCCTTAACCCTTTCATATACACTGACGACATCACACTGTACATCCCTTGCAAAAATGATCTAACAGAAATCACCAAAGAAATTAAACTCAGCTTGAACATCATGAACTCATGGGTGAATGCATTTCAACTAAAACTTAACACAGGAAAAACACACTGTCTCATCTTCTCATCCCAATATAACACAATCAAACCCACCAACATAACTACCCCAGATTACACCTTCCCTATCTCAGACAACCTGAAAATTCTCGGAGTTACAATCGACTGAAATCTCACACTAGAGAGTCAAGTGAAAGCTACAACAAAGAAAATGTTTCACTCAATGTGGAAGCTAAAACGAGTGAAAACTTTTTTCCTGAGGGAAATATTTTGCAGCTTGGTACAACCCATGGTACTAAACCATCTAGATTACTGTAATGGAATCTATACGGGATGTAAAGAACAAATCATAAAGAAACTCCAAACTTCTCAAAACACAGTAGCCAGGCTTATATTCAGAAAAACAAGATTTGAAAGTGTCAAACCTCTACAAGAAAAATTACACTGGCTCCCAATCAAAGAACATACTGTGTTCAAACTCTGCACCCTGGTTCATAAAATCATCTACGGAAATGCCCCGGGATACATGACAGACCTCAAAGACCTACCAACCAGAAACATAACAGGCATACCCTAACAATCCAACCTAAATGCCTTTACCCCACAACATAACAATATAAAAGTTCGTACTGGATATAACCTAACTTTTCCTCCTTATGACCCCCAATGTGTTTATCACACTTGATCATTACTTTACCATAACCCCACTTTGTATTTGTTCATACCGGTATTGGCAATTGCCTCTACTGTACTATGTAAGCCACATTGAACCTGCAAATAGGTGGGAAAATGTGGGATACAAATGTAACAAATAAATAAAAAATAAATAAATAAAAATGTATCTGTACTTTTACTCGTTCTGAAAGTACAAAGACTAGGGGACACTCGAGGAAGTTATGTGGAAACAATTTTAAAACAAATGGGAAGAAATATTTTCACTCAACCAATAGTTAGGCTCTTAAACTCTTTGCCAGAGGAGGTGGTAACAGCAGTTAGCGTATCTGGGTTTAATAAAGGTTTGAACAAATTCCTAGATGAAAAATTCATAGTCTGCTATTGAGACAGACATGGGAAGCAACTGCTTGCCCTGAGATTGGTAGTATGGAGTGTTGCCACGATTTGGGTTTCTGCCAGGTATTTGTGACCTGGCCAGGCCGCTGTTTGGAAACAGGATAGTAGGTTAGATGGACCATTGGTCTGACCCAATATGGCTGCTCTTATGTTCTTATGTTCACTCTACCAATAACGTCCAGAATGGGTTATGAAAGTTACACTTGGTTTTTCCTCACTTTTTTTTTTGTTTCATGTGTAGCCTACACACAAACCACATCTCCTTGAAAATTCTGAATCTCAAGCATCTCCACATGTAAATAACAACTTTCTAAATATCTGTCTATCTCTCTCTATATATCCCATTTCCATATGTAAAAGCCACTTTTCACAAACTGAGATGCTTCCAAAATGACCTGTTCACTGCGTGCCAGGTTTACATGGAGGGGCATAATTGAACGAAAACGTCTATCTCCATGGGCGTTTATCTCCGAGAACGGGTCCGTGAAGGGGCGGACCGAACTGTATTTTCGCAAAAAATAGACGTCCATGTTTTATTCGACAATTTGTGAGCTGGGCGTTTTTGTTTTTCAGTGATAATGGAAAATGAAAGCGCCCAGCTCAAAAACGAATAAATCCAAGGCATTTGTGCGTGGGAGGGGCCAGGATTCGTAGTGCACTGGTCCCCCTCACATGCCAGGACACCAACCGGGCACCCTAGGGGGCACTTTTACAAAAACACAAAAAAAAGGTAAAAGAGCTCCCAGGTGCATAGCACCCTTCCCTTGGGTGTTGAGCCCCCCAAATCCCCCTCAAAATCCACTGCCCACAAGTCTACACCATTATTATAGCCCTAAGGGGTGAAGGGGGGCACCTACATGTGGGAACAGTGGGTTTGGGGGGGTTGGACGACTAATAAGCATTAAGCAGCACAATTGTAACAGGTAGGGGGGGATGGGCCTGGGTTCACCTGTCTGAAGTCCACTGCACCCCCTAACAACTGCTCCAGGGACCTGCATACTGCTGCCAGGGAGGTGGGTATGACATTTGAGGGTGAAAATAAAAAGTTGTGAAACATCATTTTTTTTGTGGTGGGAGGGGGTTAGTGACCACTGGGGGAGTCAGGGGAGGTCATCCCCGATTCCCTCCGATGGTCATCTGGTCATTTAGAGCACTTTTTTGGGACCTGTTTGTGTGAAAAAAGGGTCCAACAAAAGTGGCCTAAATGTTCGCTAAAAACGCCTTTATTTTTTCGATTATCGCCCTAACGCGTACATCTCTCCTCGGCCGATAACCATGCCCCAGTTTCACCTTCGCCACACCCCCATCAACTTTGTCCGCATCCGCGACGGAGTGCAGTTGAAAACGTCCAAAATCGGCTTTCGATTATACCGATTTATTTGTTTTTGTGAGATAAACGTCTATCTCCCGATTTGGGTCGAAATCTAGGCGTTTTTCTCTTTCGATTATAAGGTGGATGGTGGACTGTATCAATGCCAATGAAAAAAAATGGAATTTAGCATTTTTTTTCTATCATTCTATTTTGCAAATGGCAAGCAGATACATAGGATATGTTAGTAACATTCCTGTGTCATTTCAAATGACTGTACATTCGTAGTCAGAACTCCTTAACAGTGGCCACAAACTGCTTCCTGTGAGCCGATGATCCCATTTTATCCGCATTCTGTGGTCTGTTTGTGTGTAATTGCAAAATTGCACACTGTTCAGTGGTTAGAATGATAGCCCAGAGAGCTCATTGCTTCCACATTTGCACAATGTTTCTCTTATTAACATACATGCAGATGGCAAATTTGTAAGAGAGTTTTAGTCAGCTTGAGACCGATACCCCTGTCAGTATGATCTAACTGAGTGGTTCCTGATGAAGCCCTGCTATGGGTGAAACGAATCAGGCCCCATTGAAAATCAACAGTTGAACTGTGGGGTTGTCAAGCCAGCACTTATTGAGCTAAGTTGATGCATGCCATGCTGTAGCTTGAACAGTTTTTGTAACCCAGTTATCTTTAATATTTGTGCTCTATTATGGGCTTTTTTTTGTATAAAACAATTTGTGCTCTATTATGGGCAATTTTGCACGATGCTCCTATATGGGCATTTTTGAATGAGTGGAGCAGGGAATATTTACCCCATGAACCCTTTGGACTGTGTTTGGCTGTTTTTCAGTTCTTTGGAGTATTAGATTACCTGTTTAGGATTAACAGCCCATACTGTTTTTTTCATCATAAGGGTATAAATGTACCACAAATAAATAAATAAAATAACATAAGGGTCCTTTTACTGTGCTGTGGTAAAAAGTCTTCTTAGCACATCTACTTTCCTTTATAGAATACTAGCAAAACCGGGTATATATGCACGCAGGCGTTTAGATGCAAGCAAATGCTTGTGTCTAAGTTCTACAGAAACACATATAAGTTATAGCACTTTATAAGTGATGCACATGTGAGACACATCCATTCTCTATCCAGACTCCGCCCAGGTATACTCTCACCTGCAAAGTATGAATTATCAAAGACTAGTAAAAAATGCTCGTTTCAAAAGGGAAGGAAATGGGCACTAGCAAGGCCATCCCCCACCCTCCCTCGCTGTTCCAGACTGTGCCCTCCCTCCATTTTCACCCCCCCTTCCGCGACACTGTCAACCCCCCTTCTCGGCGAAAACCATCCCCCGCCGCCGTCCAGTACCTGTGCTGACGGGGGACCCCAACCCCTGTCAGCCGAAGTCCTGTGCTGGCCTTCGCGGCGTTGCTTCTTCAATGATCTTCGGTTCAAGTTCCTCTGCATGCGTCTGACATCAGACGCACGCAGAGGAACTTGAACGCAAAATCATTGAAGAAGCGAAGGCCAGCACAGGACTTCGGCTGATGGGGGTTGGGGTCCCCCGTCAGCACAGGTACTGGACGGCAGCGGGGGATGGTTTTCGCCGAGAAGGGGGGTAAACAGTGTCGCGGAAGGGGGGTCCAGTGGGCCATAATGTGTGGGGGGGGGGTTGTTGTAATCGGAGGGAGGGCGGAGTGTGGAACTCAGTGAGGGAGGGGGGGTCTGTGTTGCCCCGCTCCCTGCCACTTGCTCCGAAGTGGCAGGGAGCAGCACAATGACAACTGATTCCCAGGCAGGGGGAGGAGTAGGGAAACACGCTCAGTGTGTTTCCCTACTCCTCCTCTTGCTTTGGTATCAGCTGTCACTGACGTCAGTGCGTGCCTGCATATATATATATATGCTCCATAAATCATAGGTATTGGTCTGTTTCTTAAATAAGAAAGAATTAAGGCCTGTTTTCCTCACCCTCTATTTGACACAGTTGATCTTGCCTACCATACGTTTCACTAAGTTTTGCTGTGCCCTTAGGAAAATCAGACCTGCAAACCATATTCTCAGTACAATCTTGCTAAAACTCTAGATCACCATTGAACAGCAGCAGGTTCTCGGCATTTTATTCTTCTGTTTTATATAATCAAGCACATATGTCTTATTTACCATTGCACGCTATGGCATCAGCAATGACAAGATACTGTATTCTCTTTAGTTCTGCTATTGATAATTTGATTACTGTCCAACTCATGTACAGCACATTCAGTATTGTTTTCTGCACTAAAGCACATTTGTCCTATAATTCCCATCAATCTATTCAAATCAGCTTGCAGCAAATTTTACATTCGCCTCATTACAGGACATGTCATTTGAGTTTAAATCAGCTGTAAATATTATTTTCTATATTCATTACTAAGTCATTTATGGTTATAAGAAACAGCATTGACCTTGTTGCACTTGTTAAATTTGCACAATTAGATCTCTCTCTAGTGTAATCACTCACTCTTTTCACCTACCTAACAGTGTACTTGCATATCTGCTCACATAACCTTGGATTCCAGAGCTAACAAGTACCTTTGAGGTACAATATTAAAGTCTTTGATAAAGTCAATGCATTTTTAGCTCTTTGACTACATTGCTACTTTGTTCAACATTTATATTTTCCTTTTATTCAAGTTAACTCTTAATTATGTTAGCATGAGGCTTCTTTCTATCCACCTCTGGACAGTTCCACATCCTTCTGGTGAGTGATTTTAATTTTTAAACTATCTGTGGGAAATGGAGACTGGGGGGGGGGGGGGGGGGGGGATGATGCCAGTCCGGATAATTGGACATCTGAATAATCAGCATTTGGATAATTGTCATCATACTGTATTGAGTTATTGTATGTATACCTGCTTACCACTATTGTTTTGATATCATAAAAAGGAATAACAGATTTTTAAAAATCCAAGTCAGCTTTTGTAATTGGAGAGGCCTCATATCTCTGTGTGATTATTCCTCTATTCTCAGATATTCTGAGAGATGCAAAAAAATGTATACCCTCAAATAAAACTCTGGAAGACAGAGGTGACTTTTTTAAAGCAACCCAAATATCTATAAGCATAAGAAAAAATTCTGAAGACTGACTCTTTAAATGTTTGCAACTTAGGAACAAGGCTCAGCATCTCAGGAACAAGGCTCAACATCTCAGGAACAAGGCTCAACATCTCAGGAACAAGGCTCAGCATCTCAGGAACAAGGCTCAACTTCTTAGGAACAAGGCTCAGTGTCTCAGGAACAAGGCTCAGATGCAAAGGCAAGGAGGCAAGCCTCAGGGTGGTGTTTATGTGCAACTGGGAGCTTTGATGTCAGCCCAATGCATCTCTCAATGGTCGCTCCATGCCCTCGCAATATGGCCAAGTTGCATCCACGTGCCCTAGTAACGAGGCATCGTACCAGCGGTGACCAATTCAGGAGGTAGTGTCCAGCAGCACATGGAGCACAGCAACATGGAAATCACAGTAGGACTGTGACCCGATCAAAATGGTAGAGGGGATGAAACTCCTGTCATATGAGGAAATGCTAAAGTGGTTAGGGTTCTTCAGCTTGCAAAAGAGATGACTTAGGGGGAATATGATTAACATCTACAAAATCCTGAGTGGGGTAGAACTGATAAAAGTGAATTGATTTTTCACTCTTCAAGACTAAAATCCAAGGGACACTCACTGAAATTACATGGAAATATGTTTAAAACAAATACAAGGAAATATTTTTTCACTCAAAGAATAGTTATGCTCTGGAACTTGTTGCCGGAGAATGTGGTAACAGCAGTTAGTGTATTTGAGTTTAAAAAAGGTTTGGACAAATTCCTGGAGAAAAAGTCCATGGTCTGCTATTAAGTTAGACATAGGGGAAGCCACTGCTTGCCCTGGGATTGGTAGTATGGAATGTTGCTAATAATTGTACTTGTGACCTGGATTGGCCATTATTGAAAGCAGGATACTGGACTAGATGGACCATTGGTCTGACCCAGAATGGCTAGTCTTATGTTCTTTTTAATTTCAAATAATTTTTATTGTTTTTAGAAACATAACAAACAAATGAACAGTATAGCAGAATACTGATATAGAGAATGAATAGCCTTGTATATCACATACACAAGTCAAGCAATAAGGCTGCAATATGAAAAACAAACAGTGCATATGAGCTGAAAGGCATATATTTTGCAAAATTGATACAAGAAATTCCAAAACAAGTAGGTGGGGCAGAGTTGCAGGAGAGTCAATATAGGGTAATCCATAGAGGGTACATGACACAAGCACAAGCAGTAAGAGCAGGATGGACAACCGATGCCCAATGCCCTAAGTGTTGTAGAGACAGCAATACCTTTATGCATGCATTTTGGAGATGTGATAGAATAAAACTTTATTGGAGTGCGATGCAGAAATATCTTGAACATCTACTAGGGCAAAGACTGCTCCCTTCCTGGAGAGGAGTGCTTTTGAATAAAAGTGATGCTTATGGGATTTCAGACAAAAATATGGAGATATTCTTATGCAAGGCATATGCAGTGGGGAAAAAAATGTATATTGAGACACTGGTTGCAGATAGATCCACCATCCTTTTGGTATTGGAGAAACAGGCTACATGAATTAATGCTTTGGGAGGCCAGGGAGGCCTCTGGCAATCCTAAGAAAAGAAAGAGGTTTATAGATATATGGACTAAGTATTTGCAAAGTATCTCCCACAAGGCAAGAATTGCCGTGCTTAATAACATAGGCACGCCCTAGCATATATGATGCTTGGCAGAAATGTACTCATGTATAAGACTGGTAATTCCTATAATGACCTCTGGAAGGAATAAGTACCATGAAGTAAGAAGCTCAATGTGAAGCTATTCCTGGGGGGGTGGGCAGGGGGGGAGAAAATGTAAAACTTTTGATGACGCAGTTAAGATGTATATATACACGTATGACTTGATATTATGATTACAAAGGGTTTGACTTTGTTGCTTTATTCCAAGTGTTGAATCATCAATAAAAACCGTTGAAACATAAAGGAACCAAGAATGAAAATATCAAAAAAAGATGAACCAGTGAGAAAAGGATACAAATCCAAGACAGAGTTTCCAGTAATCAGGGAGGGAAGTGTTATTCCAATCCATTAAATTCCCAGTGTTCAAGCTGTTTATATTTAGCATATAGGGAAAGAGCGTGCATAATAAATGTAATAAGGATTAAAACATCCAAACATATTAAGTCAAGAAGGTAGATAAAACAGGAAAAAGGGGTGACCAAAAGTGAGTATATCTTCAAGGTTGATGCTTTTGTTGCCAAACTAGCCTTTCCATTCCTACTATCCACCAAACTTTATCCATCCAAAAGTGTTGGGAGGGTAAGATAGAGCTTTTCTATTTTTGTACAATATAGACCTTAGTGAATAGCAGTAATTGCCTAGTCAAGTCTAAATGAACAAAAGACTCTAAATACAGAGGAGGTATGCCAAGAAGAATAAAGGCTGGACCTAAGGGAATAGTTGTCTGAACTAAATTGGAGATGTATATAATTATTATTTTCCAAAAAGACTGAATGTGTGGACATGTCCACCACATATGAGCCTTATCTCCTGGACTAGGATAGCCTCTCCAACATAAAGGATGCATAATACTTTAACTCATGTGTACCCCTCAGTCAGGGTTGCCGGCTAAGCTCCCCGGGTCAGATGCCCAGGACCAGGATTCACAAAATAGATTTGTACTTCAGATGAGCTGAGCACAGGCCAGGGCCTGGGGGATGCAAAAGTTCACTTTTCAAATAACAACATGTAGTCTCAGTACATAAACTCAAATTTTATTTTAGTGGATCAACATCAAATCAACAACAGTTCATAAACCAACCCTCATTTCTTCTGTTCAAGTGCATAAGAAGCCAAAGTCACATGCAGCTAATGTCCATCTGTCCCATCCTGGATTAGGGATCCTCTGGCTGACTGGCAAAGTTCTACCAGGAGTAGGGCTCCTCCGCATCCACCTGAGTTTCTTTTTCCACCAGTCACTCCTCCCTTTTCATGGTTCCTTTTGATGAAGACCCTACTCAGACTCCCACTGCCCCCCTGCCAGAGTTTTCCAGCAACCAACCACTGCAAAGTCCTCCTGTTCAGCTCAAGGACTCTCCCTCGGTACTGAGGGTCTCCGCAGGGGAAAGGCAACCAAAGACCCAGATCCACTACTCACAACCCCTTTTATCACTTTTCCATCCAACCTCTGGAGATTGGGCTCCCCCTATATCCACCCATCAGGTCAGATCTACCAGCCCCCATTATCATAGTGACCCCCAAAAACTCCTCCCACCTCCTACCTGCAGCAAAAGCATTTTTTCTGGGGATCACTACTATACTTCCCCAAAAATGTAGTGGTCTGTATGTTTTTGAAATACCGAGGTCTCAAAAACATGAACACCAAGTTTAACCATTACATCCAGACACAAAATTTCAGTAGGATGACAATTATACTCAAGTCTATAAGTTGAGTGGCAGTGTGATACTGTAAGAGAGGATGGGCCTTCATAATAACACAGCCAGACAAGGTTGTAAACATGAAATAAGTGCTTTATTAAACTTCAATCTGAGGTGTGTTAGTTCAGAGGCCCAGGAAGGCCTAGGAACAAAGGTGAAGTCTCTTTACTTCAGAGAACAAAGTCTTAACCAGGGTGAACCGGTCGATATTGTGTATCTGGATTTTCAAAAGGCATTTGACAATTGTCAACAATAAGCTAAAATCCTCTGTCTAGTGTGTGGTGGCAGCCAAAAAAGCAAACAGGATGCTAAGAATTAAAAGGAAACGGATGCAAAATAAGACCAAGAATATTATAATGCCTCTGTATCACTCTATGGTACATCCTCACCTTGAGTACTGCATTCAGTTCTGGTCATCATATCTCAAAAAAGGTATAGCGGAATTAGAAAAGGTTCAAAGAAGAACAACCAAAATGATAAAGGTGATGAAACTGCTCCCATATGAGGAAAGGCTAAAGAGGTTAGGACTATTCTGCTTGGAAAAGAGAAGGCTGAGGGGGGATATGATTGAGGTCCTTAAAATCCTGAGTGGTGTAGAACAGGTAAAAGTTAATTGATTTTTCTCTCTTTCAAAAGTTCAAAGACCAGGGGACACTCGATGAAATTACATGGAAACAGTTTTAAAACAAATAGGAGGAAATTTTTGTTCACTCAAAGAATAATTAAGCTGTGGAACGTGTTGCCAGAGAATATGGTAACAGCAGTTATTTTATCTGTTTTTAAAAAAAAGTTTGGACAAGTTCCTGGAGGAAAAGTCTATAGTCTATTATAGAGGTAGACATGGGGGAAGCCATGCTTGTCCTGGGATTGGTAGCATGGAATGTTGCTACTATTCTGTCATGTACTTGAGACCTGGATTGGCCATTGTTGGAAGCAGTATACTGGGCTTAATGCACCATTGGTCTGACTCAGTATAGCTTTTCGTAGGTTCTTATGTTCTTATAAATTCTGTGTGTTTTCTGGTTTGACACCATGGCTTTCCTCTTACTCAGTTCTTTGAATACAAACTGAGTGATGAGTTAAGCCTGCCAATGAAAGGAAGTCTCACCTGCAGTGAAAAATTAAAGTGGAAAGCAAAGGCGAGCTGGATAGAGAGGGGTTTATTTTAACCTGAAGAGGGAAACAATTGGCTGGGTCAAGGGGAAACAGAATGTAAGGCGTAGAGCAAGAAGAGAGCTTGTTCTCCCCCTGCCCCAAAATATAAAACGCCATACTACATTTGTGCAGGAAAAGATTTTTAAAATGCAGAGGAAATAAGGAAGGGGGAGAGGATAATGAGGAGAAAGGTGGAAAAATAAACCAGGGAAATCTAAGAGTATGAGGGAAGAGATTGTGGTGTAGATGGGTTGAGAGATTGTTGAGGATTGGCTGGGGGGAGGGGGAAGCTATGCTGTGGTTGGACTAAGAGGGGGAAAGAGAGAGATAGATAGAGAAAAACAATATATGTGGCTTAACTCCAGGGGTGAGAGGGAAGGGAGAGACTACTAAGAATTGGAGTACCTCTCTAGCTTTTGATGCAGCCATATAAGTCTTCCCCATGCCTACATTACTTGCCCTGCTCTTCACATTTGGATACAGATAGGTCATTCAAATTCACAACCAGTGTACTTTGTTTTTCCTTTTTAGGGGAGAGGGGAAAGGGCAGACAGTAGATTTACAATGTGTTCTTGAGTTCAGAACCCCAGTCATTTTCAAAAGTTGGATCCTATAGAAGCAACTGTCAAGTACCCACAAATAAGTAAGACTGGATGGTATTCCTGGCTTCTGGCACCCGATTCTTTGTTTAAAATGTTCCTGCTAATGATGAGTGTGCATCTTATCCTATTTTAGGAGACTTGTTTGGATAGTTTATTGATTATTTCCTGTCTATGGTTTTGCATTGAATTTGTTATTGCCAATAACCATTCCTTTTTTTTCTGTACAAGTGTGTTACTTGTCAGTGTACTGAAAATGTTGATGAATAAAAAAATTAACAAAAAAAAAACAGATTGGTATAGAATCCAAACCTCCAACCCCAACCTCCAGCCCCAGTTCCATTCCTTTTTTTCATATTTAAATAGATTGATCCAGAGTAGAAATACTTTTAACTTCTTTTGAAAGCTACCATTGAGACTACATGTTGAGAAAGCTATTTGTTAACCTCGGAGATTCAATTCATTTGCATCATCTGCCATTATAACTGAAGTGGCCATGGGTGATGGCAGACCTTGTGTGAACAAGAGTGATTAGTCCTAAGAATCCCAGCGTCACATCACACTACAATGTTCTCTAGAAATCAATAGGATATTGCGTTACGATGTTACAATGTTGCCATGCAAATCTCCACTGTCACAGCACGTTAACTGGCAATGAGCAATCTGCACTGTAGGTTACTTGCTCAGCAGTATTATTTTCCAAACTAATCTTTCAAAGATTACTTCAAGGAACTAATCCTATGCCCACCAGGGAACACAGATTTTTTTTTTTTACCTTGTACACAGCTGTACAATATATAAGAACATCAAGTTCCATGATGCAGCTTACATCAAAAAGCAGTACAGAACTGTTTACAGTAACAAGACCAGAACACTGCACCAGTGATTTCACAGTAAGAATACTGAAAGGTAATTTTAAAACAATACAGGAACGTAAGACCTTTGAAATAAGAATGATTGAATATTTTGACACTCAACAAACAGGACTTAATAAGGATCTGGGTTTTCTAACCCATTATAAACCATAAAGCTGTATTTCTCTGTTTATTACCCTCCTCTCACCTACCAACACCCATCCTGTTAGAATATCAATGAAATGCTTTGATGTCCCCATGCATACCCCCTCCCTCCCACTCTGTCAGACTGTCAAAGTAATGCTTTGATGTTTCTCTTATATATATACTATCTGCTAACACATTTGCTTATTTCCGATCTGACGAAGAAGGGCAACCTTCGAAAGCTAATCAAGAAATGTATTATGTCCAATAAAAAAGGTATCATCTTATTTTCTTTTCCATGTTTTATTTTGTTTGATTTCTATTGATAACCAGTAATCCTGCTGAAACCTTTTTTTTTTTTGCTTCTGAAGTGTTCACAGTTTGTCAGTTCTCATTTATCTTAAAAATATTGAGGGTATGAATGACAAAATGATGTCCTGAGGGGCTACAAAGATGTCTGGGTATGCTAATTAATCTGGTTCTCTTAGACCATACACAGGCTAATATATTTCAAGTATTTTCATCACAGATACTGGCAACTTACAGTCATATTCTATCATGACAGGGCATTAGATGGCTCCAGTGGTAGTTCCAAGGTTCACCTTTAGGTCATGGTATTGGCGGGTTATTTGCACAACCAATTAGTAAGCCACCCCCCAGGCTGCTTACAGATGTGGCTATGGCTCACCAGAAGGCTTTTTTTTTGTTTGTTTGTTTTTGAACCACCTGACATTCGTTGGCTTTGCTTTCCATACAGTGGGGTTAAGCTGCTTGCACTACCTCCATGATGAGATTCTTCTCCTCTTTGGAGAGCCGTACTGCCCACTTGTGGAATGAGGGTTCCACTGGCCTGCAGGTGTCTTTACAGCTAGTTTGGGTGACCAGCTAATGAGGTTCCCTATTTGGTCTGCTCTGCTTCTTCTGTCCTACTTGGTAACCTGTCAACCCATATTGTTCATACAAAGCAACACGGGCAGATGAGTTAAGCCAGGAAAATATTCTTAGACATTTCTAAATGGAAAATGCGCTTTAATTTACAATGTAAAGTCATAGATATACATTGGGCTTGCATGTGTGGCAATGACCTTGCATAGCCTTTCAATTCAAATGCTATGGTGAAGTGGGAGGAGGGAGTCCCCTCTGAGGCCACACTGGACTTAGAAGTATGATTTTTCCCTCTATCTGTTCTAAAGCATGTTCTGCAGCACCAACAAAGTAAGGATGGACTATTGGAACATGCCTTATATTGCTCTGAAGAGACTCAGAGGTAACATGATTGGTGGACAGAGGAAGGGGCGGGGGCAGTAAGCAGAAGGAGAGGAAGGAAGATGAGAACAGTCACCAAAGGGGGAAGGAAGGAGGTACTCTGCTTCAGCTAGGTTGTCCACAAAAGGAGAACAACTCTACTACCTGTCATATCCTTCCTCACCTGTGCATTTTTGCTTTAGCAGTTACTCAGCAACAAAAATGATAAAGAGGATGGAATAAACCCCTTATGAACAGAGGCTTAACAGGTTAGGGCTTTTCAGACTGGAGAAAATACAACTGAGAGGGGATATGATAGAAGTTTATAAAATCATGAGTGAGGCTGAAACAATTACATTAAAAATTTTGTTTAAGCTGTCAAACAACATAAAATCAAGAGGACACTCCATGACTTAATGACCTGCAGTTTGAAAACAAATGATATAAAGTGTTTTCTGGCATAGCTTGTAATGAAGCTGGGGAATCTGTTGCTAGCGGGTGTGGTCAAGGTGATCAAAATAGTGGGATTTAAAAGAGGATTGAACAAGTTCCCAGAGGAAGGTTTATAAACTATTATTAGCCCGGTAGATTTCAGAGAGCCTTTGCTCATCTATGGAAAATAATTATTGTTTTTTTAGGATCTGTCAGGTTCTTGCAACCTGGACTGGCCTCTTTCGGACACAAGATGCTGAGCTCATTGGACCTTGGTCTGACCCATCATAGCTTTCCTTATATGTGTACATTCTCTGTTTATCAGAGCCTCTCTGGTATTGTTGTATGAATATTTTTTACTGCTGTAATTGTCTAATGCTTATGTTTGCTGTACACTGCCTTGAGTGAATTCCTTCAAAAAGGTGGTAAATAAATCCTAGTAAATAAGTAAATTAAATAAATAAATAAATAAATAAATAAAATAATAGCGAGCCATGTATTGGAGAAGAAGCCTAATAGAGCAGTGGACCCTTCTACATATGAGTGCACATGTCATTATGTACGTTCAGATATGCCAAATACCCTTGATAATATTTATTTATTTATTTATTTATTTATTTATTTATTTATTTATTGCATTTGTATCCCACATTTTCCCACCTCTTTGCAGGCTCAATGTGGCTTACAATACATCATGAATGATGGAAATATATAAGAAAATAAACATTTAGTATTACAGAAGGATCTTGGGTAACATGATAGTGATAAAACATGATAGTAGCATAACAAGCAGATATTGTAAGACAATTCTGGATATATGTGAGGAGTTCACAATTGTTGCTCTTTGTGGTATGCCTTGTTAAAGAGATGGGTCTTCAGTGGTTTACGAAAGTTAGTTAGTTCATAAATCGTTTTTAAGTTGTGCGGCAATGCGTTCCAGAATTGAGTGCTCAAGTAGGAAAAGGTTGACACATGCGTTAGTTTGTATTTTAAACCTTTGCAGTTGGGGAAGTGAAGATTAAGGAATGTGCGGGATGATTTTTTAGCATTCCTGGTGGTAAGTCTATCAGGTCTGACATGTAGGTTGGGGCATCTCCGTGAATGATTTTGTGAACTAGGGAGCATATTTTGCACGTGATGCATTCTTTAAGTGGGAGCCAGTGTAGCTTTTCTCGTAAGGGTTTAGCACTTTCATATTTTGTTTACCAAATATGAGTCTCGCTGCAGTGTTCTGGGCTGTCTGGAGTTTCTTGATTATTTGCTCTTTACAGCCAGCGTAGAGTGCGTTGCAATAGTCTAGATGACTGAGTACCACTGACTGCACCAGGCCACGGAAGAAAGGTCTTACTCTTTTTAATTTCCACATTGAGTGGAACATCATCTTGGTCGTGTTTTTCGCGTGGCTTTCAAGTGTTAGGTGTCGATCAATGGTAACTCCAAGAATTTTTAAAGTGTCCGAAATTGGAAGATTCAGTTTTGATGTGTTAATGGTGGTAAATTTGTTCGTGTTATGTTGAGACGTGAGTATTAGGTATTGGGTTTTTTCTGCATTGAGTTTAAGCTTAAATGCATCCGCCCATGAATGCATGATATGTAGACTTTGGTTGATGTCATTGGAAATTTCCTTTAAGTCTTGTTTAAATGGGATGTAGATCGTTACGTCGTCTGCGTATATGTATGGGTTGAGGTTTTGGTTTGATAATAGTTTGGCCAAGGGTATCATCATTAAGTTGAATAGAGTCGGTGAGAGGGGGGATCCCTGTGGAACTCCGCCTTCAGGTAACCATGTGGTTGATGTGGTCGTGTTAGATGTCACTTGGTATGATCGTGTGGTTAGGAACCCCTTGAACCAATTGAGAATGTTTCCTCCAATTCCGAAGTACTCGAGGATATGTAATAGTATTCCATGATCAACCATGTCGAAGGCACTAGACATGTCAAATTGTAGAAGTAGTATGTTCTTGCCAGTTGCAATCATTTGTTTGAATTTAGTCATAAGAGTAACTAGTAATATTATTCCCTAAGGGGCCCTTTTACTAAGGTACCTAGGTGCCTACGTGCATACAGAGTGCATCAAATTGGAACTACTGCTCAGCTACTGCATGTCCCGGGTGGTAATTCCATTTTCAGCACGTGTCCAAAACACGCGGTAGACCGTGTGGTGCTTACCCGGCGGTAATCGGCAGTGTACGCACGCTGACGATTACTGCCCGATTAACTTGTGGGACCTTACTGCTAAGTCAATCGGTGGTGGTAAGGTCTCAGGCTGAAAATGGGCATGCACTGGTTTTAATTTTGCTGCACGTCCATTTTCAGACCCCCTCCCCTACAAAAGGTCTTTTTTTTTTTTGCAGGCATGCTGAAAAATGGACCTGCACGTTTCCAAAACACGTGCCTATACCAGCGCAGGCCATTTTTGGTGCACCTTAGTAAAAGGGCTCCTAAGTGATCATCTTGTCAGTCATCAAATATTGCTGAGCATAATGCACTAAAATTAGATGTTAGATATTTGTTAATACAAATCTTTGAGACATCAATAATACTTGCAAAATATGGCACAATTCTGAAGCTTACAAGCATAAATATTTCAGTAACAATAGCAGGGGATGTTGGTGGAGGATACAATTGTGGTAGGGGATGAAGTAGGGTAGAGGATACGGCACTCAAGACACACAAACACACTGTGAAAAGGGTCCACTGCTTCCCAGCAAGGTGGAGCCGTCCACCAGCCGTTTTTCCAGATCTCACCTCAATTGCAGACAGTGGCTAGGTCAAATGATTTTTATTATCAAGCCAATAACAGCTGTCACAAACTTCAGTACATAGGTTATCCCCAAACAAGCAGGTTCCAACCACATAGATTTCCAGTAAAGCAGGTAAATAAAGCAGGCTTCCAAATAAATCAGGCTTCCAATAAAGCAGGGGAATAATGCAGGCTTCCAAATAAGTCAGGCTTCCAATAAAGCAGGTAAATGAAGCAGGTTTCCAAATACATCAGGCTTTCAATAAAGCAGGTAAATAAAGCAGGTTTCCAAATACCCATCTTTTTTAAAAAATTTACGGAAAGAACAAAAACACATAAAGTCCACACTCACTGTTCACTAATGCATCAATACATCCACTTCTGAACTCTCATCCCCCGTAGTCTCACCTCACTCATACCTTTACTCACAGAAATATGTATACCATACATAATGCCCTTTTAACCTCCCGCTGTCTCCTTCCAATGTTTCAAGGTTTTGTTCCAGTGTTTATATTCCTTAACAACACTTTGATTGTCTTGTATAACTCTTCACAATGTAATCCATAACCAAGTTGTAACAAATTGTATTTCCATCATTCATATCGTATTGTAAGCCACACTGAGCCCGCAAAAAGGTGGGAAAATGTGGGATACAAATGCAATAAATAAATAAATAAATAAATAAAATAAATCAGGCTTTCCATAAAGCAGGTAAATAAAGCAGGTTTCCAAATACATCAGGCTTTCAATAAAGCAGGTTTCCAAATACAGTGGGGGAAATAAGTATTTGATCCCTTGCTGATTTTGTAAGTTTGCCCACTGACAAAGACATGAGCAGCCCATAATTGAAGGGTAGGTTATTGGTAACAGTGAGAGATAGCACATCACAAATTAAATCCGGAAAATCACATTGTGGAAAGTATATGAATTTATTTGCATTCTGCAGAGGGAAATAAGTATTTGATCCCCCACCAACCAGTAAGAGATCTGGCCCCTACAGACCAGGTAGATGCTCCAAATCAACTCGTTACCTGCATGACAGACAGCTGTCGGCAATGGTCACCTGTATGAAAGACACCTGTCCACAGACTCAGTGAATCAGTCAGACTCTAACCTCTACAAAATGGCCAAGAGCAAGGAGCTGTCTAAGGATGTCAGGGACAAGATCATACACCTGCACAAGGCTGGAATGGGCTACAAAACCATCAGTAAGACGCTGGGCGAGAAGGAGACAACTGTTGGTGCCATAGTAAGAAAATGGAAGAAGTACAAAATGACTGTCAATCGACAAAGATCTGGGGCTCCACGCAAAATCTCACCTCGTGGGGTATCCTTGATCATGAGGAAGGTTAGAAATCAGCCTACAACTACAAGGGGGGAACTTGTCAATGATCTCAAGGCAGCTGGGACCACTGTCACCACGAAAACCATTGGTAACACATTACGACATAACGGATTGCAATCCTGCAGTGCCCGCAAGGTCCCCCTGCTCCGGAAGGCACATGTGACGGCCCGTCTGAAGTTTGCCAGTGAACACCTGGATGATGCCGAGAGTGATTGGGAGAAGGTGCTGTGGTCAGATGAGACAAAAATTGAGCTCTTTGGCATGAACTCAACTCGCCGTGTTTGGAGGAAGAGAAATGCTGCCTATGACCCAAAGAACACCGTCCCCACTGTCAAGCATGGAGGTGGAAATGTTATGTTTTGGGGGTGTTTCTCTGCTAAGGGCACAGGACTATTTCACCGCATCAATGGGAGAATGGATGGGGCCATGTACCATACAATTCTGAGTGACAACCTCCTTCCCTCCGCCAGGGCCTTAAAAATGGGTCGTGGCTGGGTCTTCCAGCACGACAATGACCCAAAACATACAGCCAAGGCAACAAAGGAGTTGCTCAGGAAGAAGCACATTAGGGTCATGGAGTGGCCTAGCCAGTCACCAGACCTTAATCTCATTGAAAACTTATGGAGGGAGCTGAAGATGCGAGTTGCCAAGCGACAGCCCAGAACTCTTAATGATTTAGAGATGATCTGCAAAGAGGAGTGGACCAAAATTCCTCCTGACATGTGTGCAAACCTCATCATCAACTACAGAAGACGTCTGACCGCTGTGCTTGCCAACAAGGGTTTTGCCACCAAGTATTAGGTCTTGTTTGCCAGAGGGATTAAATACTTATTTCCCTCTGCAGAATGCAAATAAATTCATATACTTTCCACAATGTGATTTTCCGGATTTAATTTGTGATGTGCTATCTCTCACTGTTACCAATAACCTACCCTTCAATTATGGGCTGCTCATGTCTTTGTCAGTGGGCAAACTTACAAAATCAGCAAGGGATCAAATACTTATTTCCCCCACTGTACATCAGGCTTTCAGTAAAGCAGGTTTCTCTGACCTCCAACACCCTTCCAAAACCCTCAGGAGCTGGCCATCCCTGCCTTGGAACGCTCCCACTCCATAGAGGCTTCTTCTCCCCCCTCCTCGGATTCCTCTCCCCTCTGATCTACCCCTCCTTCCATATAATCCATCCAATCATCTTCTTCCCCCTCCATGGGCCCCTCTGCATTCCAGCTGGGCCGCATGGTATATTGATTGCGTATCCAGGGAAACTGAGCTTCTTCCCTCCGCCTCCCCCTAGTGGGGGATGAAATTATAGTCTCAGCCTGGCTATCCCCCTGGCTCCCTCTGCTGGGGCTGGGAATTCATTCCCTTGTTTCCAGATTACTCTCTGCCTCCCTCCTTGCAACGGCTTCTGGTACTCGTATTTCAGGGTCGAAATGCTTCCTCCTAGCCACCCTAGCAGTAGCCTTGTCACAACACACACACACACGGAGCCTAATTTAGTAACGTCTTTTTCTCTATTCTGTAAACATGGGTGAAAACCTCAGGGCCCTTTTACTAAACTGCGGTAAGCACTAGGATACGCTTTCCACAACTTAAAATGACTTACCGCGGGATACGCTCAGGCATCCTTCAGTACTAAGTTCCGAATCTATGCGTGATAACCCAGCACTACAAAATATTTATAAAATTTTGGTGGAAGAGGCATGTCTGGTGGGGGGGGGGGGTAAAGAGAGGGCATTCCTGAACTACTAAGCACAGCTACATTAATGCAGGATTGCCACATGAGCCCTTACCGCTTACAAAATAGGTGCCAGTGGGCGCACACATGGTATTTTTTTTCTAATGACTGCACTCTAATGGCAACAATAACACATGGCATTTATACAAAAATTGGAAAATCGACCATCTTACTGCAGCAGTAAAAATGGCCTGAGCTCATGGGAAAAGCTAAGCCTAATGGTTAGTGCAGCAGGCTTTGATCCTGGCAACCTGGGCTTGATTCCCACTGCAGCTCCTTGTGACCTCGGGCAAGTCACTTAACCCTCCATTACCCCAGGTACAAAAACAGATTGTGAGCCCTCTAGGGACAGTGAAAATACCTACATATAACGTGTACAGTGCTGCATATGTCTAGTAGCGCTATAGAAATGATTAGTCGTAGTAGTACTTTTATCACAGCTTAATAAAAGGATCCTTTTAGTAAATCAGGCCCATAACGTCATCCATTTTTCTTTATTGAATCAAGAAATGAATTTGGTGTGTTCTATAAGGGAAGCTAACAGAGCTGTCTGAACTTGCATGTGTAAGTGTATGTGAGTACAGAGGAGAGGGAAACCATTTGCTCAAATCGGATAGCATTACTAATACATGATGACCTGCCAGCATGGCACTGCACAGTTGGAATTAATCTGTGGGAATGCACGTTGCTGTACAGACAAGTGCAGAAAACTTTCCTTGTGTGAAGACAGCGGGAAGTCTCGCCCTGTGGCTTGGAAGCACTTTATCAGGCCCTGACAGCACAAACATCTTGTTTAAGCTGCTGAGGAGGAAAAAACATGTTAGCATTTTCACTCCATCTTGCTCAACTGAAAGATGAGATGCATTTTTTTTTAAATTTCTGATTGCTAAATACCTTCATCTCTCTCTCTCTCTCTCTCTCTCTCTCTCTCCATATGTATATAGAGAAAGATTACTTTATTGAAATGTCTTTGCTTCATGCATATAGGTAACGCGTTATGTTGAGCCAGCTGCCTCTTTGCTATCATGAAAGCAAATGTAAAGGTTGCATAACCCTTGGGATGTTTTACTTTTGGACTTATATATCGCTTCCATGCAGTGGTGTGCTGGTAAATGTTTAACAACAGGCTCTCTCCCCGGTCCCCCTCTGCGCCCCCCCCGTCCCCGTCCCCTTCTGCACCCCTCGTCCCCCTCTGCGCCCCCCCCCCCCCCCAGATTGCAGAGCTGGCTATAGCCGGGGAGAGAGCCTGGGGGGGGACAATGCATTACTCCAGGAAAAAAAAATTAAATGATCCCTTGTTCCAATCTAATTCACGTTTAATGTGCGATAAAATGCCATAAATAAGTAAATAAATATAAACTTTTAATGTTGAGCACCTGATTCTCAAAGTGAACATATTCCAAACACTATAATGAAAATAAAATGATTTTTTTTCTACCTTTGTTGTCTGGTGACTGTTTTTCTGATCATGCTGGCCCAGTATCCGATTCTGCTGCTATCTGTCCTCTTAACTCCGTTTCCAGGGCTTCCTTTCCATTTATTTCTTTCCTTTCCTCCTTTCTTCTTCATTTCTGGTCCTCAGCTTCTGCCTATTTTCTTCACCCATGTGCAGTTTTTCTCCTCTCTTTCTTTTCCCTCATCTCATCTCCTTCCTCACTCTTCCCTCCCCTCCATTCACGTTCAGCATTTCTTCTCTCTCCCCCCCTCTCCATCCACCCATATCCAGTGAACCTTCTCTCCCCCTGCCCTGCATGCACCCAGCGACCCTCCTCTCCCCTGCTCTCCATGCACCCATACCCAGTGACCCTCCTCTCCCCTGCCCTCCATCCACCCATGTCCAGTGACCCTGCATGCACCCATGCCCAGCAACCCTCCTCTCCCCTGCCCTGCATGCACCCATACCCAGTGACCCTCCTTTCCCCTGCTCTCCATCCACCCATGTCCAGCAGTGACCCTCCTGCCTCCTCTCCCCTGCCCTGCATGCACCCATGTCCAGAAGTGACCCTCCTCTCCCCTGCCCTGCATGCACCCATACCCAGTGACCCTCCTCTCCCCTGCCCTCCATCCACCCATGTCCAGCAGTGACCCTCCTGCCTCCTCTCCCCGCCCTGCATGCACCCAGCCATACTCAGTGACCCTCCTTTCCCCTCCATCCACAAATGCCCAGTGACTCCCTTCTCTCCCCTGCCACCCCCTCCTGAGTTGTTGGCGAATTCTCCTCCCCGCTCCCTCCCTCCCGATCCGGTCCCTCCCTCCCTCCCGATCCCTCACGTCACCGACCCGACCTGTCTCTTCGCATTCTTCGGGGCAGGCAGTCTTGCCTGCCCGCTGCCAGAACTGACTCTCCCCCACTGGCGCTGCCGCTGCCGGCCAGTTCGTGCTTCAAAATGGCCGCCGAGACTTCAGCAGAAGTCTCGCGAGGCCGCCTCTGGAAGTCTCGGCGGCCATTTTTAAAGTGCGAACCGGCAGCGCCAGCGGGGGAGAGTCAGTTCTGGCAGCGGGTGCCCCGAAGAATGCGGAGAGTCAGGTCGGGTTGGTGACGTGAGGGATCGGGAGGGAGAGACAGGACCGGATCGGGAGGGAGGAGAAGAGCGGCTTGCGCGTTTCAACAACCGGCTCGCAAGAGCCGAGCAAAGTTAACAACCGGCTCTTGCGAGCTGGTGCGAGCCGGCTCCAGCACACCACTGCTTCCATGCTTTTTGGTCATTTGCATGTATTTATTTATTAGGATTTTTTTACCACCTTTTTGAAGGAATTCGCTCAAGGCAATGTACAATAGAGTATGGCCCTGATGCTGATATACTGTTTCTGTAAATGATCACATATTCAATAGTGAAAAACAAAAAAAGGAAAAACTTTAAAGGCATAGGACTTGATGCACTATCCAGCTTATTTTCGAATGAGACAGACGCCCGTCTTCCGACACAAATCGGGAGATGGACGTCCGTCTCAAAAACAGGTATAATCGAAAGCTGAATTTGGACGGCCCCAACTGCTTTCCATCACGGGGACGGGCGAAATTCTCGAGGCCGTGGCCGAATGGTAGCGAAAGCGGGACAGGGGCATTCCACTCTAAACCCAGAAATGCAATTCTGGGCCATGTCCAGGCACTGGCACTGAATTCCCAGTTTGCAGAGCTGACTAACACATATCAAGTTAAGTTCACTATTCAGCACTTAACCGGGGAAAAGGTTACCCATAAAGTTAGAACTGACTTTTATGCGAAAGACCTGGCCAGTTAAGTTCTGAAAATTTGTACATAATCAGCCAAGTGCTGACTCCACCCATGGAATGCCCCCAAAATAGCCAGTTTCGAGCTCAGCACTAACTGGTTCAGTACCACTGAAAATGATGGTTTTGATAGAAGTTCTTGGTGGTTTTTTTCCATAAGAATTGAATTAGTTTAGGGATCAAATAGGTCTAATCATGCAGGTGATGATCCTGCCCAGTTATACCCCACTGAGCAAGCTGGCACCCAATATTCAGTGAAACAAAAGTGAGGCAGATTCAAGGAGGATATCAAAGTATAAAAGTCTTTATTATAAAAGGCATAAAACCGACCCAACATGGCTGTGTTTCGGCATAAAGGCCTGCCTCAGGGGTCAATTAAATCTAAAAAATAAAAATAATACAGACATAAATAAATACAATGTTCAATAAATAAAACATTCAATAGAAAATTCAATGAAAAATTAATAAAAATGAGTGACACTTCAATGAAACAATAATTAAATGACAATAAAAAGAAAACCTCATGAACCCATAGGTGACCTTAATAAATTCAATACATATACAATTCTAAAATAGACCTATTAAAAGCTTCTCTGTCTACTTACATGTGTCTAATAAAAATGAGATGTACAGTATATATAAAAAGTGCAATTTAAGAGCTAATTTGCAAAATACTTCTCTTTCTTAAAAAAGCATATTTTATCAAAGATATATTGCGTATTAGTGCTCTTATTGCATATTCGATTATATTCCTGTTAAAAGATATATTGGAAAAAAGTGCTCATACAATGTAGGTATGGATAAAATAAAAGAGATCAGTGCTTATATAATGAATGCACAATATACCTTTTGTGTTATGATGACAAGAATTGACTTAAGGAAGATGTCAAGATGCTGGCTGCTAAAATGCTGTGTGGTCTAAATTAGAAAGAAGATTTTATAAATGTAAGATTAATTTGTTAAATTGCTTCCTTGAATGATCAATAAGAAACGTGTTAAAAGTGTATGAGATATATAGGCATGAATTTTAAAAATAGTGCATAGGGCAGATGCATATGTAACTCTAAATATTGATTGTTGATGCCTTATTAGCTCATTAATTTGTGTACAGATCTGCTACTAGCTCCCAAATCTCAACTTTGAGTGACCTATATAGAATTCAGGGGTAAATCCATAGTTAGTAAATAGGCCCTGGTGAAAAAAAACTGCTGGTCGATATTCAAAGTAATTGTACAGGAGAGACTTCTGCACAGTTAAATCTCTTGTTCCTGCTTAACTGCTGATACTCAGGGACACTTAACTGGACATTGTTGCTGATCATTATCACTAACCAACCAGGCATTGTCGGTTTAGTGCTAGGACAGTCCATGGGTAGAGCTTGGGCATAGCTGGTACTTAACTGGTTAGCAAAGGTATTCAGAATACTAACTGGTTATAATGCCTGCATGGCCATGGGCATTCATTGCTGATATCTGGACATGGCCTGGCATTGAATATATGGACCTAATTTTGTCCACAGAGGTTCACATTTATAAAAGGGTTAACCATTGCAAGCAGAATATTGAATGGATAGGGTTTGAATTAATACACATTAATTTGCATTAGCTGGTTAACATGCATTAGCAAATGAGGTCCTTAGATTGTAAGTCCTCTAAGCCCAAGGAAATATCTACTGCACCTGAATATAAATTAAGCTATGGCAGGAAAAAAAACTCCATGGAGAGAAGCTCACATAATATTTATTTAGGTGTTTAAACTAGAAGGCAGGGGTGGCATATAGAGGCAGGTCATGCCCAGTGGTCCTCTCATCTAAAGACAAGGTATGACAGTAGTAAAGAAAACAATGAAAAGAACTTAGAAAATCACTTCTTACCAACACAGCAGGAAGTGAGACTAAAGAAAAAACTAAACAGAAGATGAGACTACCACTGAAATGTAGCTGGAAAGCAATGACTACAAAAGCTCGCAATCTAAGCAACAAAATTCATGATCTGCAAGCCCTGATGTTAGAGGCAAACTTAGATATTGTTGCTATCATGAAGACATGGTCAATGATTCCCATGAATGGGACACAAACACACCAGACTACAATCCAGTTAGGAAGGATAGAGATGGCCATAAAGGTGGAGGAGTAGCTCTGTATGTGAGAAACAATATCACAGCGATTGAAATGCCAGGAGCCTGGGGAAAGGAAGAAGCGATATGGATCACCTTGAAAAGAAATGATGGAACCTATATCCACATGGGTGTTGTCTACAGACCTCTGACACAATTGTAGGAACTGGATAAAAATCTGGTTACAGATATCCAAAAGCTGGGAAAGAAAAGAGAGGTGCTGTTGCTGGGTGATTTCAACCTACAGTATGCAGATTGGAAAGTTCCATCTGCAGAATCAGAAAGAAGTAGAGTGATTGTGGATGCCTTACAAAGTGCTCTGCTCAGATAAATGGTGACAGAACCCATGATAGGAAGAGCAATGCTGGATCTGGTGGGGAAAGTGTGTCTAATGTCCAAGTGGGTGCCCACCTGGGCAGCAGTGATCATCAAACAGCTTGGTTTGATATAACAGCTAAAGTGGAGGGCAGCCACTCAAAACTCAAAGTCCTGGATTTCAAACATGCTGACTTTAGCAAAATAAGGGAATACCTGAAGAAAGAGCTGATGGGCTGGGAAGACATATGAGAAATGGAAAGGCAGTGGTCCAGGCTGAAAGGAGCTATAAATATGGCTACTAACCTCTATGTAAGGAGAGTAAATAAAAGCAAGAGAAAAAGGAAACCAATATGGTTCGCCAAGCAAGTGACTGAGAAAATAAAGGCTAAAGAGTTGGCATTAATGAAATACAGAAACACTCAAGAAAAGGAACACAGAGAGGAATACCAGATGAAACTGAAAGAAACCAAGAGAGAGATATATCTGGCAAAAGCGCAAACAGAAGAATAAATGGCTAGAAATGTAAGGAGGGGCAATAAGAATTTTTTTCAGGTATATTAGTGAAAAGAGGAAGACTAGAAATGGAATTGTGACACTGAAAGATGCTGTGAACCACTATGGAGAATGATGAGGAAAAATCAAATGTGCTAAACAAATACTTCTGTTCTTTGTTCATAGAAGAAAATCCTGGAGAAGGACCATGATTGAGTGGCAAAGGTACACATGAGAATGGAGTGGATGTAGCACCATTCACAAGTGTTTATGGACATCTTGAAAAATTGAAGGTGGCCAAAGTCATGGGACTGGACGGGATCCATCCCAGGATATTGAGGGAGCTCAGAGAGGTTCTGGCGGGTCCTCTTAAAGATTTGTTTAATAAATCCTTGGAGATGGGGAAGGCTCCTTGGGATTGGAGAAGAGCGGATATGGTCCTTCTTCACAAAAGTGATGACAGAGAAGAAGTGGGAAACTACAAGCCAGTAAGCCTCACTTCGGTTACTGGAAAAGTAATGGAAGCAATGTTGAAGGAAAGGATAGTGAATTTCATGGAATCCAATAGGTTACAAGATCTGAGACAACATGGTTTTACCAAAGGTAAACCATGCTCAATGAATCTTATTGAATTATTTGACTGGGTGACCAGAAAATTGGATCGAGGACGTGCACTAGATGCAATCTACTTAGATTTCAGCAAAGCCTTTGACAGAGTTCCTCATAGGAGGCTCTTGAATAAACTTGACAGGACCCAGAGTGGTGAACTGGATTAGGAACTGGTTGACAGACAAATGTCAGAGGGTGGTGGTTAATGGAATTCACTTGGAGGAAGGAAAGGCGAGTAGTGGAGTGCCTCAATGATTGTGCTGGGGTCAGTTCTGTTCAATATATTTGTAAGCAATATACCAACATTTGTAACAGAGTGGACACCCCAGAGGGAGTGGAAAACATGAAAAAAGATCTGCAAAAGAAGAATGGTCTAATGTTTGGCAATTAAAATTCAATGCAAAGAAGTGCAAAGTGATCCACTTAGGGATTAGAAATCCAAGGGAGACATATGTGCTAGGCGGTGAGAGGTTGATATGCACAGACAGGGTGAGGGATCTTGGGGTGATAGTATCTGAGGATCCGAAGGCGATGAAACAGTGTGACAAGGCAGTGGCTGTAGCCAGAAGGATGCTATGCTGTATAGAGAGAGGTATAACCAGCAGAAGAAAGGAGGTGTTGATGCCCCTGTACAAGTTGTTGGTGAGGCCCCACCTGGAGTATTGTGTTCAGTTTCAGAGGCCTTATCTTACTAAATGTGCAAGAAGACTTGAAGCGGTCCAGAGGAAGGTGACAAGAATGATATGGAGCTTGCACCAAAAGACATATGAGAAGAGACTGGAAGACCTAAATATGCATGCTCTAGAGGAAAGAAGGGACAGGAGGGATACGATACAGATGTTTAAATACTTGGAAGGTATTAATAAACAAACATTTTCCAGACAAGGGAAAGTAGTAAAACTAGATGACAAGACTTGAGGTTGTGGGGTGGTAGACATAGGAGTCATGTCAGAAAATTCTTTTTCATGGAGAGGGTGGTGGATGCCTGGAATGACTTCCCGAGGGAGGTGGTGGAAACAAAAAACTATAGCAGAATTCAAAAAGGCGTGGGATGAACACAGAGAATCTCTAATTGGAAAATAAATGATATAAGAAACCAAACTTAAAGGGTTGCATATGTGTTTACATGTCAAGTGGTGCTTAGATGGCAACCCTGGCTTCATCAGTTTAGGCCAATACTGGACTGACTTCTACGGTCTGAGTCCCGTATTTGGCAATCCGGTATAGGGTGGGCTGGATAGAGCTTTGAAGGAAACTCCTGTGGATTGGAATGTGAGGATAGTGCCGTGCCAACGTTTATGGTTTTTGTCCCACAAATGATGGGACAGATTTGGATAGGCTGGCATGGGCTTCCACAGCAACTCCAGTAGTTGAAACATAAAGACAGAGCTGGTAAGACTTCTATGGTCTGTGTCCCAGAAACACCAAAGAAAGACCATGATCACGTAAATGATATCATGTTCATTGTTGATGTAAATCTTAAATTGATAATGAATGTGACTGTTGGGGAGACTGGTCTTTATCTGCCATCACTTACTATGCTAATATGTTACCTTAATCTACCAATATAAAGATGTGAGCTAAATATTTATAAATACTGTCAGGTCGGTAATCTTAGCAAATTGTGTTTACCAGCTGTCAACGAAACCATAATTTGGCTATCTCTGTATTTGGAAAAGTTGTATGGATAATATTGGGTCATTTAAATTACTGAAATTACCAGATATTGAGGGGCATAATTGAACAAAAACGTCTATCTCCATGGGCGTTTATCTCCGAGAACGGGTCCGTGAAGAGGCGGACCGAACCGTATTTTCGAAAAAATAGACGTCCATGTTTTATTCGACAATTTGTGAGCTGGGCGTTTTTGTTTTTCAGTGATAATGGAAAATGAAAGCGCCCAGCTCAAAAACGAATAAATCCAAGGCATTTGTTTGTGGGAGGGGCCAGGATTCGTAGTGCACTGGTCCCCCTCACATGCCAGGACACCAACCGGGCACCCTAAGGGGCACTTTTACAAAACCAAAAAAAAAGGTAAAAGAGCTCCCAGGTGCATAGCACCCTTCCCTTGTGTGTTGAGCCCCCCAAATCCCCCTCAAAACCCACTGCCCACAAGTCTACACCATTACTACAGCCCTAAGGGGTGAAGGGGGGCACCTACATGTGGGTACAGTGGGTTTGGAGGGGTTGGACGACTAAGCATTAAGCAGCACAATTGTAACAGGTAGGGGGGGATGGGCCTGGGTCCACCTGCCTGAAGTCCACTGCACCCCCTAACAACTGCTCCAGGGACCTGCATACTGCTGCCAGGGAGGTGGGTATGACATTTGAGGGTGAAAATAAAAAGTTGTGAAGCATCATGTTTTGTGGTGGGAGAGGGGTTAGTGACCACTGGGGGAGTCAGGGGAGGTCATCCCCGATTCCCTCTGGTAGTAATCTGGTCATTTAGGGCACTTTTTGGGGCCTTATTCGTGAAAAAACAGGGTCCAGGAAAAGTGCCCTAAATTCTAGCTACAAACGTATACTTTTTTTCCATTATCGGCGAAAGGCGCCCGTCTCTCCTCGGCCGATAACCACGCCCCAGTTCCACCTTCGCCACGCCTCCGACACGCCCCCGTCAACTTTGTACGCTTCCACGATGGAGTGCAGTTGAAAACGTCGAAAATCGGCTTTCCATTATACCGATTTATTCATTTTTGTGAGATAAACGTCTATCTCCCGATTTGGGTCGAAATCTAGGCGTTTTTCTCTTTCAATTATAAGGTGGATTGTCTATATAAAAGTGAGCTGAGTTAGGGATAAGGCAAGGAAAGACCAAAAAAAATTATCAGCTAGCAGTGTTATTCAGCCACTATACAGATGTCCATCCAGTCTGCTGAATGGCAGGTATAAAGTAAATTGATATTGCCAGTTTGGTGTCTAGCTACTAAATATATTGAATGCTGCTACCTATAGAGATGGCAGTGCTGAATATTTGGATTACGCTAAATGCAGGTACCAGCATTAAACTTAAGCCAGAGATTGTGCCAACTTACTACTACTACTACTTAACATTTCTAGAGCGCTACTAGGGTTACGCAGCGCTGTACAATTTAACAAAGAGAGACAGTCCCTGCTCAAAGAGCTTACAATCTAAATCCAGCTTCATGGTGTTAACCAAATTTGTTTAGGGATCTCTGTAAAATAGTTCAGCTGATCATACGTATGGAGTACATTGTTTATTACTGCTGTGTGCAAAAGGATCTCAGCTGAAATCATGTATTTCTGTCCGATGTTTAAAATAGTTCAAAGTGATACTTCAAAGTAGACCAATATTAAAATCCCTGTTGTGCCAGTTCCTTCCAACTTGTCCACCGGGTTCATGAAATAGAATCAGTTAATGCTACCTAAAGAAGCAAAGATGAATTAAAACACATACATCCCAACTTAATCCTGAAAAAAAAAATCTGCTCTCATATCTTAATTGGACACAAAAGCTACACTTCCTTTTCTTTCCTCATTTTTCAGACATTGACAGCTGTAAAGTTTTTCCCAGATGTTTATCTGATAATCTACACCGTTGAGAGCAGGACATATTTGACAAAGTGATGGGAACAGAAACCAGACTGTTGGGGTCAAGGAGTGAATACTCAGAAAGAAAAGATAAATGGTGAAACTACTTAAGAAGATTAGGGAGAAAAAGAATAAAGAGAAGTAGGCAAAAGGGAATCACAGATTTTCTTTTCTTGCATTTTCATAAATACTGAGAGGATGGCCACTTTAAAGAAGGGACGCATCCAGATGGAAGAGGAAGAATAATGAAACGTCAGGCAAAGGAGGATATCAGGGAGGGAGAAAAAGAGTTGAGAAAGGATGATTAGAACTTGTAGTTTAAGTATCAGGAATTCTAAAGCCCATAATGAGTGACAAAGAGAACGGGTTGGGAGGGGGAGGAGTAAATGAGGGAACACTGGTGAAGAAAAACAGACATAAGAACATGAGTTGTCAAGTACCAGGCATTCTAGAGACCATAATGAGTGACAAAGAGAGGGGGGGGGGGGGGGGTTAGCAGAAAATGAGGGAACACTGGTGAATAAACATAGAACATAAGAACATAAGAATTACCATACTGAGTTAGACCAAAAGTCCATCTAGCCCCAGTATCCTTCTTCCAATAGTGGCCAATCGAGGTCACAAGTACTTAACAGAATCCCAAAGAGTAGCAAGGTTCCATGCTACCATACCTAGGGATATGTAGTGGCTTTCCTCATCTCTGCCTTAATCACAGTTTATTGACTTTTCCTCCAGGAACATGTCCATATATTTTTTAACCCAGAAATGCTATTTGCTTTTGCACATTCTCTGGCAATAAGTTCCAGAGCTTAACCATTGGTTGAGTAAAAAATATTTCTTGTTCCTATTTGTTTTAAAAGTATTACCGTGTAACTTCATGGATTGTGCTCTCATCTTTGTACTTTTTAAAAGAGTAAACAATCGATTCATGTTTACTCATTCTACTCCATTCAGGTTTTTATAGACCTCTATCATTATATTTTCCAAGCCAAAGAACCCTGACTTCTTTAGCCTTTCCTCATATGGGAGGAGTTCCATCCCCTTAATTATTTCAGTTGCCCTTCTTTGTAAATTTTGTAATTCCACTATATCTTTTTTTGAGGTATGGTGACCAGCATTGCACACAATACTCAAGGTGAGGTCACACTGTGGAGGAATACAGAGGCATGATAATAGTTTTTGTCTTATTTTGTATTCCTTTCCTAACAAATCCTAACATTCCATTTGCTTTTCTTGGCTGCCGCTGCTGGGTAGAAGGAAAAGAGAAAAGAGTGAATGTCTAATAATACCTTGAGTATAGATTTGCAACTCAAAATAAAGGTAGACTCACAGTTCAATATTTGATGAAAACTATATCAAGAAAAGGATAGGAAAGAAAAGGAAAATATCCACAGCTGATGAAATATATAGGGTTGGACCATTCAAACAACGTACATTAAATGGAATTTATAAACGTATTAATGTTTTATCACATTTTAGACCAGATACTAATAAACAGAGGTATTCATTTCCTTTGAAAAACTGCAGAATCTGCCTGCAGTATGTGCTACACCCTAAAGTCAAAACAGAAAAATCTGTAGACATATGTATGAATGTCTTATAATGCACAGTAGAGATGCATAATGGCTACCCAACATATGGAAAAGTATATATGGATAAATATAACAAATTTAGAAATATAGAAAATGATGGCAGTTAACGCCCATCCAGTCTATCCAGTCTTCCCATCTACACCAACTATAAGCTGTACAGTGCCTATCTCTCCCTCAAAGATCCTTTACATTTGTACCACGCTTTCTTGGATTCAGATAACGTCCTCAGCTGAGGCATGTGGGATCTCTTAGGAAAAGGAGGAGTTTGTGGTTACTGCGGATGGGCAGACTGGATGAGCCATTTGGCCTTTATCTGCCATCATGCTTCCATGTTTCAAACATCTCCACTTGGGGTGTGTTTCACTAATCCATCACCCTTTCCATAAAGAAATATTCCTTAGATTGCTCTAAATCTACCCCCCTTTGATCCTCTATCTATGACCTCTCATTCCAGAGCTCCATGCCAACTGAAAGAGACCTGCTTCCTCTACATTTATACTATGAAGCTATTTAGATGTCTCTATCATATCTCCCCTACCACATCCTTTTTCCAGTGTATACATTTTGAGATTGTTAAACTGTTCTCATATGCTTTACGATTAAGACAACAAACCATTTTAGTAGCCACTCTCTGGACTGAATCTATCCTGTTTACATGGTACCATAGTAGATAAAGACAGCAGATAAAGACCTACACAATCCATCCAGTCTGCCCAACATTCATTCATTATTGATTATTGATTAATGATTAAGCCAGCAATCCAACAAATATTAACTAATATTATTTCTCTCACTAAATTCAACTTTAAGATATCCTCCCCTCTCCCATTGAGTTACACAGTACTGACACTCACAGCATAGGATATGAATGTGGTGTAAAATAAAATATGTATACTTGATTCCAACTTGTCTTTGTCACAGAACACAAACGTCTGTCTGGCACTGGCCTTACATCCTAACTATTAAGTAGAGGAGTGTGGTAGCCGTGTTAGTCCACTCTTAAGGTTATCAATAGAAATCAAACAAAATAAAACATGGAAAAGAAAATAAGATGATACCTTTTTTATTGGACATAACTTAATACATTTCTTGATTAGCTTTCGAAGGTTGCCCTTCTTCGTCAGATCATTCGATCTGACGAAGAAGGGCAACCTTCGAAAGCTAATCAAGAAATGTATTAAGTTATGTCCAATAAAAAAGGTATCATCTTATTTTCTTTTCCATGTTTTATTTTGTTTGATTTCTATTGATAATCCTAACTATTGAAATTGTTGAAGCTCACCCCTGCCCATAAATACATATAAGTACAAAAGTGTTGCCATATTGGGACATACCGAAGGTCCATCAAGCCCAGCATCCTGTTTCCAACAGTGGCCAATCCAGGTTACATGTGCCTGGCAAGATGCCAAAACAATACAATACATTTTATGCTGCTTATCCTAGAAATAAGCAATGCATTTTCCCCAAGTCCATTTGAAGCCTAGTGGTTTGTACAGCAGACCTTGATCCTGAGGAACTGGGTTCAATTCCCACTACAGCTCCTTGTGATTCTGGGTAAATAACTTTACCCTCCATTGCCACAGGTACAAATAAGTACCTGTATATACTATGTAAACTGCTTTGAAAGTAGCAGTCAAAAGGAAAAGCAAAATATCAAGTCCCATTGTTTTTCCCTTTTCCTTAATAATGGCTTATGGACTTTTCTTTTAGGAAACTATCCAAACGTTTTTTTTAAACCTGCTAAGCTAACTGCTTTTACCACTTTCTCTAGCAATGAATTCCAGAGTTTAATTACACATTGAGTAAGGAAATATCATAAGAACATAAGAGTAGCCATACTGGTCAGACTAATGGTCTATCTAGCCCAGTATTCTGTTTTCCAAACAGTAGCCAAGCCAGGTCACAAGTACCTGACAGAACTTTCTGATCGTCTTCGATTTGTTTTAAATGTACTACTTTGTAGCTTTATTGCGTGCCCCCTAGTCCTAGTATTTTTGGAAAGAGTAAACAAGCAATTCACGTCTACCCATTTCACTCCACTCATTATTTTATAGACCTCTATCATATCTCCCCTCAGCTGTCTTTTTCTCAAAGCGGAAGAGCCCTAGCCGTTTTAGCCTTTCCTTATAGGGAAGTCATCCCATCTCCTTTATCATCACCCTTCACTGTACTTTTGCTAATTGCACTACATCTTTTTTGAGATACAGTGACCAGAATTGCACACAGTATTCAAGGTGTGGTCGCACCATGAAGCGATACAAAGGCGTTATAATGTCCTCATTTTTGTTTTCCATTCCTTTCCTAATAATACCTAACATTATATTTCCTTTCTTAGCTGCCGCCACACACTGAGCAGAAGGTTTCAACGTATAGTTAATGATGACACCTAGATCCCTTTCCTGGTCAGTAACTCCTAATGTGGAACCTTGCATCACATAATTATAGCTTGGGTTCCTCTTTCCCACATGCATCCTAAAATTTAGGTCGACCTTAATGTTGAGATGGTCGACCTTGGAGATGGGCGACCTCGGTTTTCGCTGATAATGAAAACAGAGGATGCCCACAAACGACCAAATCCAAAGCATTTGGTCATGGGAGGAGCCAGCATTCGAAGTGCACTGGTCCCCCTGAAATGCCAGGACATCAACCGGGCACCCTAGGGGGCACTGCAGTGGACTTCATAAATTGCTCCCAAGTGCATAGCTCCCTTACCTTGTGTGCTGAGCCCCCCCCCAAAACCCACTACCCATAACTGTACATCAGTACCATAGCCCTTAAGGGTGAAGGGGGCACCTAGATGTGGGTACAGTGGGTTTCTGGTGGGTTTTGAAGGGCTCACATTTACCACCACAAGTGTAAGAGGTAGGGGCAGGATGGGCCTGGGTCCGCCTACCTGAACTGCACTGCACCCACTAAAACTGCTCTAGGGACCTGCATACTGCTACGAGGGACCTTAGTATGACATTTGAGGCTGGCATAGAGGCTGGCACAAAATATTTTTAAAGTTGTTTTTTGAGGGTGGGAGGGGGTTAGTGACCATTGGGGGAGTGGTCATTTGGTCAGTTTGGGCACCTTTTTGAGGCTTAGTCGTAAGAAAAAAGGGACCAAGTAAAGTCGGCCAAGTGCTCGTCAGGGACGCCCTTCTTTTTTCAATTATGGGTCAAGGGACGCCCATGTATTAGGCACGCCCATGTCCGGCCTTCGCTATGCCTCCGACACGCCCCCGGGAACTTTGGTCATCCCCACGACGGAAAGCAGTTGGGGACACCCAAAATCGGCTTTCAATTATGCCGAATTGGGCGACCCTGGGAGAAGGATGCCCACCTCCCGATTTGTGTCGAAAGATGGGCACCCTTCTCTTTCGAAGATAAGCCTGTAAGCGTCATCAGCAAATTTAATTACCTCACTAGTTACTCCCATCTCTAGATCATTTATAAATATGTTTAAAAGCAGCAGTTCTAGCATAGACCCCTGTGGAATCCCACTACCTACACTTCTCCATTGAAAACACTGACCATTTAACCCTACTATCTGTTTTCTTTCGACCAGTTTTTAATCCGCAATAGAACACTACATCCTATCCCTTGACTCTCCAATTTCCTCTGGTGTCTTTCATGAGGTACTTTGTCAAATGCCTTTTGAAAATCCAGATACACAATCCAGCTTATAATCGAAAGAGAAAAACGCCTATATTTCAACCCAAATCGGGAGATGGGCGTTTTTCTCGCAAAGGCGCCCAAATCGGTATAATCGAAAGCCGATTTTGGGCGTTTCCAACTGCACTCCATCGCGGAAACGAATAAAGTTGACAGGGGTATGTCGGGGCGTGTCGGAGGCGGGACTGGGGCGTGGTTATCAGCTGAGGAGAGATGGGTGTCTGTAGTTGATAATCGAAAAAAAAAAGGCGTTTTTACCGCGATTTTGGGTCACTTTTTTTGGACCCTTTTTTCTGACGAACAAGTCCCAAAAAAGTGCCCCAATTGCCCAGATGACCACTGGAGGGAATCGGGGATGACCTCCCCGGACTCCCCCAGTGGTCACTAACCCCCTCCCCCCCCCCCACCAAAAAAAACCCCCACTTTAAAAACTTTTTTTCCAGCCTCTATGCCAGCCTCAAATGCCGTACCCACCTCCATGACAGCAGAATGTGTTCGATCCTGTTACAGCCTTTCCCTGGGTCAGATGTGGCTCTCGGGTGCAGTACAGGGTCACATCAGCATTGCATTGTGGTGGGTGTAGAGTATTGTGTTAGCTTGTGTTACAGTCTCACAATGTTGGTAGTTGGTAGGCTCTTCTCCCATGGTGCTTTTCCCCCTGTCTACTGGGTCAGAGTGTGCCCTGTTGTGTTTCCTGTTGTAGTCCATGCGGTAGTGGCCATTTTTGTAAGCCAGTTTTAGTTCCCTTTCCTGTGTTAGCCACGTTAGAGAACTTAGTTATTACCTTGAATGTGGCTGAAAGTGGGCATTGTACAGCATTCTGCCAGCTCTGACCTACTGCTAATCTCAGTACCAGGGAGACTTGTTGCCAGTGGGACACAACCTCTGATCTGCAGTTAACTGTGAGTAAAAACGGTTATTCCAATAAAGGACGTTTTCGGAGAGATTAGTCTTCAGGTGTCAACTGCTGTGCCAATGTTATACAGCAGCAACAAGTCCTAGAGGCCTGCGTGTATGCAGGTCCCTGGAGCACTTTTAGTGGGTACCGCAGTGCACTTCAGCCAGGTGAACCCAGGCCCATCCCCCCCACACACCTTTAACACTTGTGCTGGTAAATGGGAGGCCTCCAAAACCCACTGCACCCACATGTAGGTGCCCCCTTCACCCCTAAGAGCTATGGTAGTGTTGTACATTTGTGGGTAGTCGGTTTTGGGGGAGGGGGTTGGGAGCTCAGCACCCGTGGTAAGGGAGCTATGCATGTGGGAGCTTTTTCTGAAGTCCACCGCACCGACCTAGGGTGCCCAGTTGGTGTCCTGGCATATCAGGGGGGCCAATGTACTACCAATCCTGGCCCCTCCCACGACCAAATGGCTCGGATTAGGACGTTTTTGAGCTGGGCGATTTTAGTTTCCATTATCGCTAAAAAAAACAAACGCCCAGCTCAAAAAACGTCCATTTTTTCGAAAATTCGGTTAGGCCCGCCTCTTCACGGACTCGTTCTCAGAGATAAACGCCCATGGAGATAGGCGTTTGCGTTCGATTATGCTCCTCCACATCTACTGGCTCATCTTTATCCACATATTTGTTCACCCCTTCAATGAAATATAGTAGATTTCCCTTCACTAAATCCATGTTGGCTTTGTCTCATTAATCCATGCTTTTGAATATGCTTTGTAATTTTGTTCTTTATAATAGTTTCTACCATTTTCCCATCAGCTCTTGAACCTTTTTTTAAAAATTGGCGTTACATTGGCCACCCTCCAATCTTCTGGTACCATGCTTGATTTTAAAGATAAATTACTTATTACTAACAACAGTTCTGCAAGTTCATTTTCAGTATCCATGCCTGATGTAAATTTTTGACCTTCGCAGCTGCTCCTCTAAGTTTTGTTTTTCACTGTTCTTCTCATTTTATTATAGTTTCTTTTTTGAAAGTTAAATGTTAACATATTGGATTTCCTGTGTGTATGTACTCCAGAGCTTATATCAAATCTGATCATATTATCATCATGGTTATCAAGCAGCTCCAGCACCATTACCTCCCGCACCAGATCATGTGCTCCACTAAGGACTAGGTCTAGAATTTTTCCTTCTCTTGTCGGCTCCTTTACCAGCTGCTCCATAAAGCAGTCCTTAATTTCTTCAAGGAATTTTACCTCATTAGCATGCCCTGATGTTACATTTTACCCAGTCAATATTGGGGTAATTGAAATCACAACTCAAAAATACAGGAATAGTAGAAACTATATCAAAAATTATTCCCAATTTTCTACTATGAAAAATACTTTGTATTGCAGGTGCCAATGCACATGTATATATGAAAAAATACGTGGAGAAAAAAAGACTTCAGAACCCTCAGGACAATTCTCTTTAAAATGATATTTTTCAAACCAAGAGAACTCCTTACTTCAATCATTAGTCTTCACAAAAAACACACTTCTTATTCACAAAATACTGGTGCTTGCACTTTAAACAATACAAAAGGATAGAGGCTATTTCACACGCCACAAAGCCGGTGAAACAATACAAACTTATCACTTAGCTTGCATCTTCTGAATATCTATTCTTTTCAAAAATATCTGCTACTATTACGCCCAACAGGAGAACCCTGTTTCGCCACCACCGGGCTATTTCAAGGGCTGATATTTTCCTTCTTCAAGCTTCAATCTTCCACCACTATCTTGCCTCTTAATGGCGTCTTTAAACTTCGAATGGCTTCCTTCTCAATTATACCACTCACTCTCCCTCGTCATTTCCTGTCACGTCATATCCTTCTTGACGTCAACCCTATTCCAGGATCCTTATCTCTTCCCTTCAAGTCAGGAATACATCACAAAAATGCTTTCCATTCTATTGATATGTTCAACCCCTTCGGGATCACAGTTTGTAAAGCAAAAATCCATCGTTGTTCCTTTTGTCTTAATATTTTTCTCACATCTCCTCTCCGCTCAGTAATATAAATCTGTTCCAACACAATACATCGTAATTCTGAAAACTCATGTTTTTTCAATAAACAATGAGAAACCAAGGGTTCATATGTTTTTTTTAGCTTGTATGCAGTGGCGATGTTCAATTAGTCTTGTCTTCAGCATTCGTGATGTTTGCCCCACGTAATATAGTTCACAAGGACATTTCAATAAATAAATCACATTTTTAGATTGACAATCAGTGCTTGCTTTTAACTTAATTTTTCTACTTGTGTGAACATCTTCAAATTCATTCATATTTAACATATTTGGGCATACTGAACAGTGGCCACAACCACCATGATGTCCTGTAATTCTTCCACTCCCACTCTGTCTATTCCATGTGTCAGCTCTGCATAAGACGTCATTTAAATTACTCTGTCTTTGATATGAAAACATGATTTTAAGATCCTGAAAACAAGGATAAATTTTCAACATGTGCATATGTTTTTTAATCATTTTCACCATCCTATTGGAATGTGCATTGTATTTCATAACGAATGTGACCACTTCATCTTGTTCCCTTTTTTCTCTCATAGGATGCAATAACCATTCCCTATGATTAAACGAAGCACGTTTCCTTGCTTTTTTAACCAATTTTTCAGGATATCCTCTTTCTGTTAATTTTTGTTGAAGATAAGATGTCTGATGAAAATACATATCAGTGGAGGAACAGATCCTACGGTACCTCAAAAATTGAGCAAAAGGAATGTTAGTTTTGCAGTGACTAGGGTGCATGCTTCGAAAGTGCAACGTAGTGTTGCGATCAGTGGCTTTGACATGTACCGATGTTTCCCATTGATGTCTTATCTTCGTTAATTGTACATCTAGAAACGAAATAGTTACATCACTACTGCAATATTCGAATTTAATATTAGCATGACAGCCATTTAAATATGTCACAAAAGCTTGTAATTGCAAGATTGTACCGTCCCATAACATAAAAATGTCGTCTATATACCTCCACCAACTTTTAATGTGTCTCTTCCAGGTGGAATCATACACCCATTGATTTTCATAGGATTCCATAAATAAATTTGCTATCGTAGGAGAACATGCTGCTCCCATTGAAATCCCCGTTTTCTGTATGTAATATTTTTTATTAAACGTGAAATAATTTTTGGTCAATGTGATCTGAATCAATTCCAATATAAACTTAGTGGGAGTCAAATGAGGACATGCCCTATTCTCCAAAATCCGTTCTATTGTTAGTGACTTTAGATGTGGTGGCGTTGTATACGTCAATCCCCCAAAACGAGGCTATTCAAATAATAGAACGTCCTGGTGGAGGTATATAGACGACATTTTTATGTTATGGGACGGTACAATCTTGCAATTACAAGCTTTTGTGACATATTTAAATGGCTGTCATGCTAATATTAAATTCGAATATTGCAGTAGTGATGTAACTGTTTCGTTTCTAGATGTACAATTAACGAAGATAAGACATCAATGGGAAACATCGGTACATGTCAAAGCCACTGATCGCAACACTACGTTTCACTTTCGAAGCATGCACCCTAGTCACTGCAAAACTAACATTCCTTTTGCTCAATTTTTGAGGTACCGTAGGATCTGTTCCTCCACTGATATGTATTTTCATCAGACATCTTATCTTCAACAAAAATTAACAGAAAGAGGATATCCTGAAAAATTGGTTAAAAAAGCAAGGAAACGTGCTTCGTTTAATCATAGGGAATGGTTATTGCATCCTATGAGAGAAAAAAGGGAACAAGATGAAGTGGTCACATTCGTTATGAAATACAATGCACATTCCAATAGGATGGTGAAAATGATTAAAAAACATATGCACATGTTGAAAATTTATCCTTGTTTTCAGGATCTTAAAATCATGTTTTCATGTTTAAAGACAGAGTAATTTAAATGACGTCTTATGCAGAGCTGACACATGGAATAGACAGAGTGGGAGTGGAAGAATTACAGGACATCATGGTGGTTGTGGCCACTGTTCAGTATGCCCAAATATGTTAAATATGAATGAATTTGAAGATGTTCACACAAGTAGAAAAATTAAGTTAAAAGCAAGCACTGATTGTCAATCTAAAATGTGATTTATTTATTGAAATGTCCTTGTGAACTATATTACGTGGGGCAAACATCACGAATGCTGAAGACAAGACTAATTGAACATCGCCACTGCATACAAGCTAAAAAAACATATGAACCCTTGGTTTCTCATTGTTTATTGAAAAAACATGAGTTTTCAGAATTACGATGTATTGTGTTGGAACAGATTTATATTACTGAGCGGAGAGGAGATGTGAGAAAAATATTAAGACAAAAGGAACAACGATGGATTTTTGCTTTACAAACTGTGATCCCGAAGGGGTTGAACATATCAATAGAATGGAAAGCATTTTTGTGATGTATTCCTGACTTGAAGGGAAGAGATAAGGATCCTGGAATAGGGTTGACGTCAAGAAGGATATGACGTGACAGGAAATGACGAGGGAGAGTGAGTGGTATAATTGAGAAGGAAGCCATTCGAAGTTTAAAGACGCCATTAAGAGGCAAGATAGTGGTGGAAGATTGAAGCTTGAAGAAGGAAAATATCAGCCCTTGAAATAGCCCGGTGGTGGCGAAACAGGGTTCTCCTGTTGGGCGTAATAGTAGCAGATATTTTTGAAAAGAATGGATATTCAGAAGATGCAAGCTAAGTGATAAGTTTGTATTGTTTCACCGGCTTTGTGGCGTGTGAAATAGCCTCTATCCTTTTGTATTGTTTAAAGTGCAAGCACCAGTATTTTGTGAATAAGAAGTGTGGAGTTTTTTTTGTGAAGACTAATGATTGAAGTAAGGAGTTCTCTTGGTTTGAAAAATATCATTTTAAAGAGAATTGTCCTGAGGGTTCTGAAGTCTTTTTTTCTCCACGTATTTTTTCATATATACATGTGCATTGGCACCTGCAATACAAAGTATTTTTCATAGTAGAAAATTGGGAATAATTTTTGGTAATTGAAATCACTCATTATTATTGTGTTCCCCATTTATTAGCCTCCCTAATTTCTAATAACATTTCTACATCTGTCTGCTCATCCTGGAAAAGTGGATGGTAGTTCACTCCTATCACTATCCTTTTCCCCTATGCACATGGAATTTCAATCCGTAGGGTTTCCAAGATGTGTTTTGTGTCCTGTAGAATTTTCAATATATTTGATTCAAGGTTTTCTTTAACATACAATGCTATCCCTCCACCAATTCGATCCACCTTCTCACTACAATATAATTTGTACCCTAGTATGACAGTGTCCCACTGGTTATCCTCCCTCCACCAGGTCTCAGAGATACCTATTATATCTAATTTTTCATTTAGTGCAATATATTCTAACTCTCCCATCTTAGGCTTCTGGCATTCGGATACAGACATTTCAAACTATGTTTGTTCCTATTTATATCTTGCTCAGCAGTTGATGGTGTTAATTTGCAATCTTTTGCCTGCTTTTGTATTTAAAGACACCTGTGGGCTCATTTTCAAAAGAGAAAAACGTTCAAAAAGTGGTATAAGTCTGCATTTGGATGTTTTTCTAACAAAAACAACCAAATCAGCATTTTCAAAACCTATTTTAGACGTTTTTCTCTGAAGTCCACCAGAAGAGCGTTCAAATTTCAAGGGCGAGTGTCAGGGGTGTGTTCAGGGTGGAACTTTGGCGTTGCTAAGACTTAGACATTTTTCAGCCATAATGGAACAAAATAAAACCGTCTAGGACTGACACTTAGACATTTTGAGCTAGACCTGTTTTTATTACGAATAAGGCACAAAAAAGTGCCCTAAGTAAGTAGATGACCACTGGAGGGAATCAGGAATGACTTCCCCTTATTCCCCCAGTGGTCACTAACCCCCTCCCACCCCCCAAAAAAGGTGATGAAAAACATTACTTACCAACCTCAGATGTTATACTCAGGTCTCACATTTATGCACCTGGGCATGAAGATTTAAATTGCCGCTATAGCAGACAGTGCACCAGTTGCACATGGATTCATTTAACAGACACAGGCAGAAGATAAGCTTGTTGGCACCAGCCATAAGATAAGTGCCTTATTTGTATTTAAGCACATTCAATGATTGCTTAGCCTGAAGTTTAACTATAGATGGAGATTATTTAAAGATGAACAATTGATATATGATTTGCCACGTTTTTTAGTTCTGTGGCCGACACTCCATTCCAGAAGGTTTTTTTACGGGCCAATGATGAAGAGAGGATCTTTTAGATCCGTTCAGCTCTTTAGATATACTATATCCATGAGCTCTTTAAGGCCGTTTTTCCTTCTGTAGACGCTAATTACATGTTATTTGTTCAGGCAGCCTTTCGTTCACTTGCACTATTTGGGGACTAGCGATTTGTTGTTCCCAACTTCCCCCATTATCAGTTTAGTAAATATTATCTCAGCTAGGGTAGGAGTGCATTTCCAGTTCTGACATTATATAATGCTATTGGCCACTAGGGGTAGTACCGACATTCATATGACTGTGTATAAAGGTTGCCCTCGGCCTGCTTTACATCATTCTTCAAGCTTCACTAGACTCCCTTCTCATTCTATCCATTCCCTTTATAGCAGATGTGGTATCGTACACAAAGGCAAAACTTTCCTGACAGCCTTTTCACAATATCACTTGCAAAAATGTTGAAAAAAAAACAGACCAAGAACCAATCCTTGCAGCATAGCACTAGTAACACACGTCCTCTGAGTGAACTTCATTTACCACTATGCTTTGTTGTGTTTTTCTCAATCTATTTCTGACCCAGTCAGAGCCTTAATACCCATATTAAGGGCACCCAGTTTATTTATAAGCCATCAATGTGGAACCATGTTAAGAGCCTTGCTAAAATCTAACTACACCACATCTAGCACTCTCCTCTGATCTGACTCTCAGGTCATCTAGCAAAAAGAAATTGATCAGATTCCTATGATTTCCTATTTCTAGTAAAACCATGCTGCCTTGAATCCTGCCTTATTTTTTTATTCCAAATACTACATAATCCTGTTTTAGAACCATTTCCATTAATTTACTCAAACCGAGATCAGACTAACCAGCCTCTGATTCCCAGCCTCCTCCTTGGTTCCACTTTTTGGAGAGGGATCACATCCACCCATCTCCAGTCCTCCCAGACCACTTCTGAGTCTAAGAAAGCATTTAGGAGGTAACACAGAAGAGACACCAAAACTTCCCCATTACTTAATCCAGTTTTAGTTTAGCTAGCTCCTCACGGACATAGATTTTCTTCTGAGCCCTGAAGTAGCAACAAAAGAATTAGAAACTAGGTTAAGGAGATCCAGGGCCTCAACTGTAATGCCCAATTTTGGGAACAAACATCAAACACCCACCTTGAGCCTTCTTTGAAAAGGTAAACTGATAAGGTAAATTGCAAAATTCAAGTAACCTGATAGCCAGAACAAAGCTACAATTGCTAATAAGAGAAAGAACATTTCTCCCCCAAAGGTAAAAAAATAAAGGTCAACAAACAAGCTGTAGGTGGCTCTATTTTATTTGATTAATTGAATACATCTGTGACTAGTTTTTGAGAGCTCTCCTCCCTTCAGCAGGTTGATGAGGGAGCATTGCAATCACACATTTAAACAGGTCACCAAGGGAGTGATCTTCCTTTGAGAAATTCTCATTTAGAATGCAAAAACATTTGAAATTAATACAGTCAAATGTTTTGAAGCAAACAGAAAAGGACATTATTAGGACTTTCTTACCGATATGTAGGCCATTTGAATTGTAAGTTTCACTTTCTTCACCACCTTTGTCTTTTCCACTTTCACTTCACTTAACCAGGATATGCAGCTTAAGACCTAGTTGACTGTACTACTTACTGACCTGGTAAAGGGTAGAAAAATTATTGGAAACTCATTACAGATATATTAAATCAGTCTAATGAAAAGGTCTTTCACACAACTTGTTTGTTGACCTCGATTTTATTATTTGTGAATGGACTAGCATGGCAACTACAGCACTCTCCTCCCAAAGGAATATCTAGCAAATGTCCCCAAAACTACCCACCAATAACTTGCTGTCTATAATCTGTGCACTCAGACTGATGCATACAGAATCAACAATCACATACCATCATAGCAATAGAACAGAAAGGCGAGAAAGGAGGTTGAAGTGGACTAGCTGATGCTCATTAAAACTATCGTGGTCAGTTGTAAGAAAAACTTAAGTGCATAAGTATTGCCATACTGGGAAAGATCTAAGGTCCATCGAGCCCAGCATCCTGTTTCCAGGTCACGGATACCCGGCAAGATCCCAAAAATGTACAAAACATTTTATACTGCTTATCCCAGTAATAGTGGATTTTCCCCAAGTCCATTTAATATCAGGCTATGGACTTTTCCTTTAGGAAGCCGTCCAAACCTTTTTAAACTCCGCTAAGCTAACCGCCTTTACCACATTCTCTGGCAATGAATTCCTTAAGGTGCATAAATGTGAGTGCCTTTTTTAGAATTGTCCTTTGGGTCTTTCCAAACATCCAGTGAAGATGATCAAAGAGGTAATCCTTGTTTTCATTTTTGTTTTTGTTATCTTTTGTTCCATCTGGCACTTAAACCAACCACTGAAATCTCTGATTAACTCTATAGCTTCGGTCCTAATCTCCAGAGAAACAAATGATTGAGAAAATAATAGCACCCAATATTGTACAAAATTTGAAGCTTTATAGCTCGTCTTATTGCCATTTATGTTAGCTGAACAACTTTGAATAGTGAACAGCTTTTCAGATGATATCATGATGTCATTTCCCCCAAATTCTATAAAAGTTGCTAAAAATTGTGTGTATAAATTTGGGCATGTGCTCAATTTGCGTGTGCCATTTAATTGAATAATGAGCTAATTAGTACTGATAATTGGCTTGTTAACAATTATTGGCACTAATTAGACTTAACTAAAATATAGACTCATAAATTTGGGCACAGGATCTGCACCTAAATTTTACATGCAAGTTCAAAAAGGGGGTGCAGAAACGGGAGAGTCATGGGCGGAATGAGGGCGTTCCTAAAATTTATGGGGACTTTGTGCCTAATTTAGGCTTGAAGATTTGCACCATGTTTCAGTTGGTGCAAATGGCCATGCCTAAAGTTGGGCATAATTCCTGGGCGTAAGAGCTATTCTATAAACCATGCTTAACTTTAAGCGCAGTTTATGGAATAGCTCTTTTTTGCTGCTGATTTTTTTGGGTGTTATTTATAGAATTCATCCTTTTACTTCTGAAAATGTATGAATGTGACTTCTATTGAAGGGATGCGACTTCTATTGAAGGAAATCTAACCCCCCCTAAAAAAATATGTTTTATCTCCTCTGATGGTGCAGTATAAAAGAATTTAAACAAGAAAAAAATATATAGTTAGGATTATATTAAGGTACAGCAGCGTAGAATAACATTCTGAGAAAAAAGATATACAAAAAGTATAATAGAAGGTTGATTAACATGGAATATGATACAAATCATTAGTTATTTGTCATCTCTGTACTCTTATGCCAGGGGCCTAGCTACTATAGGGCCATGGGGACCTGGGCCCCCGTAGATTTGGCCTTGGACACCCCCCTGCCGATGACCCTCTCAACCCTCCCTCCCGTCACCAACCCGCCGCCAACCCGCCCTCACTATCTGCTACCTTTGCTGGTGGGGGACCCCAACCCCCACCAGCCGAAGTCTTCTTTCTTCTTTTGGTTTCTGAGTCTGATGTCCTGCATGTATAACGTGCAGGGCGTCAGACTCACAGAAACAGAACGAAGCCCTGCAGATCGCAAGGCTTCGTCCTATTTCTGTGAGTCTGACGTCCTGCACGTTATACGTGCAGGACGTCAGATTCAGAAACCAAACGAAGGAAGAAGACTTCGACAGGTAGGGGTTGGGTTCCCCTGCCAGCAAAGGTAGGCGACAGCAGGGGCGGGTGGGTGGGGGGGTCGAGAAGGTCGTCGGCATGGGGGCGTCAAAGTTGTTGGTGGTGGTACTGGCGGCAGCGGGGGTGTCAGCAATTGCGGGGGGGGTCGGCAATGGCGGGGGGGTCGACAATGGTGCCGGGGGGGTCTGTGGCGCTGGGGGGGGGACTAAAATGTGCCCCCTCACCTCGGGCTCTGGACCCTCCTCCCTCCGAAGTCTGACTACGTTATGCACTTTTGAAAATGTAGGCTGGCTCCAGAATGATTTCAATCAGTTGGATATGAGACAAAATTTCTTCTATACCCACCAGCTAAATTCTAATAGGTCAATCAGTATTCAGCAGATGAAAGTCAGCATTTCATAATGCGCTAACTACTGTCAGCTAAATATGACCCAGATATTCAGTGCCAAGCCATAGCTGGGCACTAACAATATCTGTGTCATCAGCGGTACCCGTAAGATGTGGGTATGGCTTTTATTCAGTGCCATACCCACATAACTAACCAGGCAAAGTTAGGGTTGACTTTTGTGCAGCCAACTTGCTTGGTCAGCTATGCAGGCATCAGAACTGCATATCACTGGTCCCTTCATACCTTCTGGGTCCACTCCAACTCTGTCCCCAGACCACCTCGGCATTAACCAGATAGTGCCGTGGTGATTGCACCTCTACAGAAATAGGATAAAGTGGTCTACTGTTCTAGCAAAGAATAGTGTAACTTAAACAGCCAGCTTAAACCATCCCTAAGTAGAAGCTTTCCCAGTAGATTCTCAATTCTTAAGCAAATCTTCTTTATTGTAGTGCTCAGAATAAACAAAAAAAAAATCCAATTTACAGTTCAGTTGCTTACACAGAATTGTTGCCTTGTGCACAGAGTATGCATTTAGCCACCTCAGAGGCAAGGAGATGGCCAGAACCTCAGCCCAGCTGAGAGGAAAAGCTGTAACACTCAAAGGAGAATAAGGGAGAGAAGTTCAGTGAAAATATAAATGAGGAAATGGTGAAAAATCTTGATGGAATTATGGTAAATTAAGGAGGGATCAGCCCTAGAACAGCTGCTGGTCAAAAAAGCTTGCTAGCAAGACTGGGCTCGCTCACATAGCCTGCAGGGGCAGAGAGGAAAGGCTGGCCCTAGCTCAGAGCTAACACTCAGTAGGGAAAGCTCACAATGAGTCAATCACAGGATACTGCAAACTATAGGAAAAGCAGTATTAACGCACAGTGCTATCTATTATACAGACAATACAATTGAATACAAATAATACTCATATTAAATACATATAACAATGCACCCTGCCTCCATGAATATGGGGGCAGACAAGGGTCAACATCTAGAAAGCAGTATACTAATGCCACTAGTATGAGAAATAAGGTTCTGACTGTGAAGGAAGAGGCTGATTTGGATTTAGTGGCAGTCACAGAGATATGGATCACAGAGAACCATCATTGGGATACAGATATAAAAGGCTATGATCTATCAGGAAAGACATGATAGGAAGAAAGGGAGGGAGAGTGGCAAGTGTTTAGAGCACATATGTTAAAGATAATATTAAAGCCACACAATTGCAGGGCTTACAGGGTAAGGAAGAGGTACTGTGGGTCATTCTGGAAAGAGGAAATGACAAATGTATTTACATTGGTGTGATATGCAAGCCTCCTTCACAGACAGAAGACGTGGACAGAGATTTAATTGAAGACATTCAAAATGTAGCTGTGAAAGGGGAAGTACTAATAATAGGTGAGTTTAAAATTCCAGATTTTAAAGTGGGGTATCCCTATTGCAGAGTCTTCTAGAAGTAGGGAGATCCTCTATTCTCTAATTGGGGAACTGTTCCAGCAATTGGTAATGGAACCCACATGAGATGGAGTCACATTGGACTTAGTGCTTACTAATGGGGAGAGTGTTTCTGATGTTATAATAGGTAATCACCCGCCATCCAGTGACCACCAAATGGTGTGCCTTAAGGCAGATATGGAGATGGTTCATTCAAAAGTGAAGGGTCTAGACTTCAAAAAAACTAACTTTGTTTAGATGGGGGATTACATCAAGGAATTATCTGGAAGGGAACACCTGGAAGAAATAGGAAAGCTATGAGCAAAGGCAGGCCATGGAGCCAGGTAAGACAAGTCACACACACACACTCAGTTCAATACAGTGAAAGCAAATAATATTTATTAAAAGTGTCCAGTAAGGCTCCTGTTCACTTCACAGGAAAGGAGCAAACAATATTCAAAGCTGTTCTATAAACATAGCAGTGTCCTTGGGTGGCCTGCTCCTGCAAGGCCACAGCATACATGAATGACTCTCAGCTCAACAACTCTTACTGGTCTCTGTTTCCAGCAGAGTCTCTAGCAGGTACACAGGGCTGGCCTACAGCCAGCCAGAACAAAATACAATCCCTTTAAGGTTCCAAGTTGAAATTGGACTACCTGAATGTAGTGGTTGCAGTTTCTTAGCTTTGGGGTGAAGGCATCTACAGGGGGCATCAATGCTTCCCTCTGGGCCTCCTTAACCTATCTCTGGTCCAGCCTATTATACTTACTGGACCATGCCCTTCTGGCTCCACTCCTCCTGTGTCACCTCCCCCTTGGTCGGAACTAGGGTTTTAAGGTGACCCTGACACTGTGAGGGAGTGTTCTCAAGGGGAAGTGGCAGCATCCTACAGACTCCCTCACAAAGAGCAACAAATCTATTTGTAAGGAAAGAAATAAAAGTAAGAGGGGAAAAGTCCTCTTTGGTTCTAAAAAGTAGCAGTTGAAAAGGTAAGGAAACAAAGGTAAGCCTTCTTGAGCTAGACAACATAACAGGTGAAAGGGAGAAATATGTAGAAGCTGAGAAAGATAAGATGCAATTGCTTAACAAATATTTCAGATCTGTGTTCACAGGTGACGGGCAGGGAACAGTACCACAGAAGACAAACACAAATAGGAATTGAGGTGTGGTAGGCCCTGAACGATTTTCAGAGGACTGTGTTTGAGAGAAGCTAGCTAAACTAAGGTAGACAGATAGATGGGGCTGGATGGCATACATCCAAGGAAACTGAAAGAACTTAGAGAAGTTCTGGCAGCTCTGCTGGCTGACCTTTTCAAGTCTTCTCTGGAGTCAGGAGTGGCCCTTAGGACTGGAGAAGTGCGAATGTGGTCCCTCTCCACAAAAGCGGAATTAAGGACTACAGGCCGGTAATTCTGACTTCTATGGTAAATAAATTAATGGAAACACTTAAAACAGAGAATAGTGAATTTTCTTAAATCCAATGGATTGCAGGACCCAAGACAGCATGGTTTCACTAGAGGCAGGTCTTGTCAAATTTGATTAATTTCTTTGACTTGGATTTTAGCAAAGTCTTTCATACAGCTCCACATAGATGACTAATAAATAAACTGAGCGCTCTCATATGGTCCCTAAAGTGACTGACTGGGTTAGGAACTGGTTGAGTGGAAGGCAACAGATGGTAATGGTAAATGAAGCTCACTCTGATGAAGGAGATGTTACCAGTGGTGTACTGCAAGGTTTGGTTTTTGGGCCATTTCTTTTTAACATTTTTTGTAAGTGATATTGCTGAAGGACTGTCTGGTAAGTTTTGCCTCTTTGTGGATGATACTAAAATCTACAATAGGGTAGATATCCCTGTGGATAAAATGAGGTAGAACCTAGCAAAACCTGAAGAAAAGTCCAGAATTTGGCAGTTAAGATTTAATACTAAAAAATACAGGTCATGCATTTGGGCTGCAAAAACCTGAGGGAACGGTACAGTTTGGGGGGAGAGGGGGAAGAATGTTTGTGTATGAAAGAAAGGCAGGACTTGGGTGGGATCATATGTGAGGATCTTAAGGTGACCAAACAGGTAGAAAAGGTGATGATGAAAGCTAGATGCATGCTTGGGTGCATAGGGAAATGAATGGCTAGTGAGAAAAAGGAGGTAATGATGTCTTTGAATAAGACTCTGAAGAGACCTCATTTAGAATATTATGTAGAATACTGGAGATTGCACCTTCAAAAAGATATAACAGGATATAGTGAGACCAGAGGGCAACTATTAAAATGGTCAGTGGTCTTTGTCATAAAGTGTATGAGGGACATACTTAAAGATCTCGATATGTATACTTTGGAAGAAAGGTGGTAGAGGGGAGATATGATAGAGATGTTTAAAATACCTCTATGGTATAAAGGCACAGGAGGCGAGTCTCTTTGAATGGAAAAGAAGTTCTGGAATGAGAGGCCTTAGGATGAAGGTGAAAGGGTATAAACTCAGAAGTAACCTGAGAAAATACTTCTCCACTGAAAGGGTGGTGAATTCGTGGAATGGCCTCCCAATGGAGATAGTAGAGACAAAAACTGTAACTGAATTCAGGAAAGCTTAAGACAGATACATAAGATCTTTAGGGAAGAGAAAGGGATAGTAGATAGTATGGATGGGCAAACTCAGTCTTGATCTGCCTTCATTTTCCACGTTTGTTTCTTTTTAAGGGCTGTTGACTATTGGCTTCTGATCCACTCTGCTTGGTTTTAAGCAGGCAGGTGCCTCTTCTGCCGGTTTAAACCACACTGAGTATCAACTCTAAGAGGTTAACATACAAGAAGTTACCACATGGCTTAGTGCACAGTGACTGTTAGTGTATGCATGTAGTAACCATAACAACATGATAACACACATTGATTCACACACAAATTGCATCCCTTAAATAGGGAAGGAAATGGGTAAATTATGGGCAGCGAATAAGGATGGACTGCCCCTTTCATTTAGGGATCATCACATCCTAAATAGGAGGTGCATCTGAACTGTTAGTGCAAGGTAAAGTTTTCTTTTTTTTTTTCACTGTAAGGAAAGATGCTGACAGTTAACGCACAAGTTTTGTACTTACACAAGAGTTTCAAATGAATTCAGTAACATTTGACCTTTCAACCTTAACCCCACCATTTTGACCATGGGTAAAGGAGTGTGGTAGCCGTGTTAGTCCACTCTTAAGGTTATCAATAGAAATCAAACAAAATAAAACATGGAAAAGAAAATAAGATGATACCTTTTTTATTGGACATAACTTAATACATTTCTTGATTAGCCTTCGAAGGTTGCCCTTCTTCCTCAGATCGGAAATAAGCAAATGTGCTAGTTGACAGTGTATATAAGTGAAAACATTCAAGCATTACTATGACAGTCTGACAGGGTGGGAGGATGGGGCTAGGAACCCCAGATCCTTGTTAAGTCCTTTCTGTTGGGTGTTAAAATATTCAATCATTCTGACTTCAAAGGTCTTACGTTCTTGTATGATTTTAAAGTTACCTTTCAGGATTCTCACTGTGAAGTCACTGGTACAGTGTCCTGGTCCTGTAAAATGCTGACGAAGAAGGGCAACCTTCGAAAGCTAATCAAGAAATGTATTAAGTTATGTCCAATAAAAAAGCCCATTATAAACCATAAAGCTGTATTTCTCTGTTGATCACCCCACCCCTCACCTATCCACACCCATCCTGTTAGAATATCAATGATATGCTTTGATGTCCCCATGCATACCTCCTACCCACCCCCATCCTCCCACCCTGTCAGACTGTCATAGTAATGCTTGAATGTTTTCACTTATATACACTGTCTGCTAGCACATTTGCTTATTTCCGATCTGAGGAAGAAGGGCGACTTTCGAAAGCTAATCAAGAAATGTATTAAGTTATGTCCAATAAAAAAGGTATCATCTTATTTTCTTTTCCATGTTTTATTTTGTTTGATTTCTATTGATGACCATGGGTAAAAAATACACAATGAGAAAAAAATATTAACACTGTAAATGATGACAGGTAAGGGCTGAAATAGCCCATTTGGTCCCTGTTTTGATAGATTTACATATATAATATTCCTAGATGCAACCCAACACCATCTTTCCTCTTGGCCATTTCTTCCACTCAGTTTCTCAAGCCTTTTTTCACATCTGTCCCAGCTGTGAACAAAATCCAGCACAGTGGGGCTGTTTAGAATTGTAATGGCAGCTGAAAATATTGGGAGCTATGTTTGATTAACATTTATCTTTTGAGCCCCATGTGAATTTAGTAATTAAGATGATTTTTTTATACAATTAAAAAAGATTTAGAGCCAACTTTAATTTTAACACTTTCAGGATCATGGCACAATCGTTAGTTTTGGCTCACATTGACTATTGTAATTCTTTGTGGGGTTGTCTGAAGGATTGTTTATAAAACTACAAACTTTACAGAATATATTAGCTCATTTGATTTATGGACTTTCTAGTTTTTAACCAGCTTCTTCATTCTTTGAGGAATTTACATTGGCTTCCAGTTAGAGCTCAAATTATTTGTCTAATTTGGTTAAGTTATTCCCCCCCCCCCCCCCCACAGAAACTGGGCTTATTGTGATAGACTTTCATTGTTACTGCAGTATCCTAGTCCCAAAAATGTCTGATACAAAACAGCGTTTGATGGGCTATTTTCATATCAATCCACTAGTTGGGTGGAATGTTCTACTGCTAAGTATAAGGAAGCTAAGGGGTCCTTTTACTAAGTTGCGGTAAAAAGTGGCATGCGGTAGTGTAGGCGTGGGTTTTGGGCACACACAGAATTATTTTTCAGTGCGCCTGTATAAAAAGCCTATTTTTTCCCCCGAGAATGGACGTGGGGCAAAATTTAAATTGTTGTGCGTCCATTTTGGGTCTCAGACCTTACCACCAGCCATAGACCTAATGGTAAAGAATTTGGGAAGTAATGACCTATGCACATCAGATGCCAGAAAATAAAAAATATTTTTCAGTCGTGCGTAGCGGACATGCGCCAAAATGCAAGAGGCACGCGGTAGTCAGGCGGTAAGTCCATTTTGGCACATGTTGAGTGCACGTAGATGCTTAAGTGGCTTAGTAAAAGGGGCACTCAATGAGTAGAGGAGTAGCCTAGTGGTTAGTGCAGCAGACTTTGATCCTGGGGACCTGGGTTCAATTCTCACTTCAGCTCCTTGTGACTGTGGGCAACTCACTTAACCCTCTATTGCCCCAGGTACAAAATAAGTATCTGTATATATGTAAACTGCTTTGAAAGTAGTTGGAAAATACCACAAAAAGGTGGTGTATCAAACCCCATTACAAAGTTCTTAGGAAAACCTTAAAAACCATCCATTGCAATAATTGTTAAATGGTTTTGTGTATATTGTCAATTCCTGGAAACTGTCTAGTCCTCTTGAGTTTTTAAATCACATTGAACTCTGGTGGGATTTTTTGGGTATAAGTCTTATTATTATTGTTAATGTAATTTCATATAGATTACCCCCCACCCCCACCCACCCCCACCCACCCATGCATTCTTAAAGAGTATTTTTGCCTGATTTGCTGAGAAAACAATTCTACATGAATAATAGGCTCTCTTGGCCAAGTATAAACTATTATAGTAGTAACATTACTGTTCTTTTCAATAAAAAATTTAAGGTTTTAAGTTTTTTCTGCTTTCCTATACTGCCACTTCAGAAAACAAAGACCACAGTGATATCATGGGTTATGAGCAATCTAATAAGACCGAATGTTTATTTCGCAATAAAAATATTCTATTGCTGCCTTAAAAGTCAAATCCCATAATGTAGCTTATTCTTGAACTATAATAGAGAGAAAATTGTGAGGAAACTGAGAACATAAAGGTTGAAGACTAAGTGGATCAATTCTCGAAAAACTCCCTGAGGAAAAGTTGTTGGCAAACATGAAAGTGGTGAGAGGAAAAGGAGGAACAGAGAAGAGTGACCAACATAAAGGGATGGAATCAGGTGCATAGCCAGACCTGATATTTTGGTGGGGCCCAGAGATATCATGGGGGGGGGGGCACTAGGCATATAGGCATGAGTAGTGCTTGGTATACCCCTAAATAATGCCTTAGAGTGTACTTGATAACGGATTTTTAAGTAAAAAGTCTGTCCAGCATTCACATGCACACTTATGGAAACCTTGGAAGCACTGACATTTTTAATGAAGTTGCATTAGCCCATAACTTAAATTATACAATTATAGTAGACTTGAGTCTGGTCAACCTCTCAACACATATCACGTAGGTACAAAAGTACATAAGTATTGCCATACTGGGACCAGTGGCGTAGCTACGTGGGGCCAGGGGGGGCCTGGGCCCCCGTAAATTAGGCCCTGGACCCCCCTGCCGATGACCCTCTCGACCCCCCTCCCCCCCATCACCGTTGCCTGCCTTTGCTGGTGGGGGGACCCCAACCCCTACCAGCTGAGGTCCTCTTCTTCCCGCAAAAGACTTCCTTCTGTTTCTGACGTCCTGCACGTACAACATGCAAGACGACAGACTCACAGAACGAAGCCTTGCGCGGGAAGAAGAGGACCTCGGCTGGCGGGGGTTGGGGTCCCCCGCCAGCAAAGGTAGGCGACGGCGGGTTGGCAGCGGGAGGGGTCATCAGCGGGGGGGGCAAAGTTGGTGGTGGCGGCGGCAGCGGGGTCGGCAATGGCGGGGGGGTCAGTGGTGCCGGGGGGGGGGGGGTTAAAATGTGCCCCTCACCTCGGACTCTGGACCAAGGCGGGCCTTCCCTCACTGTGCCCTGCCCTTGAGGAAATAGGAAGTTACATCAGACGAGGGCGGGGCACAGTGATGGAAGGCCCGAGGTGATCTGCTGCTTTCACACAGATGCGAGGCACTGCTCGCTGGCACTGCACTGCTGATTTAGAGATTTTTTTAAATGCAGGGGGCCCGGTGGCAGACAGAAGGGGGCTGTCGAGGGAGCTGAGGGTAGGCAGGTGGAGACTGGGGACTGTGGCGCTGGTGACCTGGGAGCAGGAGAGGGAAAGAGACCCCGGCGCCGGGCCCCCCTTGGAAGCCTGGGTCCGGAGAATTTTGACCCCCCCCCCCCCCCCCCCAGCAGCCCTGCTTCTATATATGTGGCTTGGTGTTGAATATCTATGTCTAATCAGCTATGTCGCGTGATAAAACCAGTTAGCAGCTAGCCACTAAACGCGAATATTCAGCAGAGATAAGTGGTTAACCACTGAATGTCTGTGGTTAGGTGCTAAAATGCTATTTAACCAGCCAGGAACAGCTACTGGCCAGTTAAATAGTTTTGAATATCGGCCAATATGTATGTTAAGCAGGTATTCGCAGAATAGGTTAGGTGGTATGTCGGCATATATGTGCACAGATGTGCATCCATATGCTGGTATTCTAAACATTTGTGCCTATTATATATAATTGCCCCATATATGCAAGGTTCTCCCTCCCCCCAGATGTTTAGAGGAAAAGCAGTTATACGTTTAACTCAGCACAAATCTAAACTGCTGTTTGAATATTGATATCATGTTTTTATTTACTTAGGGGTCCTTTTACTAAGCCGTGGTAAAAAGTGGCCTGCGGTTGTGCGAGCGCATCTTTGGGCGCGCACTGGGCCATCTAGGGGAAAAATGGCCTTTTTAAAAGGGGCCGGAAAATGAACATTTTTAAAAGGGGCCAGCAAATGGAGTGGCCTAGTGGTTAGAGTGGTGGACTTTGGTCCTGGGGAACTGGGTTCAATTCCCACTGCAAGCACAGGCAGCTCCTTGTGACTCTGGGCAAGTCACTTAACCCTCCATTGCCCCAGGTACAAATAAGCACCTGTATGTAATATGTAAGCTGCATTGAACCTGCTATGAGTGAGAAAGCACAGGGTACAAATGTAATAAAAATAAAACATGCTAAAATTGAAACCAGCACACATCCATTTTCGGCATGAGACCTTACCACCACCCATTGACCTAGCGGTAAGGTCTCACGCGCTACCCGTGCAGTAAGCCTACTGCACATACCACCTGCTATTTACCGCCGGGTAAGCGGCCCGCTGAAGAAAATAGAAAATTATTTTCTACCGTGATATTTGGCACACCCCAAATTTTTAATTACTGCCCGGCTCACATGCTAGCCAGGCAGCAGTGCCAATTTGGCGCATGCTGTACATGTGTAGGCTCTCCTGCGCCTTTGTAAAAGGGCCCCTAAATGACCTGTCTGAAGTCCTGTATGATATTTGTACAATAATTCTGGTTGTTCAAGCTGCACTGAATCCCTGAATATGGTATATTATTATCTATTAGTTTGAGTTGTAGGGTAAAATGACTCATTCTGACTTTTATTTGAAAGCTCACAAATGAAATGCTCTTTTGCCAGAATCCTTTTTTTTCAAGAGCGTCAAGGGACATACAAGTTGATTGTAAACCACCAACACCTACCTATATCACTGCACAATCATGCCTTGTGAAAAAGCAAGCGAGATCTGGGAATTGTAATAGATAATACATTTTAAATGAGGCTGTAATTTTGGCTGGACTTACAAGTGCATAAGTACAGAAAGATGCAATTGACAAGAATGTTTTGGTTGACAAGAACCAAGCACCCTAACAATATTGGGTCAGACTAAAAGTCCATCAAGCCCAGTATCATATTTCCGAAAGTGACTAACCTAGGTCACAAGTACCTGGCAGGATCCCAACAAGAACAATTGCATGCTATGGAGGTTAATAAATTACAAAATGTTTCAGCCACATTGATCAGGGAGAGAGAGGTTCAATTTCGCAAAATAGAATTTCTTGAAAATCAAAGTCGTAGGAATAACTTGAGATTCATACATTTTCCTAAATCCCCATTAATTCCTGCTGTTGACATGCTGCGAAAATACTTTGGAGAAGTCCTGAGAATACCAGCAGAAGGGTTTCCCCCTATTGCTAGAGCCCAGTACATTACAGGATTTTAAAAAGTGTCTGACGGACAGCCTCAAGCTCAACCGGACCTTGGTTTGACTGAATTTTTGGAGTCATCCCTGGAAATTGTGACTGAAAGAACTACTTTAATTGTTACCTTTGCCCTGGAGATAGATCATAATAATATTTTTAAGACTTATTTTTGTCATGTAAATGCAAGCTTTATGGGTTCAAGGATACAAATTTTTCCTGATTTAGCGAGGGATACTCAAAAGAGAAGGAGAGAGTTCTTGTCTTATGAGACAAGAGCTCTCAACTTAGGAGCTGTCTATCAACTAAAATTTCCTTGTAGATGTTTGATATCCCTAAATGCTAACAATTATGTATTCTTTGACCCCGTAAAGCTGCAACAGTTTATTGAATCACATGAAAGCGCTGTTAAACCCTGAAGGGCAACCCAGTGAGAAAATGCTTTAAGTGTTCTAGCAGGATAAACTGCTCTTCAAGTTTCTTTGATAAAGATTAGTTAATTAATATTTTCTATTTTCCTGGTACTTGGATCACTGAATAGTGGACAACGTTTATAGAGAATTTTATTGCCTTTAAATTTTTGTTTCTTTTTGTAAATTTCTGAATATTTCCATTACATTTATACTGTGAAAGTAAATGTCTGGGCAAGTCACTTAACCCTCCATTGCCCCAGGTACAAATAAGTACCTGTATACAATATGTAAGCCGCATTGAGCCTGCCATGAGTGGGAAAGCGCGGGGTACAAATTTAACAAAAAAAATGTATAATGATATAAATAAAGATTTTTTTTTTAAAAAAGAACAATTGCATGCTGCTTGCCCCCAAAGGTAAGAAGTGGCTTTTCCCAAGTTTACCTTAATAATGGTTTATGGACTTTTCCTCCAGGAATTTGTCCAGGCCTATTTTAAACCCAGATGTGCTAACTGTTGTTATTACATTCCCTAAGAACAAGTTCCACAGCTTAATTATGAATTGGGAGAAACTATTTTCTCCTACGTTTGAAATATACTACTTGGCAATATCATGGCGTGTCCCCTAGCTTTTTTACTGTTCCTCTCCACTAGGGGTTTTTGCAGATCTCCATCAACCCCCTGATTCTATAAAGGTCGACAAAAATAGTGTATGCAAATTTAGGTGTGGCCCCATTTGCACACACAATTTAATAGAAAAAATGAGCCAATTAGTGCCAATAATTAGCTTTCTAACAAGCAATTCTTGATACTAATTAGATTTAATTGGGAATTATGCACGTGAAATCAGGTGCAGGATCTATGCCTAAATTTTACCCACAGCCCGAAAAAGGGGGCATGGAATTGGAGGGTTATGGGCATATCAGGGTGGATTGGGGGTGTGGTCTTGAGTTATGCCTATAATTATAGAATAATGGTGCTCTGTGCATAAATTTAGGTACAGGTATTTGCACCTCATTTTTATTGGTGCAAATGTCGGTGCCTAAATTTACATGTGACCTGTTTGCTTAAGTGTTTATTCTATAAACCGCTCTGAACTTTAGGCGCAGCGTATAGGATACCGCTTAAGTGGTTTTTTTTCAGTACTAATTTTTTAGGTGCCAAATATAGAATCAAGTTCCATATCTTCCCTCAGCCATCTCTTCTCCAAGCAGGAGGACCCTAACCTTACAAGGCAGTTGTTCCATCCAGTGTCTAGTTATGGGGTCTTGGGGGCCCAGGCCCTCCCATTCCAGCCTCAGGCCCCCCAAACCAGATGGCCAGTCATGTGCCTGTGTTCTAGGGACTACTGGCTGCCCTCCCGCTCTCTGCATCATTGTCCTTCACCGCTCCTTGCACCGATGTCCTTCAATTTTCCAGCTGCCGGCAGTGCTGTGTCACTGAGGTAAACAGATTGCCTTTGGTGGCCCAGAAGCTTTGCCTCTGCTACATTTTCCTGTACTGCCTAGGCAGGATGCTGCAACAGAGAGAGAGCTTCCGGGGCCCCAAAGACAATGTGTCTACCTACCTTACTGAGGCTGCCGATGGCCCAGAAAATTGAAGAAGGGCAGCGGTGCAGGGAGCCAGAACAAGAGGCATCAAAAAGCTGAAGCCAATTAGGTTGGTCTTTCTTTCCCTCTCCTCCACGCAGCTGTCGGTCATCTCCGTTCACCCAAAACAAAGCAAGCAAACCTATGAGCTGTTCTGTCCACGTTGCCGTCCTTTATTGTTGGTAACATTTTTATTTGATCTTGCTTATATTTTCAAATGTACTGGCTTTGCAGCATGTGGATGTACATGTTTGTGCAGCGCTGCGTATGCCTTGTAGCGCTATAGAAATGCTAAATAGTAGTAGTAGTAGTACACAGGGGAAGTGTTGAGTAATTAGTTCTAAATTGTAAATCATTGTGTCATTTGGAGGGGCTGGTTATAGAAACCGCTTGTATTTGTGCAGAGATGTTTTTACCTAGTAAAGGGCTACTAAAACAGACATGGAGGGGCATAATTGAACGGAGACAACCATCTCTAAGGACGCCCATCTCTGAGGACATCCCCGTGAATGGGCGGGGCATCCCGTATTATCAAAACAAGATGGGCGCCCATCTTTCGTTTCGATAATACGGTCGGGGACGCCCAAATCTCAACATTTAGGTCAACCTTAGAGATGGTCGACCTAAATGTTGAGATGGTCGACCTTGGAGGTGGGTGACCTCGGTTTTCGCCGATAATGGAAACCGAGGACTCCCATCTCAAAAACGACCAAATCCAAGGCATTTGGTCATGGGGAGAGCCAGCATTTGTAGTGCACTGGTCCCCCTCACATGCCAGGACACCAACTGGGCACCCTAGGGGGCACTGCAGTGGGCTTCACAAATTGCTCCCAAGTGCATAGCTCCCTTACCTTGTGTGCTGAGCCCTCCCAAATCCCACTCCCCACAACTGTACACCACTACCATAGCCCTTAGGGATGAGGGGGGGCACCTACATGTGGGTACAGTGGGTTTCGGGTAGGTTTTGAAGGGTTCACATTTACCACCACAAGTGTAACAGGTAGGGGGGATGGGCTTGGGTCCGCCTACCTGAAGTGCACTGCACCCACTAAAACCTGCTCCAGGGACCTGCATAGTGCTGTGATGGAGCTGGGTATGACATTTGAGGCTGGCATAGAGGCAGGCAAAAAATGTGGGAGGGGGTTGGTGACCACTGGGGGAGTAAGGGGACGTCATCCCCGATTCCCTCCAGTGGTCATCTGGTCAGTTCGGACACCTTTTTAAGGCATGGTCATGAAAAAAAGGGACCAAGTAAAGTCGGCGAAATGCTCATCAGGGACACCCTTCTTTTTTCCATTATCGGCTGAGGATGCCCATCTCTTAACCATGTCCCCATCCCGCCTTCGCTACGCTGCCAACATGCCCCCGTGAACTTTGGTCGTCCCCGTGACGGAAAGAGGTTGAGGACACCCAAAATCAGAATTCGATTATGCCGATTTGGGTGAGCCTGAGAGAAAGACGCCCATCTCCCGATTTGTGTCGAAAAATGGGCGCCCTTCTCTTTCGATTATGCCCCTGATCATGTTATACCAGGTGCTTAACAATAAGACTTACTATTTATAAGTACAATTTTTTAAACATTAATTAAGTTGAGACCCGGGAGCATTTAACATCTTTTCTTCCTGTGCCTACATCAAAAGAAAAAGATGACGTGGACATTTGCTCCCTTTGTTTTGTGGATTGCAGTAGTATATTATAAAAATGCACTTGCCTTTTTTATTACTACTATTTCACAGTGAGGTATTGAATAATGACAGAAAGGCTTCCTTCATGCAGATGTTCTGTCCAGAGTTAGTCTGAATGTGGTAACATTGTCCAGTTCAGCACACTGTTAGCCACCAAGTTCATACAAAGTTAATTATGTTCAGTGGAAAATAAATCTGTTGGCTCAGGCTGCTTGCTATGTGAATATTCCATCACTGTTTCATTATTGTACCAAGTATTGCAGATTAAGGGCAATTGCTTTAAAAATTGTTTTAATTAATTTATCTAATCCTTACATGCATGTGGTTTTGCTTTTTAAAAAAAAACCACAGGTGAATCCTAAGGGTGGTGAAGCAATCAAGTGTAAACTTTGTTGTTTCTGATTAATTGTTTTGTACTGCTTTGGGTCCTGCTGATCTGTATCTCTGCTGTCTAGAATTTTGAAAGATGGAAATGAGAAAACAAAAATTAAGCTCCCTTACCTTGTGTGCTGAGCCCCCCAAAACCCACTACCTACAACTGTACACCACTACCGTAGCCCTTACGGGTGAAGGGGGGGCACCTATATATGGGTACAGTGGGTTTGTGGTGGGTTTTGGAGAGCTCACTGTTTCCTCCAGAAATATTACAGGTGGGGGGGGGGGGACTGGGTCTGCCAGTCTGAAGTGCACTGCATTACCCACTAAAACTGCTCCTGGGACCTGCATTTGCTCTCATGGACCTGAGTATGACATCTGAGGCTGGCACAACATATTTTTGAGGATGGTAGGGGGTTAGTGACCGCTGGCGGAGTAACGGGAGGTCATCCCCAATTCTCTCTGGTGGTCATCTGGTCATTTTGGGCACCTTTTTGTGCCTTATTCGTAATAAGAATATGAAAGTGCAAAACCCTTAAGAGAGAAACTCCACTGGCTCCCACTTAAGGAACGTATTGCATTCAAGATCTGCACAATGGTACACAAAATCATTCACGCAGACGCCCCAATCTACATGTTAAACCTTGTGGACCTACCTCCCAGAAATGCCTCAAAATCATCCCGCAAATTTCTTGATCTGCACTTCCCCAACTGCAAAGGACTAAAATACAAGACGATGCATGATACCACCTTCTCCTTCATGAGCACGAAGTTATGGAACACACTACCTAGAGACCTGAAAACAATCAACGAAACAACTATCTTTCGCAAATCCCTCAAGACATATTTCTTCAACAAAGCCTACAATGAAAACCCAGAACTGTACTAATCCACCTCTGAAAACCCATCGTCTAAGAAAACCCATCATCTAATATACCTATTAAATTCCTTCCTTCTTCTCTCTACTTCTTCCCCTAATTAATCTCTGCACAACAATAATTGTACCTGACATCCAGGATTAACTGTGTGTAACAAAACTATGTAAGCCACTTTGAGCTTGCAAATAGGTGGGATAAGGTGGGATACAAATGCAATAAATAATAATAATAATAATAAAAACACATCCAGGTGAAAACATCCAAGTGTTCGTCAGGGACGTCCTTGTTTTTTTCGATTATGGGTCAAAGACGTCCAAGTGTTAGGCACGTCCAAGTCCCGCCTTCACTACGCCTCTGACACGCCCCTTGAAATTTGAATGGCCTTGCGCTGGACTGCAGTTGCAGACATCCAAAATCAGGTTTCGATTATACCGATTTGGACGTCTCTAGGAGAAGGACGTCCATCTTCCAATTTATGTCGAAGGATGGACGTCCTTCTCTTTCAAAAATGAGCCTGATAGTGTATTATGTGGAGTATTGTACATATAGCTTATATATAGAAGCCCAGATAATCTATGTTTATGCAAATGCATATGTGTAGGTATCATTTTAACCTGCACATTTGGAGGCACTAGCTATAGGGTGAATTCTATACTTGTACATGGCACTGAAAAAATTGGTATTCTATAAGCCATGCAGTTTATAAAATAGAACTTAAGCCCAGAACTTGCACCTAACTTTTAGGCAAGACCATTTACACCAACTGAAACATGATGCAAATATATACACCTAAACTGGGTGCATATCCCCCATATTCTGTTACAATGTGCGTAAATGCTAGGAATGCCCTGTTCCACCCATGACCCTCCTATTTCTGCACCTTTTTTTGTTTACTTGTGGGTTAAAAAGTTTATTACCAATATTTTCTTGTTAAAAAGCCAATTATTGGCACTAATTGGCTCATTTATTCAATTACATTGCATGTGCAAAATGGGTGCATGCCCAAATTTGCACACATCATTTTTGGAGACTTTTATAGAATTAGGGGTGCATGTATAATGCCACTGAATATATGTATAATTTGAAAAGTCTAGATTAAACATTAACAATTATTCCTAAAATATAATGCTAAGGTGTTATGGTGATTGGTTACTACATGTGGAAAAATATTCTTGTCAATCAGCTTTCTGAAAATAAGGTTGCAAAACCAATTGCCTTCTAAATATTTGAATATCAAAAAAAGGGACTACAGATCTGTGCATTTGATACGTGAAATTTAAAAGGGAATCACAGTTGTTCAGCTGCAAAGAAAAAAGTTCTAGAATTGTTAGGGATATGCAGGCAAAGAAATTTTTATTTTATTTGTTTATTGTTTCGTTTTCTGTGGTGTTTATAAGCTTTTTCATTTCATTTTGTTTTATTTTTATAAATTGTTGTTTTGTTTTTATTTAAAAAAAATTCAGGGCACAGCTGGTTAAGAACAACAATGAAGCAACAGGAATCAACCTCAGAACTGGGGCAGAAATGATCAAAGAAAGAACAGAAACCCCACGTGATATATTAACAAATCATAGTACCATTTCTACTATACAGCAGCAAACTAGCTAATATAGCTAAATGATTAGACAGTGCTCAGAACTAAGTGCAAGAGCTGAGCTACAGCTGAGCTGTTGACACTTTTACCCGCATCATAGCACTGCATGCCCTCCCTACCTACCACTATTAATACTGATTGAAATCAATGTTCTAAAAAAGTTCAATAAGCTGGTACTTAGCTGGGGAGTGCTGGGTGCTATCCGAGTAGAATATGCTACAGCTGTAGCGTCAGCTCACTCCATAAGTGATGTATCCTCTTTTTAAATATTTTTCTTCTGCTTAGGTGAAGGTGCAAAGTGCTATAAAATGCTGATGAAATATTCACAACGCCTCTTCAACGTTCTCTTCAGGAGAACGGAATCGCGTGGAACCACAGTCAGCAACCTAACTCAGATCGACACGGGTTGCTGACTGTGGTTCCACGCGATTCCGTTCTCCTGAAGAGAACGTTGAAGAGGCGATGTGAATATTTCATCAGCATTTTATAGCACTTTGCACCTTCACCTAAGCAGAAGAAAAATATTTAAAAAGAGGATACATCACTTATGGAGTGAGGTGACGCTACAGCTGTAGCATATTCTACTCGGATAGCACCCAGCACTCCCCAGCTAAGTACCAGCTTATTGAACTTTTTTAGAACATTGATTTCAATCAGTATTAATAGTGGTAGGTAGGGAGGGCATGCAGTGCTATGATGCGGGTAAAAGTGTCAACAGCTCAGCTGTAGCTCAGCTCTTGCACTTAGTTCTGAGCACTGTCTAATCATTTAGCTATATTAGCTAGTTTGCTGATGTATAGTAGAAATGGTACTATGATTTGTTAATATATCACATGGGGTTTCTGTTCTTTATTGGATAACATTTTTGGAGAAACCTTCATTGTATAAGTCCCCAGATTACTTGAATTGCAGAAATGATCAAGCCTGCCCTGAGCTGTTTATTTCTGAGGCAGTCAGGAAACAAGAGCCAAGATTACCAGGAATACAAGACACAACTAGGAATGGTCTGGCCTTAGTATACTCTCAAAAGTCAGAATATTTTTTTCCTGAAATATGACTACTTTCCAACTGGAAGGTTACAGGTTCAAGGCTGGATCATACATGAAAAGAAACCTGTCATTGTTTTTTGGAAGGGACCCTGTCCTTTTGGGTTAGACTCAAATTTAGCTGAGTTGTTTTTATCAGCTTTTTTTTTTTAATTATGTGACTGTGTCAACTATTTTGGCAGGTTCATTCTGTCACAGAGTCCTTAGCAGAGACTACAGAGGCTTTCTAGATTAGAACAAGACAAGAACAAGGATTGCTCAAGGTATACCTTAATGTCATTCTACCTCCAAGAAGCGCATCCAGCACAACAGGGCACACAAGGATTACTGAAAGCAAAGAAACAACCAGGAAACAGAAACTAAGCTTACCAGAAATATAAAACACAATTAGGATTCAAGGAGCAGAATATCTATTTTGGGAAGACAGCAGCCTTCCCACCCGAAGATCACAGGTTCAAAGCTGGCTGGTACCTGATAGCTATTTAAAATGGTTTCTGCCCCTCCTAGCCCTTTCATGTTCATATTATCACCCAGTTGTATCATAATAAGAATTGCTGAAGGAATCCCTAGATGAGGTAGAAGGGGGGTATATAATGCTCTGGGCTGTACAATGAATTACTCCCAAAGAGTGATGTTCGGCTCCAAACTATCAATGTTAAAACAACTGGGATCCCAGTACGAGACATCTTCTGAAACCTGCACCACAAAAGAAATGTACACATAGAACTCTACTGCATGGTCTGAGAGGGCCCTCAGAGAAAACATTCATCTGACATTCCTTTTGACCATAGTGGTCACAGAGTATTAGGTGCCGCTACTGCCATCTTGATTCCCCAGCAAAGTCTAAGGGACTAACATTCAGCCAGCATATTGACTGGAATAAATTAAATGCCATCCATGGAACTGAACGTATTCCAATATATTCAGTGGCTCTATTTGTATAAGTAATGTTGCTGAATATACAGATAATGCAGTCATTATGCTGAAGAGCAAAGTTGCTTGCCCAAGGTTATAAGAGCCAAGAAATCTTGGTGAACCTGGAAGATGTACTGAGAAACATCAATAAATTAAAGAGTAGTAAATCACCTGGACTAGATGATACATACCCAGGGTACTGAAAGAACTCGGAATATGGAGCCTATTCCGTCATTAAAATCACCCATAGTGCCTGAAGTTTGGAGGGTGGCCAATGTAATGCCTATTTTTAAAAAGGGATCCAGGGTGATCTGGGAAATTACAGACTGGTAAGCCTGACATCAAAGCTGAGTAAAACAATGGAAACTATTATAAATAATAAATCACTGAACACATAGACAAACATGGTTTAATGGGATGCAGTCAACATAGATACAGCCAAGGGAATTTGCTTCATTTCTTTGAAGGCGTGAATAAACATGTGGATAAAGGTGAGCTGGTTGATGTAGTGTATCTAAATGTTCATAAAGCATTTGACAAAATCCCTCATGAGAGACTCCTGAGAAAATTTAAAACCCATAGGAAAAGAGGTAATGTTCTGTTGTGGATTAGGAATTGGTTGATAAATAGAAAACAGAGGATAGGGTTAAATGGCCAATTCTCTCAGTGGAGAAGAGTGAATAGTGGAATGCCCCAAGGATCTGTACTAAGACTGGTGCTAGTTAACATATTTATTAATAATCTAGAAATGGAAATGATGAGTGAGGTGATTGAGATAGACATGGGGGAATCCACTGCTTGTCTCTGGAATCAATGGCATGAATTCTGCTACTATTTGAGATTCTGTCAGGTACTTATGACCTGAACTGGTCACTGCTGGAGGCAGGATACTGAGCTAGATGGACTATTGGTCTGGCCCAGTATGTCTATTCTTATGTTCTTATGAGCAGGATTTGAACCTTGGGCTCTCAGCCTGATGATCAATCCTCTAGACCAGAGGTTTTCAATCCAGTCAATAGGGACCACCTAGCCAGCTGGGTTTTCAGGATGTCCACAATGAATATGCATGAGATAGATTTGCATGCACTTCCTTCTTGGTATTCATTATAGATAGATATCCTGAAAACTCAATTGACCAGCAGGTGATCCCTGAGGATTTGCTCTAGACCACTCCTGTTTTTTTGTAAGGCGAGAGGGGGTTAGCTTCCTTCTGATTCATGAAGCTAAATCATGGATGAACATGTTTTATTTTTATTGTTGTTGTTGTTGATTGCCTTTCTGATTTTGTATATTGGCATATTTAAATGTAAAAAAAAAATTAAGGAAAGGCCAGGAGTTTTTCTCTGTGAAACAACCCAACACACCTGCATGAATTGCTCTCCTTTCCCAGATAAGTGACTTGAGTGAATGCATATAATTAAGGAACCGAAAGCTATTTTAGAAAGAGGTGAAGTTAATGACCATTAATCAGTCCCCTTAATTTATTAGTTTAAAATGTGCAAAAAAATAGAGATAGCTGGGTTTTTTTGTTTTTGTTTTTTAATTAGGACAAAACTTTTGCTGAACAAACAGGTGTTACAATCTACTGCTTTAATAGTGACTGTACCGTAAGGCAGTTTAGCTAAGTCAGTAGTCTTTGGGAGAGAATGTTTACTTTCATCATTATGGGCCTAATGTACTGAAGATATTGTTCCTATTTCATATCTTTGGAGAAAAGATTGCTTACACGGAGAATTAAAGGCACCAAAGAAATTACAACATGGAAAAAAAACAACAACATTTTATCGACATAGGAATACAATATCCCTTTGTACGCTGGAGCAAATGCCCTGTAACTTGACACATTCCATGATTATGCTCAGGTTCATGGGGATTTTGGGAAGCAAATTCTTGTGTGAGAAAGTTCTGTATGGGAGTCTGTGTAGAGAGACATCACACCACAGATTGTTGAAAATATTAGTTATGCTAGTTACAAAGAATAAATTGTGTTAGGATATCTTATTGTTCAGGATTATTCGCAAGGAGAAGAAAGATATGCTATGAGCTGTGTCATGGCTAGCTATGACCCACAGTATCAATGGAATAAGACATCCTGACATAGAACACGTTTCCTGAAACTAGTTAAAATAAGTATTTGAAACATATTGGACAACTGTTTCCCTGAAATTATTTTACACACATTGAACTAGAACATTATTACTGCAGGACTATTACTACCAGAACATTAGCACCAACTCAAATGATGTTATGAATAATAAAACAAAATTGTAGCATGAAAATAAAAATAATCAAGTCAGTATTTAGCTGCTGTGGTCAGACCTACACAACTGAAGTAGGTTCAGTCTCTTAATAGATGGAGCGGTTATGATAGTGGTTGAATGTAATCCCCCTCTAAGGGGTTAAAGTGTTTTTTACCTGGGGGGTTTTAGTCCCAAGGGAGTTTCATGGGTCCTGGTCCATTTCAGACTGTTTCTGGCCTGTTTAAGGGTCCTGGTGTCCTTACAGGTCATTGGTCGCCAGTGCTGTCCTGTTGGGTGTCTTCCGTGGTGTCCTGGGGGCTTCCGATGGGAGATCACAAAAAAGCATGACCTCCAGTGTTGCTGTCCTGGATGGGAATGAGGTTTCCTGGGGCAGGGCAGCTAGGAAAATTGGCACCTGGAGCATGCGTAATTTTTTGCGTAGTAGCACTCCAAGGTCACAACCAAGCCCAAAGTGAAGCCTAGGGCTCGATTTTTGAGCCTACATGGCCAGAGTTCCATAAAATCTGAGGTTTTCTGGTGAAGGCGTTAGGGATCATCAGGGGTCCATTGGGACCCAAAAAAGAGGTGGTTGCCAGGTTGAAGAACCAATGAGGAACAAGGTAAGGAAGCTGGTGGCCCGAAATTTTTTTTTTTAAATTTTATGGTTTTTGAAGCATGTGGGCTGGCGCTTAAGGGGTTAATTTATTTTTAAATTTTGGTCGTACTTTTGGGTTCCTGAGAGATTCATTAGATAAACTAGTGGGGTGTTTTTTGTTAAAAAAAACTGTTTAAATTAAGAAAAACCAGGGTGAAATGTTTTGGGTGGTTCTAGGGGTCTAGATGGAAATTTTTAGACATTTCTTGATGGAAAACATTTAAGGGAATTTCTTTTAATTTTCTTAAATGGTGTTGGAGTATTTTATGCATTTTTAAAATAAGTTTAAGAAGGAAAATTGTGGAGTTTTCTCTTTAAATGGTTTTTTTTTTAATATCTAATTTAAGGGGTATGTTGGTAAAGATGGGCATGTGTGGCACAGTAAATTTGAATTTTTTTTTAACCTGGATTTGTCTATAAAACATTTAGGTAAAAAGGCACAGCGAAGACAGGAAGGATGATGGCAAAACAACTCTAATGGACTCAAAGAATTCACATCAAAAGGTTATTGCTAAAAACTGGACTCGACACGAAAAGTGTTTCGGCCATTCAGACCTGCATCAGGAATCCCTGTAATTAGTATCTATGGCGATTCTTGAAAATGATACTGTTCTTCAAAATAGTGTATCTTTATGGCGCATGTCAGAGTTTGGAAACCTTATCTTGCATTCTATGCTGATACACTATTTTGAAGATCAGTATCATTTTCAAGAATCGCCATAGATACTAATTACAGGGAATCCTGATGAAGGCCTGAGTGGCCAAAGTTTCGTGTCGAGTACAGTTTTTAGCAATAAACTTTTGATGTGAACTCTTTGAGTCCATTAGAGTTGTTTAGCCATCATCCTTCCTGTCTCCTTCATTGTGCCTGGATTTGTTTACCTGGATTGGCCTGTGTGGAGGTTTTTGTCGTTCTGTATTTGTCACTATAAAATATTTTAAAAATATAATTTCCCCATTATTTTCTGTGGAAAAAATAAAACTAAAAATGGAGATTAGAATGTTAAAGCAAGGTTCCATGGAAAGCTGGTTTAAAAAACTGAAGGTTCTTATGTGTCCTGATTGGTCAGTTACAGTCAGGTGGCCAAGCTAAGACAAGGTTTCTATAGTAAAGTCATCTGTGTCAGATGAGGAGAAGAGTTCTGGATGCTGAAGGAAGAAGTTGTGTGTAGAGGTGTCTGCTCCCTCAGTGTGAGTGTGAGGCCTAGTGCTGTGCCTCAGGGGTGAGAAATTGTGTCTACTGTTGTTCAGTGGTGAGAGAAAACTGGTCTCCATAATTGGAAGAGAGCCAGTAGGAAATTGAGGGGTCCTTTTACTAAGGTGAACTGAAAATGGCCTGCGCTACTGTAGACACGTGTTTTGGGAGCGTGCAGAATCATTTTTCAGCGCTCCTGCAAAAAGTGCCTTTTTTAAATTTTTGCCAAAAATGGACATGCGGCAAAATGAAAATTGCCACGTGTCCATTTTAGGTCTGAGATCTTACTGCCAGCCATTGACCTAGCAGTAAAATCTCACAAGGTAACCGGGCGGTAATGACCTAGGTGCGCCAAATGACACTTGGCGTGTGTAGCTGATGCACGCCAGAAATTAAAAAATATTTTTTGGGTTCGAGTAGCAGATACATGCCAAAAATGAAATTACCACAAGTGCCATGCGGTAACTCCATTTTGGCGTGCATTGGGCATGTGTAGACGCTTATGCGGTTTAGTAAAAGGGCCTCTGAGGTTTATTTATAATGTTTTATTTTAGTTAAGAGTATGTGCTGTGGACACTGAATGAAAATTTCTGGGAAAGAGAGAGTGACATTAATTGTGGTGAGAGAGGTCTTGTCAGGAGTGTTATCTCTGAAGTGTGAGGTCAGATGATTAAAGGAAACAGAATTATCTCTGACAAATTGTGCTCCTCAGAGGAAGTGCTTGTGTGACAAAACTAGAAAAACTGGAGGAAAGCTACCAGACGCACGCAGTGCTGAACATCCAACATAGAGAGACAGTCCCTGCTCAGAAGAGCTTACAATCTAAAGATAATACAGACAGACAAGATAATTAAGGACAAGGGAAGTACTGGGTGAGAAGGAACAAGGGGAGGGCAAATTGAGTAGTGGCTAGGAGCCAAAATACATGATTTGACAATTGATATTTCAGGTGATATTTAGCATTAAATATACAATGCATTGCTGTGTATTCATCAGAGTGTGGGTTGTAAGGCGCCCATACCAATTTGGAGACATTATCCCCATAATTCTATAAAAGTCATCAAAAACTTTTGCACACAATTTTGGGTGTGTGTCCAGTTTATGTATGCAATTTAATTGAGCTAATTAGCACCAATAATTGGCTTTTATAAGAAGCAATTATTAGCAGTAACATAGTAACATAGTAGATGACGGCAGAAAAAGACCTGCACGGTCCATCCAGTCTGCCCAACAAGATAAACTCATATGTGCTACTTTTTGTGTATACCTTACCTTGATTTGTACCTGTCCTTTTCTGGGCACAGACGGTATAAGTCTGCCCAGCACTATCCCCACCTCCCAACCACCAGCCCCGCCTCCCACCACCAGCTCTGGCATAGACCGTATAAGTCTGCCCAGCACTATCCCCACCTCCCAACCACCAGTCCCGCCTCCCACCACCAGCTCTGGCATGGACCGAATAAGTCTGCCCAGCACCATCCCCGCCTCCCATCACCGGTTCTGCCACCCAATCTCGGCTAAGTTCCTTTAGGATCCATTCCTTCTGAGAAGTAATTAGATTTAATTGGCATTTACTCATGTAAATTTAGGCATGGAATCCACACCTAAAATTTATGCGCAGTCTGAGAAAGGGGATGCGGAAATAGAAAGGTCATGGGTATAACAGGAGTGTTCCTATAATTAACATACTATGTTATAAATAATGGGGATACTTGTCTAATGTAGCTGCGTATATTTGCACCGTGTTTCAGTTGGTGCAAATGCTTGTACTTAAAGTTAGGCACGATTCCCGGACGTAAGATCTATTCTATAAACCATACCTATTTTTAAGCCAGGGCGTAGCCAGACCTCGCAGTGGGAGGGGTCCAGAACCCGAGGTGGGGGGCACAATTTGGTCTGCCGCCCTGCCGCTCCCCACCCACCCACTACTGCAGCAAATACCTTGGCTGGCAGGGGTCCCTAACCCCCACCAGCTGAAGCATTGTCCAGTGCCGACCTCTGGCACCACCGCGTTGCCTGCCCTGCTCTGTCTTCCCCTTATGTCCTGCACACTCCTTTTAGTGAAATTGAGCATGCTCAGTTTCACGAAAAGGAGCGTGCTGGACATGAGGGGAAGATAGAGGAGGGCAGGCAACGCCGTGGCAGCAACACCGGAGACCGGCACTGGACAGCACTTCAGCTGGCAGGGATTGGGGACCCCCCGCTAGCAAAATCAGGGGCCCACAGGAAATTGGGGGGGGGGGGCCCAGGCCCCTGTGGCCTCACATAGCTACACCCATTCTTTAAACACAGTTTATTTATTTATTTATTTATTTATTTATTTATTGCATTTGTATCCCACATTTTTCCACCTCTTTGCAGGCTCAATGTGGCTTACAATACATCATGGATAGTGGAAATGAGAAGAGAATAGACATTTGGTGTTACAGAAGGATTTTGGGTTGCATGGTAATGGAATACATGATAGTAATATAATAGAAGGCATTGACATTTCTGGATATATGTGAGAGTTTCACATGTTTTGATCTTTGTGGTATATCTTGTCGAAGAGATGGGTCTTTAGTAGTTTATAGAATAGTGCTTTTTTTCAGCACTGACTATTTTGGCGCTACATATAGAATCTAGCCCTATGTGTCTGCATATGCAGATAGATGACTGGGTATATTAAAAAAATATGTGGATATTTTCCCGCATTTGAGAACGTGTACATGGTTTTGTGCGGTTGCTTTTAAGCAGTTGTTCCACCACTCACTGGGTTTTTGAAGATCGACCCAACTATCTCTCCACTCAGCAAATAAGCATCTGTAAAAATACGGTGTCACTGACATCATCACCCTGTGTTAAATTTCTCAGCTCAGTAGCGCCACGTAGAGGCAGTGGTCTATTCCAGTTCATCTGTTCCATACTATGTTCTGTCACAGATTTGTGTATCATCTCCGAAAAGGCAAGACATCTGACTGCATTACTGCTGTTTAAAGTTTTTGTAATGCAACAGCCTCAAGCATTTCTAGCTTCTTTCAGTAGTTTGACATAGTTTGACTTGTTGGTGGAATATCATGTGAGTGCATTTTTATTAGTGTTTCAAAAGTAATCTTGATCAGTCAGAGCTAATTAGAATCTCTCAATGCTCCCAGTAGCTTGTCTGCATAGGTATGTTTGTAACAGATATAATTACATACTACTACTACTTAACATTTCTAGAGCGCTACTAGGGTTACGCAGCGCTGTACAATTTAACAAAGAGAGACAGTCCCTGCTCAAAGAGCTTACAATCTAATAGACAAGTGAACGGTCGGTCCGATAGGGGCCAATGGAAAAAGAAATTCTTCCTTTAAATGCAATATTTTCAACCTTGTTTAGTAAGGTAAAGTCTGCTGTTGCTTATTACAGAACATAGAATTTAAAAGCTTTAAGGTTCCTTTTAAGATATTTAATAAGAGAATAACCTCAGATTAATAGCTTGGGTGGAGCAGAGTGAACTAATACACTCTAATCTTTCACATCCCTTGCTTGGAAACTATGAAGTCATTTTTTTTGGAATAAGATACTGTTATAGTTGTGGCTGCCAAATAATACTTTTTGAGTCTACAATAATAAAACACAGTTACTGCTCCTTTCACAGCAAGCTACAGATCACGTTTCTTTCGCCAGCTACCCCCAATCAAAACTGTATGGTCAGTATGCTCATGATTAGAATTGTAGAAACTGGACCTCTAAAGAGAAGAGAAAAAGACAGAGAGAGAGAGGTCGGTACTGAAAGCAATTTAGGAGAAGTCCTGACCAGCAGCATTAACAGGTTAAAGGGTCCTTTTACTAAGGTGTGCCGAAAAATGACCTGCGCTGTTGTAGGCGCCTGTAATGGACGTGCGCAGGTCCATTTTCAGCACGCCTGCAAAAAAGCCCTTTTTTTTTGGCCGAAAATGGACGTGCTGCAAAATAAAAATTAGCACGTGTCCATTTTGGGCCTGAGACCTTACTGCCGCCCGTTGACCTAGCGGTAAGGTCTCACACGTTAACCGGGCGATAATAGTCAGTGTGCGTACACTGCCAATTACTGTCCGATTAGCACCACACAGTAAGAAAAAAATATATATATATTTTCTTCCGCGCGTATCAGACGCACATAAAAAATGGAATTACCGCCCGGGGCACGTGGTAGCCTGGTGGTAGTTCCAAATTGACACGCGTCGGACACGTAGGCACCTACACGCCTTAGTAAAAGGGCCCCTAAGTGCTGTTGATTATCAGCACTAACCATTAAAGCCACAGCTGGCAATTCTGGCAGAGTTAGCACTTCTGTCGTTTGGTAGCATGGAATGTTGCTACTAACTGGGATTCTGCCAGGTACTTGTGTCCTGAATTGGCCAGTGTTAGAAGCAGGATACTGGACTAGATGGACCATTGGTCTGACCCAATATGGTTATTCTTATGTTCTTAAGTGCTGATATTCAACATATAACTGCCTAAGAGGGGCATAATCGAATGGGGGCGCCCATCTATAAGGGCACCAATCTCCAAGGACAGCCCCGTAAAGTGGCGTCCCCGACCGTATTATCGAAACAAGATGGGAGGCCATCTTTCGTTTCGATAATACGGTTGGGGACGGGCAAATCTCAACATTTGGGCCGCCCTTAGAGATGGCCACCATTGGTTTTCGCCGATAATGGAAACCGAGGACGGCCATCTCAAACCCGGCCAAATCCAAGCCATTTGGTAGTGGAAGGAGCCAGAATTTGTAGTGCACTGGTCCCCCTCACATGCCAGGACACCAACCGGGCACCCTAGGGGGCACTGCAGTGGACTTTACAAATTGCTCCCAGGTGATTAGCTCCCTTTCCTTGGGTGCTGAGCCCCCCAAAACCCACTCCCCACAACTGTACGACACTACCATAGCCCTTAAAGGGTAACGGGGGGCACCTATATGTGTGGGTACAGTGGTTTCTGGTGGGTTTTGGAGGGCTCCCATTTACCACCACAAGTGTAACAGGTGGGGGGGATGGGCCTGGGTCCACCTGCCCAAATGTGCACTGCAGTACCCACTAAAACTGCTCCAGGGACCTGCATAGTGCTGTGATGGAGCTGGGTATGACATTTGAGGCTCGCATAGAGGCTGGAAAAAAAAAGATTTTCAAATGGGTTGTGTGACCACTGGGGGAGTAGAGGAGGGTATTCCCATTCCCTCCGGTGGTCATCTGGTCAGGTTCGGGCACATTTTCAAGGCTTGGTCATGAACAAAAGGGCCAAGTAAAGTCGGCCAAATGGCTCGTCAGGGCCACCCTTCTTTTTTTTCCATTATCAGCCGAGGACGGCCATCTGTTAACCACACCCCCATCCTGCCTTCGGTGCACTACCGACACGCCCCTTGAACTTTGGCCGTCCCTGCGACGGAAAGCAGTTGAGGCCGCCCAAAATCGGCTTTCGATTATGCCGAGTTTTGCTGGCCCTGAGAGAAGGCCGCCCATCTCCCGATTTGTGTCGGAAGATGGGCGCCCTTCTCCTTCGAAGCTAAGCAGGTAAGTTATCCATACAAATTGGACCTCAAAAACTCAGTCCTATCTTTATCTGGTTCACATAGCTGATTAAGTGCTGAATATCACACTTAACTGGATAAAGTTCAGCTACTGGATGAGGCCCAGGCATTGAACATCCAGGCATAACACCAGCAGCAGCCAAAAAACAAAAAAAGAAATGCTGGCGTAAATGTAACACCCCTGTACCTGGGTGTTTCTGGGTTCAGGATTCAACCCAGTTGGAGCATCCCGAGAGCAGTCTTCATCAGACCCTTCACTTACTTGGTGCTCGGTGGCCTCCACCTGGGGAAAGAAGTGCTAGTGGATGGGATCACCCCTCTTCTCCCCCCAGGAATTCCAAAACAAGCCCAAATGACACTGTGGGAGATAGGGCTGGCTGTTAAATAGTCGCATTTAAAAGACACTCTCTCAAGGCCAAAACTACTCTGGAGTCAGCAGTTCATGCAAACTCAACCTGTTTATTCTTCAGCTCTGAAAAATCAGGATCAGCGTCTCCAACGTTGAAAGCAAGTCTTTTAAAACAAAATCCTTCTGTTATTCCTCAATGGAACTCCTGAGTTCTCCTTTCATGTATCTATATACAGAGTCTTTTCAGCAGGGACTATTTACACTTTTACAGACTCTTGTCTATGCCTATCCCACATCATAGTCTCCCAAAGGCTGTTCTCCTCTCACTTTACAGGTTCAGACCCTCCTGACCTGACCTCCCTCCAGGGTGACCTTTGCGTTGGCTCACTATGGTCCTGGGATGGGCACTCCTTGGCCCCTATCCCACGCTCCCAGGCTGGGTCTCTCCATTGCCCACCAGTAGCTCTCTTCTGTCACAGTTGTCACTTTGCCTAGCCACAACTCTTCTTTGCAGACAAGTGGTTTCTTCTTTTAAATGGGATTCCCCTTATTCCTCCAGATCATTGGCAAGGGACCATCAGGCTACCAAAGATCCCCCTGAAAGGCAAACACTTGTCTCATCTCTTTCCAATCTCCTCCCCCTCTGCAACTCTTCAGTCTTGGGCACTATCTCTCTGCATTTTTATTTCAACTACTTCCCATGGGCTGAGCTTCTCCCACCTAGGGATCTCCCAGTCACTCCCCCCCCCCCCCCCCCCCCCCCCCCCCAGTGACTCTTAACAGGGACTTACTCTCCTAGTAATCTCAACCTAACAGGGGATTTTTATAAAGCTAGAATAGAAAAGTAGGAGATGTGATTGATGCCTCTTTTTACAATGGTGTATTCTCTTAACAGATTCTGTGAGACATGCATATGCCATTTTCCATTAGAGCTGTCTTCTTCATGTCAACAGGGGAAGACAAGACAACAAGAAGGCAATAGTCCATATAAAGGCATAGGTTTTGCAATCTGCAGTGATGTGATTAGAATGAAATTCCTGATTAATGTAGATGCAATCGCTGGGCACCAAATATGGTTTATGTTTTATTAAATTATAATCCATCTGAACTAAGGCAGAGAACAGCATATACATGCATAAAATTTTTAAAATAATACAAACACAGTAAATAAATTTAAAATAAATATTAATTAATCCATCAATATATTACAGACAGCACAATCATCTGTTATCTATACTTCACTTTCTTACAAAGCACTATATAGAGAATGTATGTATTAAAGGCTCGGGAGAAGAGCCAGGCTTTCACCTGCTTCCTGAAGTAGAGGTAGTCGCGAGTTAGATGTAGCTCCTCTGGGAGTAAATTCTAGTGTGTGCGGCCTATTCCTGAGAAGGTTCGCTGGCGAGTCTTTTGATGAGGGTACAGATAGTGATGCTCCTTGAGAGGACCTTAGAAGTCTCAAAGGTGTGTAAAGGGCTTGTCTGAGGACCTTGAAAATAAAACATAGAGTTTTAAATTTAGCCTTGTAAGGTACTGGTAGTTAGTGTAGCTTTCGCAGGAAGAGTGTGATGTGGTCACACCACATGCAACCTTCTATCAGTCGTGCTGCAGCATTCTGAATTAGTTAGAGCTGATACAAACTCTTTTTTTTGTTTGGCCAGTGTACACGGCATTACAGTAGTCTACTCGTGATGTTATCATGGAATGGACCACTGTGGTCAGACTCATCTTTTCAATTATTTGGAGAGAGATTTCGTAGCTGCCGTAGGTGATAGAGACAGTTTTTGAGGTTGTTTGAATTTGTGGGATCAGAGTGAGTACTACCCCCCCCCCATCCCACAAGTCAATTCAGTATTCATTTTAATTGGAAGATGGTGGGTTTGTTTATAGAATATTTCTTTGGACTTACTGATCAATTGTGTAAGATATCAGTGCTATTGTTGTAATGTGTTTAATTTATTTAAATGTATTTAATATTTCTGATTAGTCTCCCCACATATGTGAAAAGGAAAATCCAAAGTCAGAATATTTCACGGTAAACAGGAGGAAAAAGCCTCAATGTGCTCAGATCAACCAGATCTACAGAGCTACTGCTGATCATAATGGACCTATTCTTAGTCTTATAAGGATCAATTCCTCATCATGGGCAAAAAAAAAAACCATCCCAATACCTTAAATGTTTGAATAATGAAAACTATTGGGAAAACACCCTACTAGTCCCTATCCAACCTATAATTACTACTACTACTACTACTTAACATTTCTAGAGCGCTACCAGGGTCACGTAGCGCTGTACAATTCAACAAAGAGAGACAGTCCCTGCTCAAAGAGCCTACAATCTAATAGACAAGTGAACGGTCGGTCCGATAGGGGCAGTCAAATTGGGGCAGTCTGGATTCACTGAACGGTAAGGGTTAGGTGCCGAACGCAGCATTGAAGAGGTGGGCTTTAAGCAAAGACTTGAAGACAGGCAGGGAGGGGGCTTGGCGTAAGGGCTCAGGAAGGTTGTTCCAAGCATAGGGTGAGGCGAGGCAGAATGAGCGGAGCCTGGAGTTGGCGGTGGTGGAGAAGGGTACCGAGAGGAGAGATTTATCCTGTGAACGGAGGTTTAGGGCGGGAACGTAAGGGGAGATGAGGGTAGAAAGATAGTGAGGGGCAGCAGACTGAGTGCATTTGTAGGTAAGTACACAAACAATGCGCTGGTTGCTGCTGGGTAATATAAATGTTTTCACCAAAGAGTTCAAAAAAATGAAACAAATATCACTTAGCTCTCATGTATAATTTTTGTTGTTTATTTTACTGTCATTTTTTTAGTGAGTGGTATATTAAATTAACAAATTACTTCAGAGCATGGACAAGACACTTTTCAGTGGCAACTAGCTGCATTACTAATGACTAACATGGCTGACTTGCTCATTCCAAAATTGTCCATCAGTACAGCCAGAAGTACAGTATGTTGCGTTGGTCTGCATGTTTACTTGTTTTGGCAGCACTGGAAAGAAGCAGGGCTAGGACAGGAAAGGGACAGCACGGGCAGAAAACATTATATCTGCACTCCCTGGTGGTCTACTGTTCCCTGCTTCTTTGTACTTCCAGCTCAGTTGGACTAAGGGCTGAACCCGAGTACCATGTCTTCCATTATAATTATCTTGGGATCTTTTTCTTCATTTTATACCCCCAACATAGCTAATTTGATCACTATAGCAGTGGTCTTGGGCCAGGAGCCATGCACCACAGCTCATACTAGAAGCCAGCATTCACTGAATCTCAATCTGACCACTAGGTGTCAACCTTAAGCAATGACCATGACAAAGCAGGAGACTTGACTCATGGATCATACTGGAAACCTTCTGCATGCAATACATAGTACCTACATTGAGCCACCAGGTCAACCTGGCATGCATTTTCATAGTGAAACCTGCCTGTGAAATGGATTTTGATGAGAGTAAGGGGAGAGATAAAATCTGGTTGAAGTGCGTTTAAAAACACAAAGAGGTTTATTCTTTCTGAGTTCAGACCTGTCAATTTGCTTGCCATGGTGGAAGCTACACAGGAAGGTAGCTGATTGAACTTTGTCACAGTTTGCAGGAGGAGGGATGGGTCCTTCTGCTTCCTGCAAGCAAATTGGGGCAAGCAGACAGGTTGATGGGAGCATTTACACACACTTTGAGGGGATTAATTCACATAGGATAATAAAGCTTGTGGGTAAAAGTATGCATACACACTGTATGTAAGGAACTGAATCAGAAAAAAAGGAAATAAAAACCTGTTCCCCATGAGCTTAGGGGAGAGGCAAATTGGTGGCACTATGGGAATTCATTGAGTGAGATTATTGCTTGTGGAGGGTATTTGCCTCATGCTGAACTATCTCTGATGTTTAGGGCTGGAATGGGAGTTAGTTAAACTCTGAACCTAAGCAGGGACAGAGGCAGAAGAAGAAGCAGCAGCAGCAAAGCTAGGGAGCAGGCTCAAAGCAAAGAAGCTTTTGGGAGAAGCTCAGGGCATAAGAAAATGGCCTGCGGGAGCACTATCAGTGCCTAGGGCCAGGAAAGAGGCGAGGTAGCCCTCGAGAGGGGATCCTTGGGAGCGGTGGTGGCAGATTCCTTTTAAGGGCGGTAATCCTGAACCCCAGCAAGAGAAACCCCAGAGGCTCCTCTTGAAGAGAGGACCAGAGAGGATTAAGGCCTCCAGGGTGCAATTGGCACTAGAGGCTCAGCAAGAGAGAAAGTCTCCAGGATGCAAATCGACCTGGGGACCCAGAGAGGAATGACAACGGGTCCTCAGAGCCCTTGGGGATTCAAGAAGCAGCAGCAGGACCAGGCACTACAGGCCCGGAAGCCCAGCCCAGCATAGCAGCCACCAGCCTAAGAAGCCTTAAGCAGGAGGAGTGAGATCTGATGGGACTAGGAGAGGGTGGACTTGCAAGGAAAGGAGAAGAGGTACCTAGGCCACACTGCCATGCCCATACACAGATTTGACTGAGCAGCAGAGAAGATCTTACAGCTACTACCTTGGCAAGCAAGACTGACAGGCTCTGCGCAGTGTGTGAAGGACTAAGTCACTGATTCTGAAGTTAAAGATTGTTAATACTAGAGCATTTTTGATTTAAAAGGTTACGTGCCAAGACTATTGGTGTTTGTTTATATTTGATTTAAGAAGTGCCAAGGCTATTGGTGTTTGTGTATAATAGCTGAATATATATAGGTCTGTATAAATGGTTAAATAAAACCTATTTAATTTATTAGCCAGCCCTGTTCACGGCAGTTTGTTTTCTTTTAAATTTTTCCTGGGGAGAGAAGATTTGAGGGTAATCCAACCAGCAGATTGGATTACCCTTTCTCTCCGCAGGAAAATTTTAAAGAGAACATGTTTCTTTCCCAAGTGGAGGCACTGAGTGCCAATCGAGTAAGGGACCGATGGAGACTGCCTTCGGGAGGCTCCAGTCAGGTCAGACTCCGAATCCAGTTGTTCCCAGTAAAGGGGTGTTATATTAGCTTGTAAATCCACAGGTAGAGAGCTATATAGAACTGCAAGCTTTCTAGCCACTTTAAAACAAAATAATTATGGTCACTTTAAAGACATAAAAAGGTCTTTTATGTTTACTGGAAGCTGATAAATCATAGAAAATTGCACACTGGAGTCATCTGGAATGGGGGGGGGGGGGGGGGACTATTACCTGTCCATATGAAGGTCAAAACCTCAAAGTCAACATAAAAATCACAGTATGTAATTCACTGGTCCAAGAAATGAAAAATCACTGATGCAATCAAGGAGTTGAAAGTATGAATATTTCTACACCCCCTGAAGGATCCACCCACACTAAAGAGATATAAATAACTTTTTATTATTAAATCCTTGCTCAAAGCCCACCTCGTCAATGTCGCTTTCAGCACCTAACCATTGTACCTCTATCCAGGAAATCTAGACTGCCTCAATCTTGATTCACTGCATTTTTTGTCCTTTAGATTGTAAGCTCCTTTGAGCAGGGACTGTCCTTCTTTGTTAATTGTACAGCGCTGCGCAACCCTGGTAGCGCTTTAGAAATGTAAAATAGTAGTAGTAGTAGTATTACAGTTGACCTTCCATCAACAAATGTTCTATTTGTCTAAATAACTCAACTGGATTATCACAATGAATATGCATGAGAGATTTGCATGCAATGGGTGCCCAATGCATGCAGATTTATAATCTCATGTATATTCATTGTAATAATCCTAAAGATCCAACTGGCTAGATGTGTCTCAGGGAGAGGACTGAGAAGCACTGAGCAGGAGAGACTCCTGGCTTGCTTAGGTATACTAAGATCAGAACAGCTTTTATTAAGTGGGAGGGAGGAACAGAAGGGCCTATACCATTATCTCATGGGAACAGAGGAAGAGGAGAGATAGTATCATTATCACATAGAGGTGGGGAAGAGAAAAGGAGGGGCTGCATTATTATTGCATAGAGGTGGAGGAAGAGGAGGGTTGCACTATTATTACATGGGAGTGAGGGCAGTTAAAAGAAACAGAAAAAATGACAACAGATAAAGAACATATGGCCTATCCGGTTTACCCATGCACACCAATTACTAATGTCTACAATCCCTTTCTTTCCCTAAGAGATGCACTATACCTAGAACTACAGGAAATGATGGCATAGAAGAGAAGCCTAATGGTTAGTACAGCGGGCTATGAACCGGGGTGGGGGTGGAGGTTCAATTTCCACTACAGCTCCTTGTCACCATGAGTATATCACTTAATCTTCCATTGCCCCAGGTGCAAATAAGCCAGAGAAAGTACCTGTATATAATATTAAAAAGCCTAAACTTAAATGGCTGCATGTGTGTGGATCTGTTGAGTAACGCTTAGATGGTGACTCCGGCTGTGATCAACGAGGGCCGATACCAGGCAGACTTGCATGGTCTGTGTCTCATATATGGCAATCTGGTTTAGGATAAAGGGCTTCGACAGCAACTTCAGTGGTTGGGCTTCGACGGCAACCCCAGCAGTTGAAACATAAGGATAGGGCCAGGTGGACTTCTGTGGTCTATGTCCCAGAAACACCCAAAAAATACCATAATCAAGTACATAATATCACATTCATTGTTGATTTAATCATGAATTGATAATGAGTGTGACTATCGGGCAGACTGGATGGACATTCAGGTCTTTATCTGCCGTCACTTACTATGTTACTTTTAATCCTCTCTGCTCTTGAGCTGATGCACAGACCTCAGTTCTGAGACAGGCATGAGTATCAGAGGTCACTTGACCTACTGGCTCGTGCGTGTGGCGACCTGTCAGCACACAGTGCCAGTGAATCAGAAACAAGTCTTACATGTGCGCACTAGAGTGTTCCAAGTTCCAACTTCTGTTCCTTCCTTGCCTGTAGTGCTGCGGCTCAAACCTAGAGAGAGACCAAGAGAGCCAACCGGAATTTTTTTAATGTACCATTAAGTTCTTGTAGGACTGGGTGGGGACAGGTTAAATTCTTGCGGGGATGGGTAAGATTCCAGAAGGGAAGGGGGGAATGGAAAGATTTCTTTCCCTGTGCAACTCTCTTATGCTAAGGCCACTTTTTTTTTTTTTTATTTGAATTTTTTTATTCAGCATAGCAAAAATAATACAATACACATGAGTGCAGCCACAAGACTACCAATTTTCATAAGCAACTCAAACTCAATTTCAACATGTATCCAAAATTATATTGTTTTTCTCCCATCCCTCCCACCCCCTCCCATTCCCATCCTCCTCCTCCCCCCCCCCCCCACTACCTTCCCTTTAGGCGTTTTCTTTTATTAATACACAAACTGATGCTTTTTTTCACCTCCATGCACACCCGTTCCCATTCTTTCATCCTAAGTTCACTATTTAAGTCCCGTTCCCATGCTATCATAAATGGGAACTTGATTAGTGTGTCTCCTCTAATATACCGATAAAGTTTGGAAATACCCCTCCTCCCTCCTTCCAGAGTTTCCCAGATATTTTCCAGTTGCTCTCATTCTCTCGGATCCGTCTGTAGCCACCCCTGCCCTCTCATATAGTGCCTAACCTGCATGTATACATAATAGTCCGACTCCGGCATGTCATACTTCCTCTGTAGCTTCACAAACTCTCTCAGTGTCCCCTCAGACATAAGATCCCGGAATTTCCGCAAACCCTTCCTATACCACTCCCAAAATATACCCCCTCTTGCCCCGCTGGAAATTCAGCTTCTTGTATAATATGGGCCAAAGTAGAGGTTTTTACCCTTCTCCTGAATTTGCTTTTCAATGTACCCCATATGCATTCTAAGTGTACTATGAGGCCGCTTTTTAAAGCAGTTTGGTAAGAGGAGCCCCTAAGTGAAGCAACTGAGAAGATAATGTTTCAGAATGTATAAAACCTTCCAGAATCCGTTCAAATTAAAACACTGCATCTTCTTTTTAATTAAACTCAGGGGCTTTCCATGAAATTTTTAGTTTTGGTTGTTAGAAAAGTCTATGTACATATGGAGGGGCATAATCGAATGGCGCCGGCCATCTATATGGGCAGCCATCTATATGGCCGGTGCCGCAAATGGCGGTCCTGAACCGTATTATCGAAAAAGATGGCTGGCCATCTTTTGTTTCGATAATACGGTTGGGGCCGGCCAAATGTCAGAGATGGCCGGCATCGGTTTTCACCGATAATGAAAAACGAGGCCGGCCATCTCAAACCTGGCCAAATCCAAGGCATTTGGTTGTGGGAGGAGCCAGCATTTGTAGTGCACTGGTCCCCCTGACATGCGTGTACTGTCAATTTAGTATGGAGGTTAATGAAATTAATATTCCTCATTCAGCTAAATCTTACCGTTTGCAGGGTTTAATGACCAAGATTGGCTATTGAGCCCAAGAAATAGAGAATAAGAATCTAAGATCAACTGTATTCTGAAATATACTAAACAATTTGAAAAAATATCAACGATTATTAAAAAACATTGGAGGGTACTACAAACACATGAGGTGTTTTTAAAGAACAGAAGTTAATGGTATCATATACTAGGAACACCAGTATACAAGATACAATATGTAAATCAGACGAATGGAGAAAGTGGGAGATGACAAAGGGACACCACAGCAAATGTGGAAAGTATTGCCTATGCCCAAATATAATAGAAGGTACAACACTGACATGCAGCATGGCCAACAGGAAATAGAAGTGAATGGTAAAACAAATTGTGATTCAACAAATGTCATATATAAATGCAGATGTCCTTGTAGCAAAACCTATATAGGGCATACATCTCGAAAATTTAAAACGAGAGTAATAGAACATAAGCATGGTATCACAAATAAGAAATCAGAAGCACCAATGGCCCAACATTGTATAGACGAGGGACACACATTTGATCAATTGGGCTTTATGATAATAGATAAGATACAATAGGGCAAGAGAGGGGGGGATATTAAAAAATATTTGTGGCAAAAAGAACAAAGACTTATTTTCCAATATAAAACAACAATACCGAATGGCCTGAATAAAAATGTAGAGTGGAAGGCATTTTATTGAGGGATACTGGCCCCTTAAAAAACCCCACTGATGGGATTGGTCATTATTTGGGCAGCCATCTTGGAGCGGGAAATCACATTAGTAGAAAAATTCTTCCTGAAGCAGCAATAACATTTGCGAAACAAGATGTTCTTGTAGAAGAAAAAGCAGAAGAAGGAGATTAGGAAGCAAGACGTTAAACAAGATCAGAGGAGTAAAGACTGAACAGCATCGAGAGAACGCACTAAGTGGTTGGAAGGACTGAATTGTGGTGGGAAGAGAAAATACCTCAAGCCACAATACAGCAAGGCTTACGAGCCGAGAAGATAAGTACACAGCTGGGAGAGGGACAGGAGTATGCGGTTCAATGAGAAAATATAAAAGAAAAAGAAATACAAGCATAAAGAATAGGTATAAAATGTAATAGGTTAAATTTCTAGGTGACAATTTGAAAGATATTCCTCTCACAATGTGGGTGTTTTGAGCAGTGAGTTGTCTAATTAACCTTTGTTTTTTCTCCTTAAGGAGTTTTTTTACATTGGTTGGTAGTGCTCCCATTACAATAAACAAGAATAAATAGAAACAAGACCGATGATAGGTACCGATGATAGGTACATAGCTCCAATAATAAAGCGGTGGCACTCTTAAAAGAAAGAGCAAGTATTCTATATTGAATAGCCAGGCTTGGTAGCTTTGAGGTCCTGGGTTGATAATTAATGTTCAACAATCACATGTTGTGAGACGAATATTCTATTGCCATCTGGTATATGTATAGAAAGAGAGATAGTTAACCAGTGGTCCCCAACAGAATAAGTTTGAACAATCAATGGTATACTACTTGCAATGTCAACACAATACGTAATAGAACATTATAATTGGTAGTGAAGGGTAAGGCAAAGTTGTAACATTTAGATGGGTAAGAAAGTAGGAAGAGTTAAAAAGTACGGTGACTGATTTGAAGAAAGTTACTCATGAGGTCATAGAGATGGTTAAATATTATCTCAGCTAGAGTAGAAGAGGATTGAAGAAATTTCTCTAATCTGGTCTCTGCCAGTCAAATATCCAACAATGTCACCTCACCATCACATTTTTCAGATAAAGTAATCAATTCATTACCTGAGGGTCAAATTATAGGCATCAGCATATCAGCTGGCTTGGACAAGACCATAGGAGAACTCACTGAATTAGAGTCTAGAGTACTTAAACTTGACAAACTCCTGTGAGCAGACAAGCCCACCTGGGGCTGATATTCAGGAAAAATCTCAGAACACATTGATGGGGGTGGAGGTAGCATGCACTAATATTAAAACTAGTGTGCGCCTATTTATTACCTAGCAGTAAGGGCTCATGCGCTACCCACACGGTAGCCATGCTGCATGCTCCAACATGGGTGCGCTGCCGCAAGACTTGGTGCATGCCAAACTTGAAACTACCGCCGGGCACAAGCGCTACCTCAGCAGCAGTGCCAATTGTGCGCATGCTACCCATGCGTTAGCCCTCCCGCACCTTTGTAAAAGGGCCCTTGAATATCTGGTTCTGTGGGAGTGCTTGGAAGTTATATGGGTGTGGCCAATATTCAATGCTATACCTGCATAGTTATCAAGTCATAAATAGTATGTGTATAACATGCTTGTCCAATCTTTTTCTATCAGGGACCACATTTTATATTTTGTAACATTCGGAGGGCCAAACATAGTAGCACAATACGACGGTGCATTGTCCCCTCCCCAGCTTTCACCCAGTCTTGCTCTCACTCATGTAATCCCCTTAGCCTTCACCCTGTTTCTCTCACTCATGTAATTACCCCCCCTCCCCCAGCCTTCACCCAGTTTCTTTTCCCTTATCTGATTTCTTCTTCCCCACATGACTTGACTCTTTGCAAGCTTATGCTGGAAGTTGGGGTTGGTCTTGTGGTTTCAAGTCGAACTGGTACTGCATGGCTCATGCTTACAGGGAACCAAGTTGTGACGGGGAAGCAGGAATCCCACTGTAAGCACCACAAAAATTGCCAAGCTTCTGAGGGTCAGAAAGAAGCACTTGATGAGTCAGGTTGTGGCCCAGGGGCCGTAGGTTGGATAAGTCTGGTGTATAAATATATTATTTATGAGATCCTACTTACATAAGTACATAAGTATTGCCATGCTGGGAAAGACCAAAGGTCCATCAAGCCCAACATCCTGTTTCCAACAGTGGCCAGTCCAGGTCACAAATACCCAGCAAGATCCCAAAAATGTACAAAACATTTTATACTGCTTATCCCAGAAATAGTGGATTTTCCCGAAGTCCATTTAATAACGGTCTATGGACTTTTCCTTTAGGAAGCTGTCCAAACCTTTTTTAAACTCTGCTAAGCTAACTGCCTTTACCACATTCTCTGGCAACAAATTCCAGAGTTTAATTACACGTTGAGTGAAGAAAATTTTTCTCCGATTCGTTTTAAATTTACTAAATTGTAGCTTTATCTTCATATCTACCTGTTCAACTCCACTCATTATTTTATAGACCTCTATCATATCTCCCAGTTAGCTATGTTGGCACCGACACTGAATATTGTCAGTCCCCATATAACTCCTGGCTCCATCCAGACTCCCTCCCAGGACCACCCCAGTACTAACTGGGGAGTGCTGCAGCAGTCAGACAGAATATTCAGCATCATTGCCCAATTCATTGCTGCTGAATATCCTCTCCTGACCCACTCAGCACAATTTAACCTCTCCTTCCTGGTAAAATTATTTTGAATATTGGGTCCCAAATTAATTTTTTCTCCATGCAGATCCTCACTCATTGTTCCCGAGAGGACAAATGCATTTTTAGGTGATTTGAGTACTCTGAGCTGTCACGAACAATCTGCAGAGAAAATCACTGTCTTGTTGCTTAGATCTCATCTTCGAAATATCCTCAAAATACAGCTAGGAGATGACAGCTCTGTAAAAATAACAATAAAAAAAAATACCTGGTGAAAGACTGCTGACACTGTATGATAGAAGAACACTGAAAAGCATGAATTAAGTAATAAGGCATGAAACTTTTGAGTTACCGCCAGATAATCCCAGCCATAGGGCTCTAGTAAGGCAGAAGTTTAAGATAAGTGCTTTATACTCCCTTAGGAATGACTTACATAATGTTAACCCACCCTGGGTATTATTCATTGCCATTAATATTTTCTTTACTGGCTATTCAGTTTTAAGACACAAAGTTGCACCAACAAAAGGCTGAGGTCATGAGAGCTGCTCTCAGAACAATTCCTGAAAAATAAAATATCTCTCAATGAGGCTTTTATCCTTAGAGATGAAAGTCTTCGAGTGGTAAGACTGGGATGAGTCCTCCATGCTAGCTGATTTTCCACCTATTTTAAATAATTTACATAATATTTAAAACAAAAAGTTCTGTTGACCATATGTGATAAATTAATGAAATCTGGTTCTGACATTTTTATTATCAAAATATCACACATGCACCCTATGCTTGAATAAAATATTAGAAATCAAAGCTGGTGATGAAACATGACCAATGTGAGGGGCCATAAGATATAGTAACATCTTAGTTTTTTTGTGTTTAAGAACTTTTGGTGTAACGGGACTTGGATACCATCTGCGCAAGATAAGTACAGAAATGCATTTACAATTATATATGTAGTTATTACACTTTTCTTTGAAGTTTACTTGACAGGTTATGGACACTGGTGGCAGTTCTATAAATTGGCACCAACATTTAATTGCCGCAGTGGCCAAGATAGCATTATAGAATACTAGCTCGGCATTGACCTACCTAAGGGTAAGCACCAACAGCTACGCCAAGTCAATGGCAGTTATTATTGTTGGTAACTAAGTATGCCCTGAAGCAGAGGCGTAGCCAGACTTCGGCGGGAGGGGGGTCCAGAGCCCGAGGTGAGGGGGCACATTTTAGCCACCCCCCCGGGTGCCGCCAACCCCCCTGCCATTGCTGACCCCCCCTGCCGCCACCACCACAACCAACTCTGACCCCCCCTGCCGCCGACCCTCTGAACACCCCCTCCTGCTGCCAACCCTCTCGACCCCCCTCCCACCGCCAACCCTCCCCCGCCGCCACCGTCGCCTACCTTTGTTGGCGGGGGACCCCAATCCCCGCCAGCTGAGGTCCTCTTCTTCCCGTGCCAGCAAAGGTAGCCCACAGCAACGGCGGCGGTGGGGGAGGGTTGGCGGCGGGAGGGGGGTCGAGAGGGTCATCGGCAGGGGGGGTCCAGGGCCAAATCTATGGGGGCCCAGGCCGCTGTGGCCCCACATAGCTACGCCACTGCCTTGAAGTAAATGTAACTTATAGTACTCTATTAACTAAGGGGTTCTTTTACTAAGTCCGGTAGGCATTAGCACATGTACATCGCACCAAAAGGCGCTGCCACAGGAAGTGCTGAGCATCCCATGGTAGTGTGCCAATCAGCGCACACTAATCCCATGCTACAAAATAGCGTGGCTATGGACAGAAAGTAGACATGACCAGTACTAATCGGGTCTTATCTTTTCTTCCGCCTGGACCGATATACTCACATCACCCCTCTCCTCAAGTCACTTCACTGGCTCCCGATCAGATACCGCATACAGTTTAAGCTTCTCCTACTAACCTACAAATGCACTCAGTCTGCAGCCCCTCATTACCTCTCTACCCTCATCTCCCCCTACGTTCCTACCCGTAACCTCCGCTAAGGACAAATTCCTCCTATCTGTACCCTTCTCCACCACCGCCAACTCCAGGCTTCACCCTTTCTGCCTCGCCTCACCCTATGCTTGGAATAAACTTCCTGAGCCCATACGCCAAGCCCCCTCCCTGCTCATCTTCAAATCCCTACTCAAAGCTCACCTGTTCACTGTAGCTTTCGGCACATAACCATTTACCTCTGTTCAGGAAACCTAGACTGCCCCAATTGATTGACTGCATACTTGTCCTTTAGATTGTAAGCTCCTTTGAGCAGGGACTGTCCTTCTTTGTTTAAAATTGTACAGCGCTGCGTGACCCTGGTAGCGCTTTAGAAATGTTAAATAGTAGTAGTAGTAGTAGTAGTACTAATCGGGTAGCTTGGGTACATTGCCGTGCGCTGACTGATTAGCGCAGGTGCAGGGCGGGAACCCTTATCGCTTCAGAAATACGTGGCAGTAAGGGTAGTAAGAGGGAACCTGGAAATGAGGAAGAAATCCCCAGAGCTTCACCAGTTTTCCCTCTTATTTCAAGGCAGAAAACAGAAGGGAGAAATTAAATGTAATAAAGACTTTCCCAGTAAAGGGCACTGGGATGCACGTAAACTGAGCAAGGATGTAGATTATGGGAGGAGGAGGAGGGAGGAGGAGGAGGAAAGGAAATATTGCAAGGACCAGTTAGGGCTGATTCAAAAGAAAGAGGGTCCCAAGGGAGGAGCTAGAAAGTAATACAATCTCCCAGTGAGTTAGAAGATCTCATGGAAGTGGAGGATTATCCCCCAACTGAGGAAACCAGAAGTTATGATGAAGAGATGTCTGAGCCTGGAGATCCCAAGGAAGAGATGAAGGTTCAGTACCTTTAACAACTGGAGAAAGGTAGGTGTCAGCAGTCTCTTTAAACAAGAAGTGAATGATTATCCTATGAAGAAATAGGACACCTTTCTTTTTTCTTCCTTTGGTGAAATCCCTGTTATTGGCAGAAATGCAATAGGTCACATTGCAGTCTAAGCCTTCTGTGGTGTGGAAAAGGGTTTGGGTCTGCCAGTCATTGAGCCCTAGGCTTGCTGAGAAAGAGCGCTCAACTCTAAAAGGGAGAGGGGAGGCTTTTTGTTAAACTGTTTTGTTTTGGTTCCTTGAAATACGTGACTGTGTTGAAGAGAAAGGTGAACCATAAGAAGAGTTTTCTTTGAACTGCTGAAAGACTTTGCTAATACTGTTTGGAACCAGCTGTCATAAATTGGGACTGAGCTGGGGAGGGGAGGGGAAGGAAGGGATATTAATCATTGACTCATTTAAAACTAATTTGCATACAGCTTTACTTTCCTTTTTCATGAATGTTGAGCCGGTTGTTCTTCCTTCTCCAAGAATAAAAAGGAAAGAATCTGTTAAATAAGTAACTGTCCTGTTATACCTGATGAAAAAAAGAGTTCAAAGAATTGAGTGAGATCCGCTCACCCTAAAAGAAAAGGGGACTGCTAAGCTAGACAGTGTGAACAAAGAGATGGGTTTTAAGAGGTAGGCAAGTTCTCTATAGACTTCTTTTTGTGGAAGGCAGGTTTAACTTTCTAGTACATCCTGTTAAAAGAAGGAGGAGGAGCTTTTTGGGGTGGGGTCTTTCTTGCTTTCTTTCTTTCTTTTTTGTGAATAGAAGAGAGCATTCCCAAGGGAGTCCAGTATTGCTTTTCTTGCCTGGCAGGGAGCACACCATAGCAGTAATCAGTTTAAAGCATTGCAACTCAACTTTTCTGTTGTGCCAAAAAATATGATAGGATCACACCCTTCCTTCAACTTCATCACTGGCTCCCAGTTTCTTCTAGAATACATTATAAGATTCTATTGCTGACATTTAAAGTTCTGTGAATTGGCATTCCATCTTCCTTCGCAATACCGTATACTCCTGTAATAAAAATGTAACATTCACTAAATGACCACCACCTAGTTTTACCTAGGCCTAAACTTGCTCAACTTGAACAAACGCAACATCATGGTTTCTTTTTTCTAGCCCATGCCACTAGGAACAGCACTCCTCTTTTTCTTCAACAAAAGTTATCACTCATAAAATTCAAATTACTTCTCAAAACGTGGCTTTTATCACAAGCTTATGGAATTTCTCCAGATGTTACCTGATTTCCTGGTATCTGTGTTTGCTTTTTAACTGTCTATCTGGTATGATTGGTTCCTTTCTATCCTATCTAATAAATGGAGTTCCTTTTTTGCATTTTATGTATGTATTTCTTTTAGACATTGTAAATCGCCTAGCTATACTCGTCAGTTTTGTGTGGTGTGCTCACATTTTTAGCACTCGCTAAAATTGTGGGCGCACTAAACATTAGAGACACCCATAGGAATGCACTGGTGTCAATAACGTTTAGCGCCCCCACAATTTTAGCACACGCTAAAAACATGAGCATGCCTTAGTAAAAGACTCTCAAAGTGCAGCTTAGTAAAAGGGCCCCTATCTTTGGGAAATGTCACTAAAGATTGTTCTTTATGGATTAATTTAAACCATAAGTGAAACAGGTGAACTTCAGCATGGTTTGATTTTGCTGAACTCCACATTATTTCATGATGCAAGGCAGAAATCCAGTTTAGATGTAGCAATGAACTGTACCACTTAAAAAAAAAAAAGATTCTGAAACCAGTCTGAGGCTTGGGGATTTATTGCGAGTTTGATGAATTAGTTCCTATACCAATTTTGACAAAGTTCATGTATCTCTAATCTTAACCTCTTGCAATTTAGAATGGACAGTTAGTTTGGTTCGTTATGATCCCACCTAGAACTGCAAACACTGCACATGAGAGAAACAAAGCTTGCTTTAATTAATGAAGGCTTGGAAAACCAGAAGCACAAACCATTAATCATATAGCTCACTTGCTATGATATTGGCATCACCCATTCACCTACAGTATCAAATGGCTCAATTTACAACGTCTAACATTTAACAAGTGGCAGACCTAGGAGGAGAGCTGTAAGGGAACTATCAATGGGACTTGCTGTTAAGCCTGTCATAAAATCAATGAATTTGTTCAGTGCGTATTACCTGTGGGCTGCCTATATAGGATGTCATTTGACAGGTAAAAACTAGACACATTGGTTTATAAAATTTCCTAGTGGATATGCTTGCAAAGCTGTAAATCACACAATTTGACACTACGGCCACATCGTAATAAAATGTGAATAAAAATCCATTTAAAATTTTAGAGCAGATATTCATTTATTCACAGTTTAAAAACCTACATTAATGTTTGTTGCAGTAAGTTAATGAAATGCTAATGAAAGCAGGCATTAAACAATATAGATGCCTAACACGGGGCTCATTTTTGAAAGAGAAAAATGTCCAGAAAGTGTCATAAAGCAGCATCTGGACAAATTTCTTCTCAAAACATCCAAATTGGTATTTTCAAAACCTAGTTTGCAGATGTTTATCAATTCAATCTTCACCTGGTACTTGCTGAAGAATACAATTCTAGTCACCATTAAAGCAAGCAATACTCTCCTAGGTGCAGTTATGTTGCGTTATATTTGCAGAGGTGAAGACTTCAGATGCTCCATATTCACTTCTGATTTTATCAATATGAATGCTTCGCTGCCCAGATTTCACAGCTTGAAAACCAATTTCTGAAATGTGAACTTCTGGTAAGCTTCTTCATAAGTCAAAAAACCTCTGACTTTTGATATTTAATTTTTTTATTTTATCTTTATTAAATATATATCCTGTTGTATTTATCCTTGATCAAAATCAAGATTCAAAGCACAAGATACTTGTGCTGGGTACGCAAAACAAGATACTCAAAACTCACCAAAAACCTACTATATCCACATATAGGTGACCCTTTCACCTATAAGGGCTATTGTAGTGGTTTATTTATTTATTTATTGCACTTGTATCCCACATTTTCCCACCTATTTGCAGGCTCAATGTGGCTTACAAAGACCTGTTATGTCATCTCCATATCCAGGTTAGAGAAAACAATTTGTGTTACAAAGAAGTCAGGAAAACAAGTGGTTTAGTCAAGCAGTAAAAGATACATTCTGAGTAAAGTCGGGTAGGTGTTGTGTTATAGTTAGTTAAGGGATCTCGTGGTAGGCTTTGTTAAAGAGGTAGGTCTTCAGGGATTTGCGGAAGTTAGTTAGATCATTGATCGTTCTCAGGTGAATTGGAAGTGAATTCCATAATTGTATGCTCATGTAAGAAAAGCTGGTCGCATGTGTTAATTTATATATTAGACCTTTACAACTGGGGTATTGTAGGTTAAGAAAGGTGCCGGAAGATCTCCTTTTTTTTTTTATTATTTTATTTATCACTTTTCACATTTTAGTTCAAGTACAATTCTTGATATCAGCAAAGATGACTATTAGTCATTCATAACATAAAGGAAATTCTTAGAGCAATCTAGATTAAACAAAAATCATGATCTATTTCTCATCTTTAGTCCACAATATGGAGGCATTACTACACTATACATCAGGAAAATTATAATAATAACAACTAAGAAAAAGGTGGCTGAGCAGAAGGTCCGAGTATAAAACTTTACGGCGTAGAAGTTATTACAGGTCCCGGTAGCGAAATGGGCAAGCCAGCTAACTTAGAGTCCAAAAAAGAGCTCAATTGTTTAGAATCATAAAATATATATTTAACAGAATTTAACTTTATAACACATTTGCATGGAAAGTTTAACCAAAACAATGCTCCCAATTGCAATGCTTTTGGGCGAAGTTTGAGAAATTCCTGTCTTTTCTTCTGCGTTACCTTTGAGACATCTGGGTACATTCTTATATTATAACCTAGGAAATTCTGTTCTCTGTGCAAAAAATATTGCTTTAGTATCCAGTCTCTATCAGGTTGTAGAATAAATGTAACTTTGAGTGTTGCTGACGTAAGACCCACCATATCATCATCTATCATTTGTGTCAAATTTACATCCCCAGTTTCTACTGGGGGAATTACTCTATCTGCTTGCTCGGAATCTCTCTTCAAAAAAGACGTTACATAAAATATCTTTGAAATAGGAGGATATGACTGTTCGGGTACTTTCAATACTTCTGTGAGATATTTTTTAAAGGTAATAAGAGGTGAAATAAACAGCTGCTTTGGAAAATTTAACAGTCTAAGAGTATTTGAGCGTTGGTAATTTTCAAGCATTTCAAGCTTATTTTGTAGGCAAGATGGCGGCTGAGTAAGACGCAAGTGAAGCAGCTCCTGTCTTACGTTTCGTTTTTTTCCTGAAACCCGATTTCCTGATGCCCAAAAGAAGAGGCAGACAACGCACCTGCCCGGCGGTGCAATCTATGCCATCTCTTGGAACTTTGGATCGCTTCATGGTGCCGAATACGATTTCGGGAGCGTTGTCTTCGCTGCCGGCGAATATGGAGAGAGGTCTCTCATTTTCGCGGCTTGAAGCCGAAACATCATGGAGCCCCGAAGAGCGTAATCCTCCCCCGATGCCGGCGGGAACCCCGGAAGCAACTCAGGAGACTCAGGACGCTCGAACGTCAACGGGGTCTCCTGGCACGGGCGCTGCTACGGGATTACAGACGCCGATGGACCCCGCTATTGTAATAGCGGGTGAACTAGGGGAGAGTGTCTCTGAAGAAAACCTGGCGACGGGGGCAGGCCAACTACTGAAGAATCCAACTGCAGGCTTACCAAGTAAGTCCTTATTACCCCAAAAACCAAAGGAGATAACTTTAGAGTCAATTTGGGAAGCTCTAGTTTGTCTAGAAGCTTCTTTTGGTTTGAAACTCACATTTGTTAATCAACAGATTGAATCCTTGTCTGGAAAACTACCCTCTTTGGACCAAAAAATGGAAACTTTGAGTAAAGATAATGAAAATAATTCCAAAGCTATACAAAGTTGCCAACAGCTGCAAGTTAACCTGATTAAGGAAGATCTCCTTTCACTAAGGTGTGATAATGGATTTAGCGCATGCTAATGATTAAACATGTGTTAAATGCCAAGAAGCCCATTTTATTCCTACGGGCTTCTTAGCATTAAGTGCATACTGTCTTAATTTGATGCCTACCCCATGCCCCAGATAGATGATTTAGTTGAACAATTGGGGGAAGCTCAACTTCTGTCCACTGCTGACCTTACGAAAGGGTACTGGAAGATTCCCTTAAAAGACCAAGAACAGTAGAACAGGAAAAAAACCTCTATGACGGATCCACACAGTACACAAGGAGTAGAGGCTGACCACAGACTAGACCAATTCTGGAGATGATGTTGTTGAAAATAGTTTATTGATTATTCAAAAAGACCCGACACGGTATCATCTTATTTTCTCTTCTATGTTCTGTTTTATTTCTGTTTAATACCTTTAAAAGTGGACTAACATGATATCTGTTTTTGATGGAAAACAACGGCTATGAAACATGATAGAGAGCAGCACTTTGACCGCCAGTGGGCACCATTGTATTCTTACTTCTCTACCTGTTGATGTTCATGCTTTGTGGTAGGTTTCATAGTTCCCATACAGTGTATGCTGCCTGTTTATATTTAGGGAGGGAGGGAGGTGGGCTGGCAGAAGGGGCAATAAGCAAGGGACTGGTGGTTGCACTATTGTTGCTTCTTTGAATTGACAGAGGTTTTATTGTTGGATAATTGTTTATTGTTGTCTTTCTGTGATCCCTTGCCTAGAGTAACCCATTATCAGCACACCTTACATTTACCCACCTAGAGTCAAACCAACCATATACCTGGCATAACTGCAGATGCCTAAATGCATGCACTTGGGAGACCTGCCCATGTCCTGTCAATGCTTCATCCATGTGCATGCCCCCTGGCATTCATGCGCTATGCTACTTATGCATGCCATTACAGAATATTTCCTAGGTGCCTTGCACTTGAGATTCTGCCTTTAGTTATCTAGGCGCAAAACTCTGGAATGAGATCCCATGTCAGGTTCAGGATCAACCCACCATTACTTCTTTCAAATCAGCCTTAAAAGCTTACCTTTTCAAAATTGCATTTGCCTTACCATCATAATCTATTCCACCAGCTTTCCTATTGTGAGTCTGCCTTCTTTCTCCCTTCTCTCTGATCCCTCTTCACTCCTGGTGTGCCTTCCTTCCCCCATTCCTTTTCTTCTTTCCTTTCCTCTTTTCTTTCCTTTCCTTTCTTCTAAGTTTTTAATTTTGGGGTTTTTTTTTGTTGTTTTTGTAAAGGACATTGTTCTTTGTAGAGGACATGAAATGAGGCTGAAAGAGGGCAGACTGAGGGATAATATCATGAAAGACTCCAGAGGAAATTGGAGAGTCATGGGATAGAAGGTAGTGTTCTACTAAGGATTAAAAACTGGTTAAAAGATAGAAAACAGAGAGTAGGGTTAAATGGTCAGTATTCTCAATGGAGAAGGGTAGTTAGAGGTGGGTTCCCCAGGGGTCTGTGCTGGGACCGCTGCTTTTTAACATATTTATAAATGACCTAGAGATGGGAGTAACTAGTGAGGTAATTAAATTTGCTGATGACACAAAGTTATTCAAAGTCATTAAATCACGGGAGGATTGTGAATAATTACAAGAGGACTTTACGAGACTGGGAGACTGGGCGTCAAAATGACAGATGACGTTTAATGTGAGCAAGTGCAAAGTGATGCATGTGAGAAAGAGGAACCCGAATTATAGCTACGTCATGCAAGGTTCCACGTTAGGAGTCACCGACCAAGAAAGGGATCTAGGTGTCGTCGTTGATGATACGTTGAAACCTTCTGCTCAATGTGCTGCTGCGGCTAAGAAAGCAAATAGAATCTTAGGTATTATTAGGAAAGGAATGGAAAACAAAAATGAGGATGTTATAATGCCATTGTATCGCTCCATGGTGCGACCACACCTTGAATATTGTGTTCAATTCTGGTTGCCGCATCTCAGAAAAGATATAGTGGAATTAAAAAAGATGCAAAGAAGGGCGACGAAAATGATAAAGGGGATGGAACGACTTCCCTATGAGGAAAGGCTAAAGCGGCTAGGGCTCTTCAGCTTGAAGAAAAGGCGGCTGAGGGGAGATATGATACAGGTCTATAAAATAATGAGTGGAGTTGAACGGGTAGATGTGAACCATCTGTTCACACTTTCCAGTGTTAAAGTCTTACAGTTCCGCTGCCGCGACGACGACGACCCCAGTGTACACTCTAACAACATTTTTTCGCTTATTCTGCTTGTGGCAGTTAAAGGGGCGGTAAATTTGAAATCTCGTTGGTTGTCAAGCGCCAATCGGCTTCCATATTCTGTGCGTGCGCTTATGCGGAGTCTTTCCTGCAGAGGAGTGGTCTTAAAACCATGCATGTAAGTGAATCTTGTACTTATCAGTGGTGCGCTAAACCGAAGTTTGTCCCCATAGAAATTGATGGTGCCAAAAACAGGACCGAAGTATGGCATGCAGTTAAACAGAGCATTCGCTTATCCAACGTCCACTTAAATGGAGTGCACTGTATTTATTTTATTTTATTGGGATTTGTTAACCACCTTTATGAAGATATTCACCCAAGACAATGTACAGCAGGTACAGTTTAACATAAAACTTATAATTCTGTTAACAGCACAATAGTAAAATGACTAAAACAATGAGGTAAATTTGGAAACAGCAACTTGAAACCTAGTAACAGGGCCAACCTGAAATAGTATCAGAAATATACACATTTAACAGCACTATATAACATTATGGACTAGATTCAGTAAATGGCACCCAAATTTGGGCACCCTCAAAAAATGTGCACTGATGCTATTTTACAAATGGTGCTCCAAGTTGGGCGCCATTTATAGAACAGTGTGCATGTTTATCACATGCAAATACAGTTATTATGCATTATCTATCAAAGGACCTATTTAATGCAATGGGTCCTCTGGCAGATAGCATATAATAACATTGTTAGTGCACACATTAGTAAATGACTCACTAAGGCAGTGCTTCTCAACCTTGTCCTGGAGGCATAGCTAGCCACTCTGGTTTTCAGGATTACCACAGTAAAGGTGCATGAGATTGATTTACATTCAATGGGTCTTCAATATATACAAAGTTTTCTCATTGATATTCCATCTGGCTAGGTATGCCTCCAAGGGAGGGTCAAGAAACAATTGCCCTAAGGCAGGCCTTCTCAACCCAGTCCTCGGGACACACCATGTCCCATCAGGTTTTCTGGATATCCACCAATCAATATGCATGAGATAGATCTGCATACCAAAGAGGAAGTGCATGCCAATCTATCTCATGAATATTCATTGTGGATATCCTGAAAACCCAATGAGATTTAGTATGCCCCGAGGACTTGGCTGAGAAGCCCTGCCCAAAGGGAAGGGGAAGGATAGCATAGAAGGCCAGTGGTTCCCAAACCTGGTCCTGGAGGCACCCCAGCCAGTCAGGTTAATCAGGATATCTACAATGCATATTCATGAGATAGGTTTGAATGCAGTGGAGGCAGTGCAAATCTTTCTCATGAATATTCATTGTAGATCTCCTGAAAACATGACTGGCTGGGGTGCCTCCAGGACCAGGTTTGGAAATCACTGTAGTAGCCACTTTTGTGCACTTCAAGAATGCTTCAGAGAACAACCAAGGGAATAATATTGAGTCCACAGTGGTCAGCATATTTTTAAACACTGGTCAGTGTAGGTTAAAAAAAATCTGGACATTCAGTGGCATTATCTGGATAGTGGCTACAGTTCAATCTCTGTGGCTGTCTGGATAGTGGCGATATTCACTCACTATCTGGTTAGCTAATCCTTATACTCTCAGGACAGACTTCTTTTTGTCCTAATTTACGTAGATAATTATCCAGATAATAGCACTGAAAATTGCAGATATAAGTGCAGGCTCCTTTCCAGTTCCACCCATAGAATGCCCTGGCAGTATCCAGATAGTTCTAATAACAATCACCAACGGAGCAATAGGCAGTCGAATCTTTCATATATCAACACACATATAATTTTAGGCTCCCAAATAGATATTGATTGCATCAAATACAGCCATGTAAACCCCGTCCACGGCCCTTTAATTACTCGGCCCAAGTTTCGCCTTCTTCCTCAGGGTCCGTGGGTCAATCGACTGTATCTGTTAAAAAATATATATATCATATATTGACGCTTACAATTTTAAATAAACAGTTTCACCTCCAACCTTAGCTTGGTATTCCTTACTACAATCAGCACTCAGCTCGCTTTTGGGTATAGTTCCCAAGATGGTGCTGGTATTTATAATGGATGACGTCAGACGCGTTAAGTCAGGCTCCACCTACCCTACTGCTGGGCATGACTGACTTCTATTAATCAGATCCTGTACAGGTCTCCAACGTAATCTATTCTATAATGTTAATGTTACAAAAAAAAGTCCATTCCTGATCTCACTTAAAAGAACTGATTCCATTCAATTCTCATGTTCAAACCGTCAGGCTGTAAAGTATGTAAGCGGTATATCCATCTTTGCTCTTGTTGTAATAAAATTAACTTCCTATCACCCCCTTGTATATCCCATTTAATTTGTTGTAAGATAACACATTTCAGAGTATTGAAAGTGTGATTGAATTCAGTGCAATGTGCCTGCTAAAGGTGAAGTGTTCTTCTTTGTATTAATATTACTCTAGTGTTCTATGAGTCTTGTAGTGAATTTTCGTGAAGTTTGTCCCACGTAAATTTTCTGACACGGGCATATGATGGCATATACCACCCACTCCGAATTGCAGGTGGTATTTTGATAGAGAGTATAGTGCTTCTTTGTCTTAGGATTTATGAACTCCTTCGTGTTGGTCATCATTACACACATGTTACATTGTCCACAACTTCTGTGTCCCAATAACTGGGAGTCTATTAGGCGGGATCTTTTAAGAATAGCTGGTGCCAGAATTTCTTTAAGATTCTTACCACGGCTATAGGCTAGTCTTAAATTTGTATTTTGGAACCCCGGTAGTGTCTGAATTATGCGCCAGTTTTTTCTCAATATTTTGGACACATTGGTCGCTTCACTTGTGTATTTTAATACACAAGTAACATTGTCCTCTTCCTCCGTGGACGGGGTTTACATGGCTGTATTCCGTTCGTGAGACTGCCCAGAATTTTTCTAGCAGCAAGCTAAGTACCCATGAAGTTTAATTTGATTGACATAAGAAAATAGAAGTGGGTTACTTAATAGAGGTTTTTGAGCCAGTGATGATCGGGCAGTGCTCCCTAACGTTGTTTTACAACACAAGGAGCACACGCCAGGATTGAGGCTTTTCCTCTATAATCTAAACAGAATTCATATTTGATGCAATCAATATCTATTTAGGAGTCTAAAATTATATGAGTATCCAGATAGTGCCATAGCGGTCAGAGGAAATATTCTTGGCACTATCTAGATAAGGTCGCTGAATACGGGTGTCATTGGCCCCTGAGTTTTCAACCCTGAATGAAAGGTGGCAAGGTTGCAGTCTGAACACAGAAGAAGGGCTTTAAATTTCAAAGGAACATCTGCACAACAGGAGCTTTGAACTGATTTTTGGCTGGTGACGGAAGAACTAAGAGGTTGTCTTGAGAGGATCTCAAATCCTTACCATGGGAATACTGAACTAGCAATTTTACAGAACATTTGCAAAGCTGAGTGGAAGTGGTCCGCAGACACACATTTCCAGAACTATCCGTACAGAGGCATCTGAGCATATATGAGAAGTGAATCTGCCATTTATGTCTTGCACAGTTGTGCCTATGGGAATAATTTGTTTTGTTGCAAAGCAAAGAATACATGATCTATACCAATATTCATCACTCATCAAACCCCCTTTACCTTTTCACTACCCAAAAGACACATGTGTCTTCAGATCCAAGGAAATTTCAATTGCTGTGATGTTTCAGTACGCTGAAAATGTTCATGACATTATCGTACATTCAACCCCTTGAAGTGCAATTTATCTGAAAACAAGAGAATATCATCTCCTCCACACTTTTCGGAAATGTACTGATCCAGCAATTCATCTGTGAGTGAAGTTCCATATTCCTCTGGACTATCTCATGCTTCTACAAACAGCTTAGTGTCCTTACAGAAAACAAAGATAAAACTAAATGATACTGGCTATTTTAGAATAGCAAGTATAGTGTAGACCAGCAAAAAAACCTGCTGATTTGTGATCGTAAGTCTGCAGTAAACTATGACATTTTGTTTTGGACGTGATTGGAGGAGTAAGGGGTTTCTTGTAAAATAATAGAAGCCAGATTATTACCTTATTCCATTAGGAATTTAGAAATTCATAGGGGGTAGTTATCAATGTGGACCACCATTAAGATGTTTTATTTTATTGTTAACCCCAATTCTTGGTAGCTAGGTCTCATTGAGGGGAATAATCGAACGTCCCAGGCGACATAGGTCGCCGGCGATCTATTTTGGCGGCGGCGCAACAGCTGGCCGGAACCGTATTTTCAAAAAAGATGGCCGGCCATCTTTTTTTCGATAATACGGTGTGGGCCGGCGAAATGCCTTGGATTTCGCCAGGTTTCACATCGCCACTTTTGTTTTTCCGCAATAATGGAAAAAACTGCCGGCGATCTCAAAACCCGGCGAAATCCAAGGCATTGGCTGTGGGAGGAGCCAGCATTTGTAGTGCAAATGGTCCCCCTCACATGCCAGGACACCAACTGGGCACCCTAGGGGCACTTCAAACATCTTTTATAAACAACCAAATTAGCTTCCAGGTGCATAGCACCCTTCCCTTGTGTGCTGAGTCCCCCAAATCCCCCCCAAAACCCACTGCCCACAAGTGTGCACCATTACCCTAGCCCTAAGGGCTGAAGGGGGGCACCTACATGTGGGTACAGTGGGTTTTGGGGGGTTTGGGAGGGCTCAACATTACCCACCACAAGTGGAACAGGTAGGGGGGGGGGATGGGCCTGGCTCTGCCTTTCTGCAGTCCACTGCAACCAACAACAGCTGTTCCAGGGACCTGCATAACTGGGTGCTGGGTATGACATTTGAGGCTGGCATACAGGCTGGCAAAAAAGGTTTGTATTTTAATAATTTTAGTGTGGGAGGGGGTTGGCGACCACTGGGGGAGTAAGGGGAGGTCATCCCCCATTCCCTCTGGTGGTCATCTGGTCAGTTGGGGCACCTTTTTGAGGCTGGTCGTGAAAATAAAAGGACCAAGTAAACCCGGCGAAATACTGCTTATCGCCGGGTTTTATTTTTCCATTATCCGTGAAAGCCGGCCATCTGGTAGCCACGCCCAAGCCTGCCCATGTCCCGCCTTCGCTTCACCGCCAACACGCCCCTTTGAACTTTCGCCGGCAAGGCGAAGGGAAAGCGGCGAAGCTATCACAAATGTAGCTTTCGAATATATGCTTTTCGCCGCTTTTGCAAAATTGCCGGCCATATCCCGATTTTGTGTCGGGAAATAGCCGGCGATTACTTTCGATTATAAGCTGGATTGTATAAAATGGGACTTGTGCTAAAAAGGCATAAGTTAGTGGTAAAATAACACATCCTAAATGGTAGCCCATGTTGATGATATGTAACTTAGGGGATCTTTTCCTAAACTGCGGTAGAAGCGGTTTTGCGGTAGTGGCAGCGACAGTTTTTGCTGGGCGCCAGGGCCCCTTATACCGCAGTGAGTGAAAATTGGAAAAAATGAAATGGCCGTGTGGTAAGTTTGCACTTGCCATGCAACCATTTCATAGGGAGCACTTACCTCTACCCCTTGAGGTGGCAGTAAGGGCACCTGCGCTAACCCGGCGGTAACCGGGCAGTGCACAGCGCTATCCGATTACTACTAGGTAATCCTCTGCGGTAATATCTTCCCTAATTACCTCTAGCACCAGAAATGGTGCACACTGGGGGCGGAACTACTGCCGACACCTGCAAAGTGATGCATGTGGGAAAGAGGAACCCGAATTATAGCTACATCATGCAAGGTTCCACGTTTGGAGTCACGGACCAAGAATGGGATCTAGGTGTCGTCGTTGATGATACCTTGAAACCTTCTGCTCAGTGTGCTGCTGCAGCTAAGAAAGCAAATAGAATGTTAGGTATTATTAGGAAAGGAATGGAAAACAAAAATGAGGATGTTATAATGCCTTTGTATCGCTCCATGGTGTGACCACACCTCGAATATTGTGTTCAATTCTGGTCGCCGCATCTCAAAAAAGATATAGTGGAATAAGAAAAGATGCAGAGAAGGGTGACGAAAATGATAAAGGGGATGGGACGACTTCCCTTTGAGGAAAGGCTAAAGCGGCTAAGGCTCTTCAGCTTGGAGAAAAGGCGGCTGAGGGGAGATATGATAGAGGTCTATAAAATAATGAGTGGAGTTGAACAGGTAGATGTGAAGCGTCTGTTCACGCTTTCCAAAAATACTAGGACTAGGGGACATGTGTTGAAGCTACAATGTAGTAAATTTAAAACGAATCGGAGAAACCTTTTCTTCACTCAACGTGTAATTAAACTCTCGAATTCGTTGCCAGAGAATGTGGTAAAGGCGGTTAGCTTAGCAGAGTTTAAAAAGGCTTAGCCGGCTCCTAAAGGAAAAGTCCATAGACCGTTATTAATGGACTTGGGGAAAATCCACTATTTCTGGGATAAGCAGTGTAAATATCTGTGACCTGAATTGGCCACTGTTGGAAACAGGATGCTTGGCTCAATGGACCTTTGGTTTTTCCCAGTATGGCAACACTTATGTACCTATATGGGGTGGCAGTAGTTCCGGATTGGCGCGCGCCATGCCCGTTTGCTGTACTCCAACCCTTAGTAAAAGGGCCCTTAATGATCTGTGGTGGAAGTATAGTAAATTAAGTTTAGCAGCTATATGATATGTGTTATATGCCAAAACAAAACAAAAAAGCAGGCACCATGATTTACTAAGTGCTTTTTACAAAAAGGTGACATTAGTAGTAACTGCTATGCAGTTATAAAATAGCTCAGTTATTTATTTATTTATTTATTTATTTATTTATTTGTTTGTTTGTTTTAAAAATAACTTATGTCCCCCACATGATCCACGATTCTCAGCGAGTAGAAATTATAAATAATGGAATATCATTACAGCGTTCTAATTCGGCTGGCAGCAATTGTTCAAATGCTTTCTAGAAGAGCAATTTCTGTACCTGTTGTGCAGTCATTCACCTGTGTTCATACACCAGCAAGCTGCTGCCGCTCAAAAGGGGTTGTGATATAAAAGGACCTATGATACATTCCAACCAATCGGTAGTCCTTTGAAGCGGGCGACTGCAATAGTCTATCAGTCCCAGAAGGCAACTGTCAAGCCAGATTTATAAGTTGCAAAGGTTGAACAAAAAAAAAGAGCCTTCTCTTTGATCCTTGCTTCCATGCAACAGAAGAAACAAGTGTAGTGCGCCACAGATTGAAATGTTTTGCGCCACATACATACCCCCCCCCAGATATTCAGCGCTATTTAACTGGTCAGGAATGGCCGCTAACCAATTAAATAGCATGTTGGCGCTTAACTGCTAATATTCAGTGGGAGATAACCTGCTGAATATTGCCGGTTGGAATTTAACACTTAACTGGATATATCACGTGATTTATCTTGTTAGACGCTGATATTCAGCACCTAACTAGAATGTTTTAGCAGTCAAATAGGACCATATAAATAACTGTCCTATCTTTTACCGCTAAAAAGGTAACCAGTTAGAGCTGAATGTAGGCATTACCGTTTAACTTTTTGGCAATTGAAAAAAAAAACTGGATATTCAATGCCAGAAATGACCCGGCATTAAACATCCATATTTAACGGCAGCAGCGGACAGCAAAAGCACTGCCCATTGCCGGCTGAATATTGGGCCCACAGAGTTTTATTCTGCGAGCATGTACGGCATTGTTTTTTGACTGTTTGTGACTATCACATAGAACTTCGCGTTATGCTTATTTGGTTTTGAGATGCTCTTGTGACCTAAATGTACAGGAAACCTTTTGTTTTCAAGACCATTATATGATCCCTTGCACAGGCACAATGCCGGGAACACGAGCCATGTCAGGTCCACCAATAAACATTGTTTCCTCCAGATACGTCTCCTCCTATCAGTTCCAGCTATGGCTCACTGCATGTGAGGAGGAAGAGGAGGGGTCTCAGGAACAGGATAAGAAAAAGGAAGAAGGTGGGGCGAGGCCTGTGGCCCCTTCAGCCCTAGCAGTCTCTCAGGAATCCTGCAGGGCCTGAGGTAGTGACAGGTCACCCTTGGCACAGCTGTGGCAAAGTTTCAGGGGTTGAAGGCAAAGACAAGTGTCCTCACTACAGCAGTGCAGGCACTGATATATGTAATTGTCAATTTTGAAACTTCCATGTTTATAGGCCGGCACTTATACATATAGATGGCTGATTTTACAAAAATGTACGTATAAGTGGCACCAATTAACAAGAAAAGCTGTCCAAAAAGAGCAGATACACTTTTGCACCATTCCCATCCCACCCCAAAATTTCACGAAATGGAGGTCCTTCTGCTACATGTTATCATGGAAGACAAATTAGGGTAGTGACTGCTCTTAAATTATGTATCATCAATTTGTCACCCATTGCCAGTTAGACTTTGTGTAAACAAGTATAACATGAACATGGTTAAGTCACGCAATTAGATAGAAGATATTAGTACAGCTTACAAGTTTTAGAAAAGAATCAAGGCTTATATTTATTTGCAAAAATTATGCACATAATTGTCTTTATATCAATTGTAGAAATGTTTGTTTCCCCTGTAACATGCAAACTTCATATACAGTATATTTGAGCTATAGAACCTATACGGCAGAATACATCTTTCCCATTTAATTTCACTAATTTATTATATATTATATAAGAACATTAGACAGCTGATGTCTTTATTAGACACCAATAGTGCATTAGCAATCCCTACTCTGATTACTGTACCTAGGACACTAATTTGGTAGAATTGGATAGTGACAGTACATTGACACCATTAAGGTTAATGACCCAGTGATTTACAAGAGCAGTCACATTAGAAGTCAAATTGATTGTAATAATTGTTTTATTGAATAACATCAACATCAAGTACATTGTGCTTTGGTATTCCAGAGAGGCATCTTTCCTATTACATTAACAGCATCTATGCCCTTTAAATTAATTGCCACTTTGAAAGTGAGTTTAGAGCCTACAGTTGTTATATATTAGTGTCATGTAAGGTGGTAAAGATATAAACTGGGGGATCTTAGTCAGAGCAGCCAGCCACATTTTGTTAGAACCCCCGTTTTACATCATGTAAAACATTTTCCTCATAGATCTACCTTTCTTTTCACAAACAACACAGTTCACGTCTTCGAAAGCGCTGAAGGAAAAAAATCAAGATGGCAAAAGTATGGGTGGATAAAAGAGAAAGAGATAGGCCTTCTTCAAATAAGTCAGTGAGAGCAGGGGCTGTCGTTATAGGTGTCTTTTACTAAACCATGGTAGAAATTCCTAGCACGGCAATGCGGACAAAGCCCATTCACTTTGAATGGATTTCGTCATCATTGCCGCATGGGAATTGCTAGCGCGATTTGGTAAAAAAAAAAGGCCCTATGTGTAAGTAATATTGTAAGTAAGTCATATCCTTGCTGCATTTATGCAGCTGCAGTTATGCCAGGTCTATGGCTGGTATGCTTGTAGGTGCCTAAATGTTAGGCAGACCAATACCAGGATAAGCTAGTATTACGTAAAACAGTCTGGGTGCCCAGATGCTGTTGTAGAATAGATCATTACTGTGCAGCATTGGGGCACCTAAATGGATAGAATTGCCCCCTTCTTGATTCTAGCAAGCAAAGTACATCAACTGCAGTTCAGTTCCTCTAGTCCCTCTCAGCTAAAAACCCAGAAGGGAAAGGAAACAAAAGTACAAGATGTCCCCTTGTCACAACCAACTCTCCATTTACAAATCGCAAGAAATGCTTTCTCTGGATAAACCAAATCCTGTATTTCAGGAGGAAAAGCCTCAGAATTCACGTAAGCACCGCGCTTTCAATTGTGCATATTTTCCAAACATTTTGCACTTCTCAAATTTTTTACTTTTTATACTTTTTAAAACTTTTGTAGACACCCAAGGGAAAAAGGCTGCTTATCATGTTGGAGGTCCACCCAACAAGACGATAGCCAGTATTTCACTGATGAAATGCAGCTGCTTCAGGGAATTTGGACCATATTTATCCCAACATCATTACTTTAGCTTCTCCTTGCCAATCTTCTCTAAGCGTTCTGAATCCTGGACCCTACATACACTCCTGCCCTTTATGGTTAGTGTTAACAGTCTCCATTCCTGTGAAATACATTCTTGCAGCCTTTTTGCTTCAATGATATTCCACTATATCTTTCTCCTTGAAGCTTAAACTGATATTTTTACTTATGTGGGAAAATTAATAGTCAATATGTGGTATTTTAACTAGCAGTGAAAGTCATTAATTAGCATGTCCCACCCCCTGCCACTCCCTCTAGCCTGAGTACAGTTGTTGCCTGGTTATCTACTGAGGGATCATATTATACTGTAGGAGCTTGTAACTCCTACTCTATGACTTCAGTTCTTCTTTGTGTCTGATGTATGTTCCAGTAAAATAATCCCTTTCTTTATCTCTTCAAAAAAAAAAAAAAAAAAAAACCAAAAAACCTGTTTAATCCAGCAAAATAATTCTTTAACTCCCTGAAACCCCAGGGGATAGGGTGGGAGTTATGTTCATTTATAAAGAATTTGAAATTGTGCTGGAGGTTTTCTGGTCTTTTCCACATTTACATGTAGGGTCCAGGATTTGTAAATGTCTTGTTTAAATTACCTCATAGATCTTCTGTTGTGGGGGGACAAAAAGGCCGGATCATCTGCATATAGCAAGCATTTAATTTCTGAGCCATTTAGTTTTAGTCCTGGGGCTGACAATCTCTCCAAGACTCTAGGAAGATCAGTGATCAGTGATGTAGATATTGAAAAGAGTGGGGCTCAGGTTACATACCTATCTTATCCTCATTCATGTCTGAAGCTCTCTGAGTCCATATAGGTTATTTTCTACCTTACAGCTACTGGATGAATACATTGATTTAATTATATTGTCTTGGCCTCAGGCTGTGACCCCGGCACCCCGACTAACCTTCCCCGGTGGTTTTCTCTTCCTGGGTACCTTCAGTGGTCCTGCAGCTTACTGCTCTGTTTCTGGTGGATCAGTGTCTGACACCACACTCCCTTGGCACAAGCACGCAGGGTGTGCTCTTGTGGAGCACAGCAAGTATTCTAGGATGTTCGCCTCAGCCTACACTTATGGTTTAGGAGGGAGCTTTCTTTGTCTTTTAGTTGCCTTTGCAACGGGTCCTCTTGGGCCTTGCTTACGAGGTCTTCTGCCTTGTCTTCGTGTTCCTGCTGTGTTTCAGCTCCTGCATTGTTCCTGCATCTACCTTGTTTCAGTTGCTGCCTTGCCTTGGGCCTAGTCTGACTTGTCTCTAGACTTGGCCTTGCCAAGCTCCAGCCCTGCCTTGTCTCCGTGTTCCTACCAAGCTACAGTCCTGTCTTGTCTTTTTTTGCCTTGCCTTGTCTAGTTCTAGCCCTTGCCTTGTCTTGTGTTGTGCTTTTGTTATGTCCGGATTCAGTTTTTGCTCTGCCTAGTCTTGCCTTGGCTGGATCCAGTTCTAGCCTTATTTCCTTGTCTTACCTTGTCCTGTCTACAGTGGTGGAAATAAGTATTTGATCCCTTGCTGATTTTGTAAGTTTGCCCACTGACAAAGACATGAGCAGCCCATAATTGAAGGGTAGGTTATTGGTAACAGTGAGAGATAGCACATCACAAATTAAATCCGGAAAATCACATTGTGGAAAGTATATGAATTTATTTGCATTCTGCAGAGGGAAATAAGTATTTAATCCCTCTGGCAACAAGACCTAATACTTGGTGGCAAAACCCTTGTTGGCAAGCACAGCGGTCAGACGTCTTCTGTAGTTGATGATGAGGTTTGCACACATGTCAGGAGGAATTTTGGTCCACTCCTCTTTGCAGATCATCTCTAAATCATTAAGAGTTCTGGGCTGTCGCTTGGCAACTCGCAGCTTCAGCTCCCTCCATAAGTTTTCAATGGGATTAAGGTCTGGTGACTGGCTAGGCCACTCCATGACCCTAATGTGCTTCTTCCTGAGCCACTCCTTTGTTGCCTTGGCTGTATGTTTTGGGTCATTGTCGTGCTGGAAGACCCAGCCACGACCCATTTTTAAGGCCCTGGCGGAGGGAAGGAGGTTGTCACTCAGAATTGTACGGTACATGGCCCCATCCATTCTCCCATGATGCGGTGAAGTAGTCCTGTGCCCTTAGCAGAGAAACACCCCCAAAACATAACATTTCCACCTCCATGCTTGACAGTGGGGACGGTGTTCTTTGGGTCATAGGCAGCATTTCTCTTCCTCCAAACACGGCGAGTTGAGTTCATGCCAAAGAGCTCAATTTTTGTCTCATCTGACCACAGCACCTTCTCCCAATCACTCTCGGCATCATCCAGGTGTTCACTGGCAAACTTCAGACGGGCCGTCACATGTGCCTTCCGGAGCAGGGGGACCTTGCGGGCACTGCAGGATTGCAATCCGTTATGTCGTAATGTGTTACCAATGGTTTTCGTGGTGACAGTGGTCCCAGCTGCCTTGAGATCATTGACAAGTTCCCCCCTTGTAGTTGTAGGCTGATTTCTAACCTTCCTCATGATCAAGGATACCCCACGAGGTGAGATTTTGCGTGGAGCCCCAGATCTTTGTCGATTGACAGTCATTTTGTACTTCTTCCATTTTCTTACTATGGCACCAACAGTTGTCTCCTTCTCGCCCAGCGTCTACTGATGGTTTTGTAGCCCATTCCAGCCTTGTGCAGGTGTATGATCTTGTCCCTGACATCCTTAGACAGCTCCTTGCTCTTGGCCATTTTGTAGAGGTTAGAGTCTGACTGATTCACTGAGTCTGTGGACAGGTGTCTTTCATACAGGTGACCATTGCCGACAGCTGTCTGTCATGCAGGTAACGAGTTGATTTGGAGCATCTACCTGGTCTGTAGGGGCCAGATCTCTTAATGGTTGGTGGGGGATCAAATACTTATTTCCCTCTGCAGAATGCAATAAATTCATATACTTTCCACAATGTGATTTTCCGGATTAATTTGTGATGTGCTATCTCTCACTGTTACCAATAACCTACCCTTCAATTATGGGCTGCTCATGTCTTTGTCAGTGGGCAAACTTACAAAATCAGCAAGGGATCAAATACTTATTTCCACCACTGTATGTTCAGTTCTAGCCCTTGCTTTACTTTGCTATGTCTGGATCAGGTTTCTGTCTTGTCTATCTCGCCTTGTCTTGCCAAGTTATGGTTCTTGCCTTGTTCTGCCTAGTTCTGTTTGTCTTCTCCAGCCTTGCTCTTGCCTTGTCTGCCTTGTTCTGCCTAGTCCTTTCTGTCTTGTCCTTCCTTGCTCTTACCTTGTCTTGTTTTGCCATGCTTTGTTCTAGTCCTGTCCTGTCAAGTCCGTACCTTGGTTGCAGCCTTGCCACAAGTTCCTGCCTTGAATTACCTTGCTTAGATTCCTGCCTTGTGCTAGCACAGTGAACTTGTCTGCCGCAGTCGGGGTCCAGCTGTGGTACAAGGGCTCACCTCCCTTGTGTCTGTGACATATATCATGGATTCCTGTCCCCCACTCCCAGCTCCAGTTTGTAGTAGTTTAAAGTTGAGGTAAGGATGTCATATAGAGAAAAAGCTTTTATAAAGTCAATACAGCATGCAGACATTCTTCCTGAGGGAGTGGGGTTTATTTTTTACTTGTTTGTTGATGAGTGTCTGTAAGGTAAAGATGCTCTTAGTGGTGTGGTACTTTAGAAGAAATGAAATTTGATTGTATTGTACAGATTATCTGACCTCTGTACAAACCTTTGATGTTCATTAGGAATTTTAGCATTATTTTGTTGAGCTCATTACAGATGAAATTGCTAATGTTCCTATTGACAAAATATGCCTCTGTAATTATGTGTGTTAGTGGTATCCTCCTGTTTATAGATTAGTACCTTCCCTAAGAAATGCAAACTACACCAAAGAATGAAAGCAGGTTAAATAAGTTTAAAAGAGGTCCCTGGATTTTTAAAATACTGTATTTGAGCCTTTCATATAATACTAGTAAAAAAGGCCCGTTTCCGAAACCAATGAAACGGGCGCTAGCATGTGGTTTTTTTTTGTGTATGTGTGTATGTGTCACAGAGTTATTTTGTGTGTGTGTGTGTGAGTGTGTGAGGGTGCGGTGTGTGTGCAGGTTGTTGATGTGTGGTTTTTTTTTGTTTTGTTTTTTGCTTGGGGGTTGGGGGATGTGCTGTGCTGTGCTGGCAAAGTGGGTTGGATTGGTGTGTGGCTTTGAGGGTGTGTTTCTGTTGTATTGTGTATGTGTGGTTTTGTCTGTCAAGGAGGTTTGTGGAGGGGGGTCTTTCTGTTGGTGAAATGTATATGTGGTTGTAGGGGGTCAGCCTTTGTTGAGTGTTTTTTTTTCCATGTTTTTTTTTTGTGTTGTGCTGAGGCAGCAGTGTTGTTTTAGATGGGCGGAAGGTAGAGGAGCACGTTCTTTGTCGGTCGGTATTTTTTGGCCGTTTCAGGGCTGCTATAGGGGAATGCTGGAAGAGAAATGTGCTGTTGGAAGCAGCGCCATCTTTTTCCATTGGGCTGGGGTTCTGGGCATCCTGGAGGTGGGTGACAGCTTGCCTGAGGACGGGGATGGTTGTTTTAAGTTGGCAGAAGGGAGAAGAGCACGGTCTCGGGCCGTCGGGGGGTGATCCGGTATGTTTGGTCCATTTCAGGCCAGCTGCAGGGGAATGCTGGAACATTTATGCACTGCAGGAATCAGCGCCGTCTTTTTCCGGGTGCTCTGGGAATCCCCGAGGTGGGAGACAGCTTGCCTGAGGCTGGGGATGGTTGGGCATGTCCTTGGCCGCTTCAGCAAAAGGGGAAGAGGAAGGGGGTGGGGAGTTACCTGCAGCCGCCTGAGAAACCGTGTATTCTTTGTTTGTTTTGTATTATTAGTTTGCATTTCTGTTGAAGAAAGAGTGGATGCCTTTCAAATGATGGAGGTGGTGCGTCGGTGTGCGGTTGTTTCGTTAGTTTGGCAGCCAGTCTCCAGCGATTCCTAGGCAGGGAAGGAGTACTCCTCCCCCTTCCTTGGTCGCTGTTTGCTGCTGGCTGGGTCGCGGGTAATCCTTCCAGCTGGGCCGCAGCTTGTCCTGTTCGCCTACGTCCCAGATGGTGACGGGCACGTTGTTTTCCGGCTCCTCTGACTCCATATCAAGCGATCCCAAATATAGTCTGTGCTATAGGCCCTCTGGCACTCGTCAGTACTGGCATTAGGCATTTAAAATTTCTCCCCCCCCCCCCCCCCGGTCTATTTTTGCACATACCCACAGCAGGAATATTCTTCTCTCGTTCCAGCGGTGGTTCTGTGCTCTCCGTGCTGCACAGATAATGAGCCATTCTGCTGGGGAATGCTCCTCCCTTATTGTCACGTAGTTTCCTCTGATTGGTCCGTCTTACGTTGCCTAGTGTTGCCTGGCAACGGTGTTGTGATGGTCCTTTGTGTTTCAGAATGTTGAGGGTGTTTTTTCTGATTGGTCCGTCATGCGAGGGCGGGGCAGAGAGACATGGTCAGTGTTGTGGCTTCACCACCATGAATCCATGAACCCTTCAGTGAGTGACTGAGTGACTTCAGAACGTTGTCTTCAGAACGTTGAGGGTGAGTTTTATTATAGTAGATTCTATCAGGGCCACATGCTTTTCTGGGTTTAATTGTTGGGAGGCATTCTTTGATTTCTTGTATAGTTATAGGGGTATCTAGAGGTGTTTGGCAATCTTTGATAATTCTTTCCAGCAAATTTAATTTCTCTTGGGTGTGTTTTTGCTCATGTGAGATTTTCAGGTTCGATCTCTTTATAGAGGTGCTAGAAGTGCTTTATCCAAATATTACCATTTTGGTTTAGTAAATCTATTTTTGTTTTGGGGCTATTATGGCCTCCTCAAGTTTAGATGATTTTTGCAACTCTTGAGACCATGAGAAGTATACACAGAAAGCATCATTAACCAGTTTTGGTGATTTTAAATACTGTATTTTGCAAAATATTTTCAGAATGGCCATTCTAAAAGTTTCTTTTTATCATTCTTTACATTTTTACTTATAAGTCTGTAAAGCCCTGTGCATTTCCAATTCTGACATTATGTAATGTTGCGGCCATTCAGTGGCAGTACTGACATTCACGCAGCCCTCTTTGTATAAAGGTTGCCACCCCTAATCTAGAATCTACTGTTAGCAGGATCCCAGTAGCATAGTTTTACAAGAGGTAGATCACGTTAAACAAATCTTAGATTCTTTCAACTGGGTGACCAGAAAATTAGATGAAGGGCATGTGCTACATGTGAGCTACTTGGATTTCAGAAAAGCTTTCAATGCAATCCAGCACAGGAGATTCATTAATAAACTGAACAGCCTATAGCTAGCTCTCAAGGAAGTGGACTAGAATAGAAACAGTTCGAGTGATAGAAAACAGAGTTGTAACTCTGAGGAGGGCAAAGGGTTGAATTCTTCAGGGATTGATCCTGGGGTCAATTCTGTTCAATATCTTTATAAAGAATATTACAAAAGGTGGCGAAGGCGGTTAGCTTAGCAGAGTTTAAAAAGGGGGTAGACGGTTTCCTAAAGGACAAGTCCATAAACCACTACTAAATGGACTTGGGAAAAATCCACAATTCCAGGAATAACATGTATAGATTGTTTGTACGTTTGGGAAGCTTGCCAGGTGGATTGGGCGCTGTCATGGACAGGATGCTGGGCTCGATGGACCCTTGGTCTTTTCCCATTGTGGCATTACTTATGTACTTATGTAAGGGTTAAAAGGAGATTCTGCCTTTTTGCAGATAACATTAAGATTTGCATCAGAGTGAGTATCTTGAGGAGTCTAAGGAAGCTTGAAGAAGGGTAGAATCCTTGGAATTAAAAAATGTTTTAAAGTACATATAAATGTTTTTGAAGTGTAGAAATCAGAGAGAGGTGCACAGGAGAGGATGCAAAGCTGATACACACCAACCAGGAAAAAGACCTTAGGTTGACAATGTCAGATCATCTGAAGATACCGAGAATAGATACAGGAAGGGTAAGAAAGCTATTTGGTTTGCTCTGTTACTTCTTTTGGGTCACGGCCTCACTGATCACCATTGTCTATCTCTTCTGCTGCCAAATCTCTGCCTAACTACTGCTCCTGTTTCTATAACTCCACGTGTCTCTGTGATTTTGAGTGCTTATATTCCCATGCTGATTTTTCCCTCATGAAAGAAATATTTGAGTGAATCAATGTCTGTAGGTAAGTGGAGGGTTTTAATGAATATCTTTTGGTTGGCTTTTCTGAACATTCTTTTAATCTAATGATGGCTTTTTAAAAAAAAATGCTGTTTTGTGTGTGTGTGGGGGGGGGGGGGGTATTATTATTTGTATTCCAGATGTCAAAAATAATTTGGTCAAATCACATCCTCAATATTTAAGACAAATTCTTATTATAAATGTTTGGCTATCTACTTTCCTCCCTGGAGTTTAGAAACATTTTGCTGCAGTACCATATTTAAATGTCAGATAGCTCTTCCTTTAAGTACAGTATGGGGATATGTCTGGTCTTGCACACAGTTCATTTTCTTTCTGAGTGTTAGCCCTTTCCAAAGGAAAGTGTTGCACAATGATGGGATCTGATGACAGTCAATTTTGAAAATTGAACATTCTCCACTTCCTTACCAAGAGAGTTAGCCTGGGAAATTATAGCTGCTATTCACAGGGGCTATAAATTGAGGAGAGAAGGTTGTCTGAAAAAGAGTCAAAAACAAGTTCATAACAAAGTACCCCTCCCCCCCCCCCCCCCCCCCCCCCCAATACAATTTCTTGAAGCAGAATTATAGGTTAACTGTCAATGGAACAGAATATAGAATCTCTAAAGAAGAAGATTCTTGGAGCTGCATGAATTGATAATGATATTTGGAGTGAGAGCTTGTTATGTATTGTCTTGATATGTTGAGTTGTGTTCTGGCAATTGATTTATCTCAATCATTTTGATGTGTATTTAGATGAGTTCATGTAACAAAGTTTGCTTAATTTTAAAAGATTTCTTGCCAGTTCAGGGGGAGAAGGGAGCTTTCATTGTTTCCACTATATCATGTCCAAGGGAAAAACTGCAAAGACTATTATTATTATTATTAATTACATTTGTACCCCACACTTTCCCACACATAGCAGGTTCAATGCGGCTTACATAGTAAATAGAATTACAAAGTCTTGAAGGAGAATGTTACAAGTTGTAGTAAACGTGTAGTAGTGAGGTTTTGAGGATATGTAAATTGAGCATGGAGAGGTAAACAAAGATAGGATGAGCAAAAGGAGAAGAGATTGGGAGGAGTAAGGACTAGGAAGGATGGAGAGGAAGAAATTGAGGAATGAGCATAAGGAGATTGTGAGACATGGTCAAAGGTATAATAATCGTTGGGGCAGGAATCATGTGGAATCATGACTACATTTCTAAATGCTCATTTTGAACATTTTCTTGAGACTTTCCATAATAGCTCATTTTCTTTCTAATCTGAACAACTAAATCAGACAAGAGAGAGTGATAGCACTTTATTTAACTCAAGGGAAATTGTTCTGCCCTCTCACTGGGTGTGGTTAGTATGCAGCTTAAACCATAGTACAGAATATCATTATGGGAAGACTCAGAACTCTTGAACCAAATCTTCATTAATGCAGTAATCAAACAAGGAAATACAGCTTACTGTTCACATATGCTAGACAAGAGTTCTTGCCTTGCAAACTGGGAGTCTGTTCTCCACCAGCTCTCTATCTCCATGCAAGAGAGAAGCTGGGAGTAATTCAGCAACATGCCGAGTAATGATACTGCATATACTTTTACACTGGTAAAAACTTGATAGTAGCTTGAAGGGGGTCATACAGCAACACACAGCATAGGCAGTCTCAGTTCACAAAGGAGATATGCTGCAGACTAACTCTTACAGACTCAATGGGAAGAGAAAGGGGGAGGGGCAACTCGCACATCATACATAGGTAAGCCAACGGAAAGAGTCCCACAGGGAGCTAGATTACAGGGATTTGTAGTTCAAGGGCACAACCCAATTCCCTTGTATGCAAATGCATATTTTGCATAAACATTTTGGAAACCCAACAGACTTGTGACTCTTAAGAATTGGAGCTGCCTGCCCCTGTTTCAGAAAAATACTAAAGAGGTTAACACCTCAGAAAAAGAGTTCCCCACAAGGCAACCTTCAGACATTGTTAATGAGCAAAGGGCATCCTTGAACAAAAATGTTACTTGGGTCAGTTATTAAGTGCATCTGAGCAAGAATTCTGAAAGGATTCCTTTGGCATGGAAACCTACCCCAGGTTTCTTGCTCTTGTGGGAGGTCACCCAGATTTGTGAATTGTGTGAACTAGAAATACACCCAACAGCAATGCAAGTTCCAAGAAGTGTGTCTCTGCAGCTAAAGAGGTTCTGCACGCTGGCGAGTGAAATTAGAAATTTTTTCTAAAGTAAATTGTCAGGGAATTCAGTGGACTGAGGAGAATTCAATTGGATTGCAAAAAATATTGGAGGAGATAGAGAACAAAGAGGATGATTCAGGCACCTTAAGGGGGGGGGACCAAAATAATCCGAGTCCCTCGGTATAATTTTAGTTTTAGCAAGTTCCTGTTTCCTGGAAGAGCCTTGTATGTAATTGATGGATTTCTTTTCTGAGGAATTGTCCTTTTTATCAATTGATTACAATGCACCAAATATTTAAATAAAATATTTTAATTTTGAAATGCCTCCTGAAACGAATATCTTCAGTACTGGATTCCCAAGAAGAGTCCATCCAGCATATCTTATCTTCATGTTGGAAGAGATCCCAGGATCCTTATGGGATGCATAATGACCTTAAAGCTCCCCGATGTGTTCCTTTGTCCTGTTCAGAAGTGGAAAGGTTGTTACACGTGCTTTAGAAGAGGGATCCTCAAATCCAGTTCTCAAGGTCCACAGCCTGGTTTTCAGGATTTCTACAATGAATATGTAGGAGATCTATTTGCATTCACTACTTCCATTGCATGCAAATAGATCTCCTACATATTCATTGTAGAAATCCTGAAAGCCAGGCTGGGTTGTGGACCTCAGGGACTGGATTTGAGAACCCCTGCTTTAGAATTAGGAACTCTTGGGAAATAAGAATTCAAGTCTCAGATACAGAAACTCAGCATGCCATAAGCACAGAGAGGACAATGTCAAAGCAATTGATATAGGCAAAAATTGGTTTACCTGCATGAACTAGCTGCCTAAAAATTGTTTTTCTTCAGTGCTGCTAATAATCCACATACAGTCTGAAAAAACGTTTGTGATTCCTAAGTACAATACTGAGAATTATAAGTTCTTCCCATGATACTCTTGTTTAATTGAAACCAGCTTTTTTCTTATGCTATAAAAACCATATAAACTAAAGAATTCTGTGTTTCTTCAGACACAATAATATACAAAGTAGGAATAATAAGGCTAATTCAGAAACTGTATGTGAAAATCTAAACAAACCCCTTGTTTCCTATGTGCAGTTACTTGGCTAATTAGAATCAGGTGCTTTAATAATTGGGTACGAAGTAGATAACTCTGCAGAGTAAATCTACACAAATGTGTTTGAGCATCCTGTTCTATATTTTAAGGTCAAAAAGGTTTTTTTTTTTGGTCTTCTCCTCAGAAGTTCATTGGAACTCAGCATGCCCAAAGATCCAAAACAATAAAAAAAAAAATTCAGAGGTCCTACCAAAAAGAGCACCTGATGCTCATCTTTCTAGATAAGGTTACAAGACCATTTCAACATGTGGTCCTCTATCTGTCCAATGTCATAAGTACATAAGTATTGCCACACTGGGACAGACCAAAGGTCCATCAAGCCCAGCATCCTGTTTCCAACAGTGGCCAATCCAGGTCACAAATACTTGGCAAGATCTCCACCCCCCCCCCCCCCCCCCCAAAAAAAAAAAAAAAAAAAAAGTTCAATACATTTTATGCTGCTTATCCCAGAAATATTCAGAATGTCCATGTGTGCCACTTGCTGTTATGGCTCACAGGTCTGTGTTAATTTGTAATCATTGATCGCCTCCAGCCAACCAGTAGTACCAAATGGTGCTCATATATATAAGCTTAAGTGCCGCATTGTTTTTCAATGATTAAATGATTGAATGAAAACATAAATGTATTGGCACAAAAAAATCAATGTGTACTACTGTTCAAAAAGTTCAAAAATTAAACATTATTGGCAACTCCGATAATGTTGTAAGCAACGTTATCGGAGTTGCCAATAAGGTTTCACAATGCCACGATGAAACCCGATGAGCTCCAGCCTTAGAAGACAATATATAGAGTGCGGAGCTCTTAAGCTAAGTGGATTTTGTGCATTATTTGCTCATTTATTGCAATAATGTTTAATTTTTGAACTTTTTGAACAGTAGTACACATTGATTTTTTTGTGCCAATACATTTATGTTTTCATTCAATCATTTAATCATTGAAAAACAATGCGGCACTTAAGCTTATATATATGAGCACCATTTGGTACTACTGGTTGGCTGGAGGCGATCAATGATTACAAATTAACACAGACCTGTGAGCCATAACAGCAAGTGGCACACATGGACATTCTGAATGTTATGAGATAACCTCTTCAGTCAATAGATTTTTTTATTGCAATATATTTACTTTGTCCAGTTATTGTTGTGTATCTTTACAAATTATTGGAGGACAAGGCTAAGCCATTAAGTGTATCTTTTTGTATCCCAGAAATAAGCAGTGGATTTTCCCCAAGTCATTTTAATAATGGTCTATGTATTTTTCCTTTAGGAAGCCATCCAAACCTTTTTTGAACCCCCCTAAGCTAACTGTCTTTACCACATTCTCTGGCAATGAATTCCAGAGTTTAATTACACTTCAGATGGATTACACCTGGAAAAAGCTGAAGACCCCAGTGGATCTACCCTAAACTTGGTCCTGCCAAGATCACCCCTAAAAGCAAATCAGAAATTCATCCATGAAGTCACAAAAAAAAGATTAACATCTAAAGATCTGCAGGACTCTCTCAGGGCAGCTGTAAGAATTCATGCATCAATTGGAAAAAATAGAATGGGAACAGTGTTCGTGGTTGAATGACTAGGAAGAAAGCATTGCTCTCTAAAAAGCACACTGGGAGGAGCAAAATGACAACTTGAACTGATAAGGAGTTGTGAGCTCACTGCCCTGGAATCTACTGCTGCTCAGCTTGAGCCTAACAATTATGAGGAAGCACAAGGACAAGTCCTATACCTTTCAGACTGTGTTTGGACTTTCAGTTTCTGAGGCACAATGGATCCTTGAAGCCTTTGTGGAAGAAGGGATAATCCACTACATATTCTAGGATAAGCAGCATAAGATCTGTTTTGCTGTTCTGGGACCTTGCCAGGTACTTGTGACCTGGATTGGCCTCTGTTGGAAACAGGATACTGAGCTTGATGGACCTTCGGTCTGTTCCAGTATGGCAATACTTATGTTCTTATGAGGTTGTGCATAGTGGTGAAGGGCCTACACAGAGTGAAAGTAAAGAGTTTTTGTGTTCCCTAGAGGAATATGAGATTCCTCATTCTTGAAAGTGAGGGACCTACAGAGGAGCACAGACCCCTGTGTGAGGTGGGAAATCCAGGCACATTGAACCTGCCTGATACCCCCTTCTCCCCAGTTGAGTCATCTCTACTCCTTACCTTTACGTTTGGCCAGCTGGGCATTACAATAGAAGTGATGGAAGGAGTTGGTCTGGGGGATAGCAGCATTCCAGGAACTATGTCAGTGAGCAAGCTAATAAGGGAATTGTTACATCATCCTGGATCACAGGCATATTTTCTAACAGGGTTGCCCAAATCGGTATAATCAAAAGCCAATTTTGGACGTCCCCGACAGCTGCATGGTCTGCTAGTAGTTCAGCACTGGAGGAAGAAGAAGAGGAAGGCGAGGAGGAAGATCTAACTAAGGAAGAGGGAGAAGAAGTGGAAGCGACAGAATGGGCTGTGTCGGCACTAGCATACAGCCAGCCACGCTAGCGGCTTAGTAAACCCCAGTGCTAGTTTTGTCACTTGCACCATTAATATATAGTTTTTTCTATTATTGTTTTGTATGCAATACATATATTATGTATCATTTTTAAGGTATTAATGTACTTCTTATGTTTATTTCGTTTATTTGTAGTTAAGTCCCCTAAGGAAGGCTTATCACCGAAACATGGCCCATGTTGAGTCAGGATTGTTTATGCAACTTACATTGTCATTGTGGAGAATAAACCTTTTCTAAAGCATTTTGAACTTCTGGTCTTCTTGGAACTTCTTTGTGAGTCTTCTACTCTTTTGTTGCTCTGCTTGATTGCTCTGGAAGCCTTTCCCCCCTCCCCCCTTTTTTTCCCAAACAGTTAGGTCTTTGAACATAAGAACATAAGTGTTGCCATACTGGGACAAACAGAAGGTCCACCAAGCCCAGTATCCTGTTTCCAACAGTGGCCAATCCAGGTCACAAGTACCTGGCAAGATCCGAAAACAGTAAAACAGATTTTATGCTGTTTATCCTAGAAATAAGCAGTGGATTTTCCCAAGTTCATCTTAATAATGGCTTATGGACTTATCTACAACTTTTTAAAACCACGCTAAAATAACTGCTTTTACCACGTTCTTTGGAAATAAATTCTAAAGTTTAATTACACGTTGAGTAAAGAAATATTTTCTCCTGTTTGTTTTAAATTTACTACTTAGTAATTTCATTGCATTCCCCCTAGTCCTAGTATTTTTGGAAAGTGCTTCATGTCTACCCTTTCCTTTCCACTCAGCATTTTATAGTTCTCTATCATATATCCTTTCAGCCTTCTCTTCTCCAAGCTGAAAGCCCTTGCTTTATCCTTTCCTTAATCATGTTCGCTGCCCTTCTCTGTAGTTTTTCTAATTCCGCTATATCTTTTTAAAGATGCGGTCGTGGCATGAAGCTATACAAAGGCATTATGGGGCCCTTTTACAAAGGTGCGTTAGGTTCTACGCACACGCAGCGTATTACAAAATGAGACTACTGCCAGGCTACCGCACACCCTGGTGGTAATTTCAGATTTGCCGTGCACCCTTAATGCCTGGATGATTTATTTCCTCCCACGCGCAGTGTTTCCAGTGGTAATCAGCAGTTGGAGCACGCTGACCAGTCACTGCGTGTGTAGCATATGAGCCCTTACCGCTAGATCAATGGGTGGTGTTAAGAGCTCAGACCAGTTTTAGGCGCAGGCTGGTTTCAGTTTTATTGCATGCCCTTTTCCTGTCCCATTAAAAAGAAAGCCCTTATTTGCAGACACAGTAAAAACTGGCCCTGTGCACAAGGTAATGGTCTTCGCGTATACAATGCCTTTTACCGCCCGGTTAGCGCCACGTGCCAGAAAACAAAAATTATTTTCTGGCACGCATAGTGGACGCAAGTAAAAAATGAAATTACTGCCCAGGCCACACGGTAGCCGGGCAATAATTCCAAATTGATGCACTTTGGGCGCTCATAGGTGCCTATCAGGCTTATTTTCAAAAGTGATCGCCGGCGATCTTCCGACATAAATCGGGAGATGGCCGGCGATCTCTCAAAAGCGGCGAAATCGGTATAATCGAAAGTGGCTTTTTTTACACCATCGCTGCTTTCCCGTCGCCGCACCAGCGAAAGTTCAAGGGGGCGTGTCGGTGGCGTAACTAAGGTGGGACATGGGCGGGCACGGGCGTGGCTACCAGATGGCCGGCTTTCGCAGATAATGGAAAAAAAACGGCGTTAAGCAATATTTTACCGGGTTTACTTGGTCCTTTTATTTTTACAACCAAGCCTCAAAAAGGTGCCCCAACTCACCAGATGACCACCGGAGGGAATGGGGGATGACCTCCCCGTAGTCCCCCAGTGATCACCAACCCCCTCCCACACTAAAAAAATAAAATAAAAACCTTTTTTTTACCAGCCTGTATGCCAGCCTCAAATGTCATATCCAGCTCCCTGACAGCAGTATGCAGGTCCCTGGAGCAGTTTTTAATGGGTACAGTGCACTTCAGGCAGGCAGACCCAGGCCCATCCCCCCCTACCTGTTACACTTGTGGTGCTAAGTGTTGAGCCCTCCAAACCTCCCCAAAACCCATTGTACCCACATGTAGGTGCCCCCTTCACCCATAAGGGCTATGGTAATGGTGTAGAGTTGTGGGGAGTGGATTTGGGGGGGATTTGGGGGGCTCAGCCCCCAAGGTAAGGGAGCTATGCACTTAGGAGCTATTTGTGTATTTTTTAAACATTTTTAGAAGTGCCCCCTAGGGTGCCCGGTTGATGTCCTGGCATGTCAGGGGGACCAGTGCACTACAAATGCTGGCTCCTCCCATGACCAAATGCCTTGGATTTCGCCAGGTTTGAGATGGCCGGCATTTTTTTCCATTATCGCTGAAAAACAAAACCGGCGATCTGAAACCCGGCGAACTCTGGCATTTGGCCGGGCTAAACCGTTTATCGAAAAAAAAGATGGCTGGCCATCTTCTTTTCGATAATACGGTTCCGGCCAGCTGTTGCGCCGCCACCAAAATAGATTGCCGGCGATCTATTTCACCGGCGACGTTCGATTATGCCCCTCTATGCAGCTTAGTAAAAGGGCCCCTTAGTCCTTTAAGCCCTCAGATCTGGACCCTTCCTGCTGAAAAGTAGACAACAGTTGTATCTGCATTCATTAGGTTAACTGAGGGTCCGCAGAAATGGCATGCTTTTAATGTCCAGTTCCATCCTGAAGGCACATTTAATGATTCAAACAGCCGCTACACCACTGACCAATATAATTGTATGCAAAGGAACACTTCACTGCAATTTCAATGTACAATGCCCTAAGGGACACAGCAATTTCTGCCTTCTTTTAAAAAAAAAAAATGTTAATGTGAAATACCAGCTTCTGAGTGGAAAATCTTATCCTTTAAATTACAACTTCATCCTGAGTTATTGGTGATTGCAATTATTGCATTCCTTCAAGATGTTGTGATAGAAAAAAAGGAAAAAAAAAAAAACAAAGGTATTAAGAAAAACACTGCCAGGAACAACACGTCACAGAAATTGTTAATAATGCAAGATTATTTCAAAGCAGGTGGGTTTTGTCTTTAATTTTTTCAGCCAGATAGAGAGGCCTTGAAGAACTAGACTAATGTATCTCTCAAGAGACACTCGCTCATATGAAACGGGGTTTGAATTATTGAAAAGGCAATATGTAGAAATCAAGCTATTATGGAAATTGTCATAAAAAATTATACTTTTTCTGGTTGTGAGAACTTTATTTAATGAAAATAGTTATGAAGCAACAATTTTCTTATAGAATATTAATATTTGTACAAAGCAGATTCACTAGATTGTCCTAAATGAAGACAAAATGACTTGAATGTGCATTGGTTCTATTGTTTTGTGCAAGATAATGAGTTATATCTTTATTGGGAATACTGGCATTAGAGCCATTGGCCTGAATTTGAAGACACCGAGGACAGAGAGCAGGAAGGTACAAGGGAAGTGAAACCCTTGGCATATCTTGCAAAGGCAAGTCTAAGACTCTCCATTAGGCCATGGATCTAATCCAGGAACGTGGAGAATCAGTAAGGCCAGTCACAGGAGAGGCACTTTGCTGATGCAATAGGATCCTGGGCCAATATCCTGATTGTGGAGTGAGTCCAGGTTCATGATTCCTTGCTCCTGGACTCCCTGCCTTAGCTCCTGATTCTTCACTGCTGAACTCTCTGCTTTGGTTCCTGACTGCTTGTTGCTAGACCTCCTTGTCCATCTCTCAGTCTTTCACTGGAAGAATGATACTACCTTAAAGTTTTCCTTGAATTCAGTTTTCTGAACCCAAGAGCCTCTGGCTTTCTGCTGTTGATAAGGTGAATGAATTGCAGATGTGTAGAACACCTCCAGCGTGATTGAATTGCGATAGCTTGTGCCAGTCCTGAAAAGCAGTCATAAACACTCTCCTGTGGAAGCCGTGATTGTTTGATACAAGCACTAAAGAGTTTGTTAGTTGGCTTAGCAGATGTGAGTCTTAAAAACAGAAAGAGAAATTGAGTTGATTGTTTTCAAAAATATCCAATGCTTTAATGATGCACTTTGACAAGACACTGGCTATTGCAGGACCCAGATGGCATAATAATGTTGATGAGAAACCAGGCACCTTACGTTCTTTTGAATTAACACACTGTTTTTGAATAGGTGTTCTTTGTTTGTTTTGAGGCTTTATTCATCTGACAATTAAAAGATTTTTTTAAGCCAATGATTATTCTGATATCAAGCAATTCTCTGATTGATTGCTGATTTCTGAGGCTTTTTCCTTTCTGATAAGACATTTTCAAGAGCATTTTAGAAAGATTATTCAAATGGGAATGCAGACATCCAAGTTGGGATGTCTGAAGTTCTATCATTTTAGAACAGGATATGCAAACATAGAACCTGTTTTTAAAATACATGGTAAAATGGATGTCCATGTGCTGCTACGTGCTGCAAGAGTGTTCATTTTAGATACAAACCTGTCCAGAGTATGGACAGGAAAACAACAGCCACAGAAATGTCCATTTTACAGCACATAAATGTCTACGTTGTGCAATAGCAACTTAGGCATTCATATTATTGTCACCCGACCGCTGCAAGCCAGGGGCACTGTAATAGAACATCTACTGCACAGGTAGGTCCCAGTGGGCTGGGGGAGTTGAGGGTGTGTGAGGGGAGGATATGAATGTGCCACAGCTCTTTATTCCAGGTGGAGAGCTCTGGTAGGCAGCTCCAGTCACAGAGACTACGGGCAAGTTCCAGCCACAGAGAAGACAGCTCTAATCACAGGAAGAGAGTGTGTAAGCCAGGGGAAAGTTTCAGTGCCTTGCATGTGAGATAAATTGAGCTCTACAGGTTGCACCGGGCTAACCTTAGAAAAAAACAGTGGAACCAGTCACATAGTCTTGAGAGGGTGGGGAAGTGGAAGAAGGAAAAGTATTAAGAAGGTATAGGAATGGGAAGAGGGGCTGCTGCAGGCTGAGGAAAAGAAATGGCAGCAACTGCAAGAACTTTAATGATGAACAAAACTAGTTGGGGGAAGCACATTCATTAATAAGCATATGAGGAACAGCACACCACCAGAAGTGGCACGGAGGTGCATTTTCAATATGACGTCTAAGTCACATCTTTGGGGGGGGGGGGGGGAAGGAGGTCAGTGACCACTGGGGATGTAAGGGGTTCATGCCTTGATCCCTCCAGTGGTCATCTGGTCATTTAGGGCACTTTTGTGTGACTTAGGCATGATTGAAACAGGTCTAGACCAAAACTGTGTAAATCTAGACCAAAACTGTATAAATTTTGACCCTGGACGTTTTTGTTTTGTTCCATTATGGCAGAAAACCATCCAAGTTTTGGAAATGCACAAATCCCACCCTGAACATACCCCCTTGTGATTTACATGCACTGCAGAGAAAAGTTTCTCAAATCCAAGTTTTGAACATCATGATTTGGACATTTCCCAGAGAAATATGCCCAAATGCCACTTTATCCTGTTTTTGAGACTCTTTTGAAAATGAACTCCATAGTGCATGCATGCATATGTGTGTTCATTCTGTAGGTGCATTTAACGTGCAAGAGTTTGTATTATGTGTGTATTTCTGTCTAAAGTGTGAATGTACATGTGTGTGTCTCTCTGGTAGGGAAAGTTTGGGCTGAAATGGAAAAATCCACGGGTACAAATCTGAGTTCATACTAAGTAGAAGGAAGTATTTAGCCCTGGGGAATTTAACTAGGATACCAATTCCTTGGGAAAATCAATCTGAAAAATGCTTTCATGGGGTCTATCCTTTCAGATCCCCCAAGAAAGCTATATATTTTCTTTTGCTTTCATTTGTGAAGCCTTTTTGAGGCTTAAAATTTCCTAAACTCATACCTTGCTCTGATACATCTCCCTCTTTCAGGTAATTCATCCTTGGCATCTCTGCTTTGTACCAGAAGCAATGAAGGATGAAAATGACTTTCCCTGCTTCCCTAGTTCTTAGGGTTCTTACCCACTGCTCTAACCTCCACGATATGCAACTCAAAATATATTTGCATGGTCCTCATGCTCACTCATACTCTTACTCATAGAATTGGGTCCTACAGTTTTCCCTATGCTACTTCTAGAGAGATGACGTTTGGCACTCTGGGGGAGAAGACCATGAATGACTGAAGATTTGGGGAGGAGACAAGGAATGATTGAATATGATTGAGTGAAGGAGGGATTGATAAAAAGTAAACAGGGCTACGTGGTAGGAGGGCCCACAGGTGTGTTTGCCTAGGGCCCAAAATAGTGTTAATCTGGCCCTGGGGCAAACAGATGTTTTTACTAGTGCCATGGGGACAGTTTTATCACAGCAATGGTAGTCCAATAACCTCCAACATCCCTGTACTTTCTTTTCATGAAAGCTAAATCCAGGGGAAAAGAATTATAGTATACAGGACAAGGAGCTCCTGGCATTGGTAGCATCTGAAGAGTGGCAGTTACTGGAAGAGGGATGTTTTCCAATCCCAGTATTGATGGGTCATAAGAATTTGGAATACATGACAACAACCCAACATGTTAACCTGAGACAGGCTCAACAGGCAACTTTTTTTCCCTACTCCCAGTTTATGCTAATATGCAGACTGGGGATTTAGAATTGGAAAGTAGATGCCTTATAAGAAAGAAAGAAGGAAGATTTTGGAAGCAAGAGTGAAGCAGCCTGTATTTTTACACCAACACTTTGCAATGGCCACCATTATAAGAGACCCAATAATTTGATTCAAGGCAAAATCAGAAACAGACACTTTCAGGATATCACAGTAAAAGCAGAATGCAGAGGAAGGATCAGGGGATAGTACCAGGTATAGGAGTCACGGACCAAGAAAGGGATCTAGGTGTCGTCGTTGATGATACGTTGAAAACTTCTGCTCAGTGTGCTGCTGCGGCTAAGAAAGCAAATACAATGTTCGGTATTATTAGGAAAGGAATGGAAAACAAAAAGGAGGATGTTATAATGCCTTTGTATCGCTCCATGGTGTGAATGCACCTCGAATATTGTGTTCAATTCTGGTCACCGCATCTCAAAAAAGATATAGTGGAATTAGAAAAGGTGCAGAGAAGGGCAACGAAAATGATAAAGGGGATGGGACGACTTCCCTATGAGGAAAGGCTAAAGCGGCTAGGGCTCTTCAGCTTGGAGAAAAGGTGGCTGAGGGGAGATATGATAGAGGTCTATAAAATAAAGAGTGGAGTTGAATGGGTAGATGTGAAGCGTCTGTATACGCTTTCCAAAAGTACTAGGACTAGGGGGCATGCGATGAAGCTACAATGTAGTAAATTTAAAACGAATCGGAGAAAATGTTTCTTCACTCAGCGTGTAATTCAACTCTGGAATTTGTTGCCAGAGAATGTGGGAAAGGCGGTTAGCTTAGCGGAGTTTTAAAAAGTCCATAGACCATTATTAAATGGACTAGGGGAAAATTCACTATTTCTGGGTTAAGCAGTATAAAATGTTTTGTACTTTTTTGGGATCTTGCCAGGTATTTGTGACCTGGATTGGCCACTGTTGGAAACAGGATGCTAGGCTTGATGGTCTTTCCCAGTATGGCAATACTTATGTACTTATGTACCCAAAAGTACACATTCTAGGAGTCATTTTATAAGGCATTTAGGCACCTATTTTACATACATGAATTGTCCAGGCTTGAAATAATGTATGTAAACTTGTATATCAATACCTCATATAATGCATAAGTTCCACTGACCTGGTAGATCAGGGGTGGGCAACCAGAGCCCACAACCCAGTCAGGTTTTCAAAATTTCCACAATGAATATGCATGAGATCTATTTGCATACAATGGAAGCAGTACATTCAAATCAACCTCATGCATATTCATTGTGGAAATCATGAAAACCCAACACATGACATAGCCGGTTAGGTGCAGATATTCAGCACTTAAAAATAGGCCACAAATAGCAGGCCTATCATTAACCGCTAAAAATTAAATAAAATTAAATACAAAACCTCCTATGCATCCAGTTTCTCCTTTTTGGGCAACCAGCTTTAGAACGCTCTACCAAGATCCATTCCGAACAATCAACGACTATTTACCCTTCAGAAAAATGCTGAAGACCCATCTCTTCAAGAAAGCTTACCCTAATGACCCAACTTAACTTTTTAAGCCCACCCACATGACTCCTGTCCTGACGACGATTATACCTTAGACCATGTCTCCCAATCTCCTTATGCTTATCCCCCAATCTTTTCTTCTCCATCCTCCCTACACCATACCCCTCCCAATCTCTTTTCCTTTTGCTTATCCTATCTTTGTTTACTTCTCCATGTTCAACTTACATATCCTTAAAACATCACTACTACTATGTTTACTACAATTTGCAATATTCTCCTTCCAGACTTTGTAATTCTATTTACTGTGTAAGCCGCATTGAACCTGCTATGTGTGGGAAAGTGCGGGGTCCAAATGTAATAAATAAATAAACATTTAATTGGTTAGTGCTGAATATTGGCTTAACCAGTTAACATTTTAGTGGTTACAAAAAAATCCGGACATTCAATGCCAGTTGCTGGAAACGGCCTGGAATTGACTATCTGCCACCGACTGAATATTGGGCCTGATTAGTATAACCAGGTTCATTCATTTATTCAATACTTGATATATCACTTTAATTATGTATTTATTTATTTGTTTGTTTGTTACATTTGTATCCCACATTTTCCCACCTATTTGCAGGCTCAATGTGGCTTACATAGTACCGTAAAAGCAATTGCAAGTCCGGTAGGGAACAAATACAATTAGATGTTAGGATGGAATAGAGTAGATAAGATTCAGGCAAGTTAGGGGGGTAGAGGATAGGAGGGGTAAGATAATGTCCAATACAATCTTTGGTGTTCATGTGTTGCAGGGTTGAGGCATTTATGTTGGGTCGTTAGGTTATGCCTTTCTGAACAGGTGAGTCTTTAGTGATTTTCTGAATTGTAGATGGTTGTAGACTGTTTTCACAGCTTGTGGCAGTGCATTCCACAGTCGAGTACGTATGTAGGAAAAGTTGGACACATAGGTTGTTTTGTATTTAAGTCCTTTGCAATTTGGGTGGTGGAGGTTCAGGTAAGTCTGATGAACAGGGCAAAACGGTTAAAAAAAACCCCAATAAAACAAAAATAAAATTGAAAATGAACTCCAATAAATTATAGGAAAGAAACTAATCACACAAAAGACATACGCAACCAAATATAAAACTCACAATCGGTTATTAATATCCTTCATGCTGGACATCATATTTCTAAGTTCATTGAAACAAAGTGTATGTGATTGGGAGTAAGCACTTAACTCTGGCTATGGTGTAAATGCTCACACCTAGTTTCAAGAGATATGCATGTAAATGTATGCCCTTCCCATGTTTCTCCCAGACTCTGCCCACGTGAACATTCCCTGCAGATAAGCATGTTTTTAAAGAGTAACGCATAGCTGAATGCTTATTTACGCGTGTCCTGACTGAAATGGATAACTTATCTATTTAAGTTTAGGGCTGCATGAGCAACAGGCCAAGTTAACAAAGAGGGCCACCAATCTTTATGTGGCAACCAAGCTTCTGAATATTGACCCTACTCTGTTTTGTTTTGCAGTAGTGTTTAATGCCATGTGCTATAATGGCTGCTTAATTTCCCTAGCAGTAACAGTATGCAAGATCATTTGAGATGCAGTGCAATCTCAGTAGTTTCAGCAAGCAGCCCTCACAGGACTTCTATATTATTTCTTAAAGGGAGGCAGGCCACAACATCTGGTTATGATTTAAATGCTCATTTGAATATTGAGGCTACATGTCCTTTAGTCATTTTAAAGAACCTATACAATCCTAATTGATTCCTGAAACATTAAGCATAGCATTCATTCATTCAGCAACCTCTCTTATTTCCTGCAGTATCCTTGTAGCAATTTCATCTGGTCGTAGGGCTTTATTAACTTCTACATATGTCCAATTCTTTCTTTAAGCTCTTTTGGGTCATGCAAGCTTTCGAGTACTGCCCAGTCATGCACTATGGGCTAGATTCTATATGTGGAGCCTGAACATTTCATGCAGAAAAAAGTACGCCTAGGCGTATCTCTAAAGTACGCCTAAATTTTATAGAATAGGCTTAAATTTCCAAGCGGTACATAGAATTATGCCGAGCTCCTCTCCATTTGACCAAATTTAGTCATGGCAATTTACGCAATGTTTTACTTGGCATAAATCACAACACTTAAATTAGGCGCAGAGTGGCTAAATTCTATAATGCGCATAGATTTTAGAAATGTCCATGCCCCACCCTGGCCACGCCCACTTTTCAACTATGCGACTTAGAATTTATACGCACCACGTTACAGAATATTTTTAGCGAGTTGTGTGCATAAATCTTAATGCCAGTTAGTGCTGATAATTGCTTGCTAGCATCCAATTAACAGCACTGATTAGCTAGTCAAACAATTAAGTTATGCATACGGTTATAGAATACGCTTCGATTTCCACATGGAAATTAAGGATCGATATATAGAATCCCAGGATATATGTGTGTCGCACACAATCAGTATATCTCCAGGAAAATTAATGCAACAGAAAGTCCACGGAAGGTGTATATACATAACATCAACACCGTATGTATGCTTTTCCCAGAATCATTGTCCCTATTCTTGTGCAAACTTACCACAAGACATCTCTGAGACACAAATCAACATAATTAACATTCTAACTGCTGTTACTCTGATCATCCGTGTAGATACATTTTATAGACTTCTCTGTTCTTGAACAGAAAAGTTGGAGCACTCTCCATTCCTATAGCTAGCGGCTCTTTACTTTTTTCTGCCTTGAACATATAACAGAAGTTAAGAATTAATATCCTATTAAATTGATATGTGCTTATATACCTCTGCCTTGTCATACAAGTGAGCCAGATTAACTACAAAGTTTTATAAAAATGGAAAAGCTTATATTTAAAGGTACAGAAAACAGATGCCAATGTGTGCTTCACGTTCGGGTTTGCCTGACACATGTGCACAGTAGCTTGGATTACCATGAAACTCTTCTATGCATGCGCCAAGCATGTCCCCCTTTCTTGCTTTAGCTTTAAGAGCATGCATATCATTTGCATTCCTCTTTGACTAGCTAATTTTCTGCACTGTTCTAGTGCTATAGTTTCAGTGCTGTTGGTTTACCACAGAGGTTCTGAGCACTGGAGCCTTAATTCTCTCTTCTTCCTTCTCCCAGCCCTTACAACAGCCTCCAATCCTTATATCCCATCTGCCTATTGTCAGACCTCAGTCCCCATTTCTCAAGCCTAGTTTAGGTTCCTTCACTCATCCCCAACCCCAGTTTTCTAGCTGAGTCCCCCTCCCCCTTATCTCTGCCCCAGCCCTAGCATCAGCCCCTTCTTGCATCTGATCCTAGCATCAGACCCTTTTGCTGTCCTTAGCCACCTTCTCCTAGCCAATAAATTAGGGCCATCAGCCCCCTTTATCCACCTACTCCCCTTTTCAGCTCTCAGTTCCAGCCCCATCTGCTTTCTCCTTCCTGCCCTACATTTAAAAATTGTTTACTTGCAGCCGTCAGTGACTGAAGCAGGCTGGCTGGGCCTTCACCTTTGTGGAAGCAGGAAATTTCATCAGAGGGTGGGACCCAGCTGAGGGAAGACCTGAAGCAGTCTGTTTCATTCACTGACTGCTGCCGGATAGTCAGGGTATGTTTACTTTACAACATCGTCAGAGGGAGAGGGGAGGGGAGGGGAGTGAGAAAGATGCTGAGCTGTATTGGGGGGGGGGGGGGCTGGGGGTCAGGTAGAGAGTTGATGCCTTTCCCATGGAGAACAAAAGAGGGACAGTGGCAGCAGGGAGGAGAAAATAACAGCAAGGCACATAGCCACTGTTTTTGTTTAACATCCATTTGGGGGAATGGTTGTGCCCACCCCCCCCCCCCCACCCCCAGCTACATCTCTAAGTTAGCTCCATACTATGACACCTCTACTGCCATGTTTGGCAATTGGTATAAGGTTTGTACACTGGAAGAAAGTATCTGGTTTTGTGTTAAAACAAAAAGTCCTCATTTGTTCAATGAACGATATTACTGAAATCTTGAGTATTTTTGAATTACCAGAAGCAATGTTCTTCTTGGAGAGCAGTGGTTTCTTCCTGTCTAGCTTTTCATGCTGCTTAAAACCTCATGTGAGCTGCAGTGGGAAAGGCTTGCTGATCTTAAAATATTAGTCTGTAGTTCGTTGTGACATTGTAGATGATCTTCCAGTTTGCTTGCGGGGTGATCTTAGCAGGACAACCTCTCCTATGTAGAGTCACTGTAGACTTCACCTTCATCTATATAAACAAAATGACAATGGATGGTGGAATCCAAATGTTTTACATTTTTTAAAAATGATCTTCTCAGGCTGTCCAGATAGACGAAGATCTTCAAGTACTATTGTTCCTAAGTCCTTTATCATGGAATGGTGAGTTCTCACTAACTTTTAAGGTGAAGGCCAAACTCAAAACATTTTGGATATTTGTATAGTACAGGAACGGATGTTCTTATTCAATTGAAAGCATTTATTCTGCAGCATGGATTACCTAGTACCCAGATATTTATTGTTTATTACAAATCTTGATGTAAAGTACTTCATAAAAAGATCAGAGCAATTTATTAAAAAAAAGAATTACAGAGAAAAAAAATCAGAAAGATAAAAAGGGAAATACCTATAGCCTAGAGGTCATAACCTTGAAAGCCAGAGCTGACTAGAGAAATCAATCCTCAAAAGCATGGGTAAAATAATAAGCCTTCATTCTGCCTTAAAATAAGGTAAAGAAAACTCAGCTCTGAGCTGCTTAGGAATAGAATTCCAAAGCAAGGGATCTAGAATACAAAGAAGCTGAATTCCGGGTAGATTCAAGTCAAATCCTTGATGAGGAGGGACAAAATTAGATTATTTTGCAAATGCATACAGCGTGATGGTGAATGCAATTAGCCAATTAATCAGGCTAAGGGAACCAGGTGTTCACTTTATTAATTCACACACTAATTCTGAATTAATGTTATTGTTCCTACTTTGTACATTGTTGTGCCTGAAGAAATAGAGAGCTGTCTAATTTTTACCCCTTTTCTTGCATAAGAAAAGACTGGTTTCAATTAAACAAGGGAGTCATTGGGAGAATTTGCAATTCTCATTCTTATACTTGGGATTCATTAACTTTTTCTTAGCACTGTATGGCGAGAAATCATCAAGGTGTGGTTGAAGTCCAGGCTTTTACAACACCTAATTTACTACAGGAGTTACCAACCATTGGCAGCTCAGTATCATAGGTTACTGACTTCCTTGGTAAATGAATAACACTGTGAGCCTCCTTGTAAGCAGTGTTATTACACCATTCCAGAAGCATCGAGCAGTATCTTAAATGGGCTAGCCATAGCTTTATTTATTTATTTATTAGGATTTATTTACCGCCTTTTTGAAGGAGTTCATTCAAGGTAGTGTACAGTAAGAATAGATCAAACATGAGCAATAGGCAATTACAGCAGTAAAAATATTCGAAAACAATACAAAGTATGGCATGGTATACTAGCAATGTCAACACAATACGTAATAGAACATTATAATTCGTAGTGAAAGGTAACGCAAAGTTTTAACATATAGATGGGTAAGAAAGTAGGAAGAATTAGAAAATAAGGTGACTGATTTGAAGAAAGTTGCACATGGAGGAGTGGATAAACATGTCTCGCTGTAGTATGTGCAGCCCAAGTTACTCCTTGTGTGTGTGTGTGAGTGAGACTAACAAGTTAGTTACTTCTTCCATTAAAGGCTTGGTTAAACCTGCTTCCTGAAGTAGAGATAGTCTTGTGTTAAGCGGAGCCTTTCAGGCAATGCATTCCAGAGTGTGGGGGCTACTCCGGAGAAGGCTCGCTTGCGGGTATCACATCGTGTAATGTCTTTTGGACAGGGTGTAGTTAGTGAAAGTCTTTGGGAGGACCTTAGTGTCCTTGGCGGTGTGTGGAAGATCATCATATTCTTTAGATACTCAGGGCCATTTCCTTTCAGGGCCTTGAAGATCAGACATATAGTTTTAAATTTAGCCCTGTATTGTACTGGTAGCCAATGAAGTTTTTGCAAAAATGATGTGATGTGGTCACGTCGCTTGCAACCTTCTATGAGTCTTGCTTCTGCATTCTGAATCAACTGGAGCTGGTACAGGCCCTTTGTAGTCAGACCATTGTATAGTGCATTGCAGTAATCCAGTCTTGATGTTACCATGGCATGCACAACTGGGAAAAGATTTACCTTCTCGATGTAAGGAGAGAGGTAGCGTAGCTGTCGCAAATAGTAGAAGCAGCTCTTGAAGGTTGCTTTGATTTGGGGAATCAGAGTAAGTGTTGAATCTAGCTGTATCCAAGGTTCCTGACTTGTGATTTGAGGGGGAGTTCATACTTCCCAAAAGGGATTTTGATGTCAGGTATGTATCTACTTGTGTTAGGGACCCAGAGAAGCTCGGTTCTACTTGGGTTCAGGTTAAGTTTGTTGAGTTTAGCCCATTCTTGAATTGATGTTAGACAGGTAATCAGTTTATTCAAGGCTGTAAGTAAGTCAGGTTCAATGGGTATGAGTAACTGCACATCATCCGCATAGTTGTAGAACTGAGTGTCCATTGACTGAATCAGCTCAGCTAGTGGCTTGAGGTAGATATTGAACAGAATAGGTGACAGTATCGATCCTTGTGGTACCCTGCAGGTTAGTGTCCATGGTGGTGATGAATTGTTGCCAAACATTATGGATTGTTGCCTGTCTGATAGGATCTGAACCAGGCAAGTACTGTTCCATTGATACCTGTTTTTGTCAGTCATGCTAGCAAGATATCATGATCCACAGTGTCAAAAGCTGTTGAGAAATCTAGCAGTACTAACATCGAGGCAAATGCCTTGACTCGGTTTCTGTGAAGATCATCTAGCAGGGATACGAGGACCGTTTCTGTTCCATAACCAGGTCTGAATTCAGATTGACATGGATCTAGCCAGTTACTCTTTTCTAGCCATTCATTAAGTTGAACACAGATTGTTTGTTCTATGAGTTTCCCTAGAAACTTTCAGGTTTGTCCTGGTCAAGGTTGTTTTTCTTCAGCAGATGGTGAACCACTGCCCTTTTTAATGTTGTTGGTAGTTGCCCATTATAAAGAGAGGTGTTCACAATTTTTGTGGCACCTTCTATAAAGCCCGTACTTTCCTGCTGCACTATCTTTGATGGGCAGGGATCGAGGGGGCAGGTAGTTGGTCAAAGGTCCCTTAGGATTTTGTCAAGGGTCTCCTCTGTCATTAGGTTAAAAGTGTTCCATCTGTCTCTGTTTGGAGCGGGCGAGTTTGTGCACCCCTGGTTGACTGGTTGGGCACTGGGTGGGATTGCCTGTAAATCCTGGTGGAGACTTTTAATTTTGTTGGCAAAGTATGCAGCAAAATCATTGCCGTTCAGTTTAGACTGGGCAGGCTGGTTCTTTTGTGGGGGTTGCAGTATACTGAACAGCTGCTTGGTTGAATTGGCAGCCTGTGCAATGCATTGAGAGAAATGCTGTTTTTTGGTTGCTGTTAAGGCTTGGCGGTACTTTGTCATGTGCTTCCCGCAGTTTAGCCTGTCTTCAACCAGGTGAGATTTGCGCCATCTCCTTTCCAGTTTTCGTCCTTTGTGTTTAAGGATCCGAGGTTCTGGAGAAGACCAAGGTGAGCGTTTGTGAGTGGGGCATAAGACCTTTTTTAGTGGTGCTGTTTTCTCTATGGTCTTGACTAAGTGTGTATTCCAGATGTCAACTTGTTCTGACAGTGTTGTCTTTTCATCTACATGTGGATAGTCCAAGGCCTCTAGGAAATTCTTAGCGGTCAGCTTTTTTTTTTTTTTGTCTCTGATCTCCTTCCAAACTCTGGGAGGTGCCATTTGTTTCAGGTGGTCACTTAGGGAGAATTTAATTAGAAAATGGTCTGACCATGATAGGGGTGTTATTTTTAATACTGTTATCCCAGACTTCTGGGATATCCACCACTTTGTAGAATACCAGGTCTAGTATGTGACCCTTTTCGTGGGTTGGAGAATTGATCACCTGTGTAAATGACTTGCAGTTTAAACTAAGTACTTCCTCTGAAGATCCACCAATCACAACTCCCCTTCCAAAGGCCCCCCATCTGTCAGCCCCTCTCCTGAAGTGCTTCCTCCAATGTTCCAGCTCAAGACCCCTCCAGCCAGAAGTTCCCCTCACCCAGAAGTGCCCTCCTCTTCAAAGTGTCCTCTGAAATCAAGCCCCCACCACCACCACCTGTAACTACAGCCCCAAGTTTGATGGGTTCAACCAAAGACCCCTCTCCACCCACCCACCCATAGGCCCTCTTCCCCAACCTACCTTCAGTTTCCCTGGGGTCTAATGGTTTCCAGGTAGGAGCAATTCCCAGTCATTCTTGCTCTTGCCAGTGCCCAGTTCAAAATGACACCAGTGATTCCTTGCAGTAGTATCATGGTACTAATGTTAGGTGTCAGGTTTCCATATGAAGCACTTTAGGAGGGTCTGTTAATCATGGGTTGTTGCTGGATCGGCTTCAGTCGATTGGTATTTCTGGGAAGGTTTTTCCTGGTTTAAGTCATTCTTGGCAGGGCAGACTTTTCAGGTAGTTCAGCAGTCATCTAAGTCTACCTGGGTGGCAGTGACATCTGGTGTTCTGCAAGGCTCATGTTTATCTTCGATTTTGTTCAATTTATTTGTGCTTCAGGTATGTAAGTTTTTAGCCAGTCTGGGAGTTAATTAGTTATCGTCTTTTTGCGGATGACTTGCAGTTCTATTTTCCTGTGCTCTGTTCAGTTGAGGAAAGGGGTTTCATTTGTGGAGTCTTATTTTAAGACTATTTAGATATGGATGGTTGCTAATGGTTTCTCCTTAAATGTGGTGAACACCCAGATTTTGTGGTTGGCTCATTCAGGTGAGCAGTGTCCTTTTCCTGGTTTTCTGTGTGATATTGTTTTTATTCCTATTCTCACTTTTTGAGTGGAGGAGAGGAGTGGCCTAGTGGGTAGGGTGGTGGACTTTGGTCCTGAGGAACTGAGTTCAATTCCCACTTCAGGCACAGGCAGCTCCTTGTGACTCTGGGCAAGTCACTTAACCCTCCATTGCCCAATGTAAGGTGCAGTGAGCCTGCCATGAGTGGGAAAGTGCAGGGTACAAATGTAACAAAAAAAAAATTGGGTATTATTTTAGATGGGAATCCATGGGACCGTTAGATCATGAAGCGGCAAAAAGGGGCACTCAGGGAGGACAAAAATTGTGAACACCTCTCTTTCTAATGGGCAGCTACCAACAGCATTAAAAAGGGCAGTGGTCCACCCTCTGCTGAAGAAAAACAACCTTGACACTACCACGGGCCACCTTTTACCACCACTTGGTAAAAGGACCTCTGTTACCTAACTGTGGGGTCCTTTTACTAAGCTGCGGGAAAAAGGGCCCTGCGCTGGTGGTAGGGACCATTTTTCTTGCACGCCAGGGCCATTTTTCCTGCAACCAGTAAAACCTTTTTTTAAAAAATGGCCACACAGTAAGATAACTCATCACGTGGCCATGTGGTGGGGAACCCTTACCCCCATCCATTGAGGTGGCGATAAGGGCTCCGGTGGTAACCAGGCAGCGAACCCAATTACCTCTGGGTTAACACTGTGCTAGCCATTTCCAGGGGTTTTTCTTTTTTCCCCTGGAAATGGCGCGTGCTCAGGGCGGGACTACTACCACTCTGTAAAAGGGCTCTAGGGAAGGGGAGGATTCCTTGGTTTGGAAGGGGATAGAATAGGTCTTGATAGAATTATCAAATGTATTTTTTTTTAACTTTTCCCTCTGTCTAAACTGGACTGAAGTCTTGTATGAATGCAGTATATCAAGTATAAACACATATGCATTGCCCCATCCAACTAGTATAAACACAGCTTCCAACACACACTTAAACTATGGAATAAGGTGCTACAAAAATTCATGAAAAATAGAAAATATAATAGACAAAATGTATATATACTCTGATTCTTAAGCCGTGCTTTATCTATCTTTAACGAAGAAGGCAAGGGGTTATTTATAATATAGGGATACCATGAGACTGCTGCTAGGAGTCGCAGGCATGGAGGGATGGGTGCTCGGCCTTGTGTTTGCTTCAGGAGGGGAGAGAGGGGAAGGATCTGGACAGAAAGCACACAAAATACCTCTGGCATTCCAGAGTGGATGACTGGACAACAGCCAATATTGAGACTGGTGCCTGTTGACCTCTCTGTCTAAAGTTAGGACAGCCTTTTTTGCTTAACCAGTTAAAGGTGTGAATATCGCTGCTAACCAGTTAACAACTGACTCCTCTCAGGCTCCGCATAGGTTCTGCCCACAGGCTGCCCCTGCAGTAACCAGACAGTGAAGGGCAGGTAGTGATGCTATTTAGCATCACTGTCCAGTTAAGTGCCACTGAATATCCACACTTAGTTTGCCAGAATTGATTTAACTGGGCTTTGAACATCAGGAAGTTAGTGATTTTTAGGTTTTTATTCTTGGGATGGTTTTGGAGTTTTTGTTTTTTATGGTATTACTAGCCGTTGAGCCCGTGAAAACGGGCTACTTTTGGAATGGGGGGGTTTCCGAGCCCCCCCCCCAGGAGTCGCCGCCCCTCCACCCGGCCCGAGCAGCACTGTAAACATACATCAGCACGCAGCAGCAGGCACATCAGCAAAGCTGCCGTCGGTGCGGGCTTCCTTCTCTGCCTGTGTCCCGCCCTCGTGTGACATAACGTCGGCGAAGGCGGGACAAAGGCAGAGAAGGAAGCCCGACGGCAGCTTTGCTGATGTGCCTGCTGCTGCTGCGTGGTGATGTAAGTTCACAGTGCTCGGGCCAGATGGAGGGGGGGCGGCGGCGACTCCGGGGGAGGGGAAGCGGTTCCGACGTCTGCAGCATGCCAGTAGAGACTTCCCTCTCTGTCCCGCCCCCATCACACGTATTGAAGCGGGGGCGGGGCAGAGAGGGAAGTCTCTACTGCGCATTTGCGAGTGAGTATGGTCACTCGCCATTTATATGTTTGATTCGATGGATACAATGGAGGAGGATGGGATTTTTATTAAGAACATAAAAGCATAAGCATCAGTACACACATACAATATCTATACTAAATCTCAGCAAGACGACACTACTATATAAGTATGGTGGGAACGAAAAAGAAGAATACATACTGGCTGCATATCAACCAGGATGTAAAGATGCACATCTCTGCTTTATGCACTACACCCATCAGCTCGACTATTTTCATAATCATTTAAACATATCCATATCCACTTATATATATCCTAAATTATTGTTTATTGAATACCACATTCTTACTCACAAACATTAGATCTCTTACATATACCATCAAACCTCCTGCGTTCTTCAATTTTGCGAACTGTGAAATACTACTACTACTTAACATTTCTAGAGCGCTACTAGGGTTATGCAGCGCTGTACAATTTAACAAAGAGAGACAGTCCCTGCTCAAAGAGCTTACAATCTAATAGACAAGTGAATGGTCGGTCCGATAGGGGCAGTCAAATTGGGGCAGTCTGGATTCACTGAACGGTAAGGGTTAGGTGCCGAATGCAGCATTGAAGAGGTGGGCTTCTATTAGATTGTAAGCTCTTTGAGCAGGGACTGTCTTTCTTCTATGTTTGTGCAGCGCTGCGTATGCCTTGCAGCGCTATAGAAATGCTAAATAGTAGTAGTAGTAGTTTAAGCAAAGACTTGAAGACGGGCAGGGAGGGAGCTTGGCGTAAATACCAAAATACCAAAATGTCCCACAAAAATTGTAGTCCATACAAAGTCTTCTAAATTACAACTTCACTGGTTGCTCGAACTGTGTGTCCTCCAGTGTGTCTAATGTCCACTCGATGTATCAACTATTCTTAGTCCAACATCCTTGCAATGCAGTTCAAAGGATAAAAACTCAAACAGTGTAATGTTGTAATCACAATCGCAAACATCAGCAGATGTGAAATCTTCACCGCTCACATCGCAGCACAGCAAGGAGACTTGTCTGGATTTAAATCACTACAATTTTTGTGGGACATTTTGGTATTTCACAGTTCGCAAAATTGAAGAACGCAGGAGGTTTGATGGTATATGTAAGAGATCTAATGTTTGTAAGAATGTGGTATTCAATAAACAATAATTTAGGATATATATAAGTGGATATGGATATGTTTAAATGATTATGAAAATAGTCGAGTTGATGGGTGTATAATACAACGTGACTAGTTAAAACTAAGGTTAACCCTTGTAGTGATTAAGTGGTTTATGCACTAGAGATGATGATGGTGGTAGCAATAGTGAAAAACCTTCAGGAGAAGAAAACATCCCTGATGCAGCCACAGGCCATGGTGAACTTGTTTGTGGCCCTATTGCAGAAGGAGAAAAACCACAAAAACTGATGAAAGAGGATTTTTAAAAAAGTGTTAGGTGGACTCTTGAAGATAAAAAGGAGACCCTCGGATTACAGAAGGTACATGAAGGGAGCTCATCAGAAATTGGAAGAAAGGGGAAATATATCGAAGGATGTGCTTCAAAAGACAACTGATGCCAATTTAATAGGCAGATGCTCAAAACTCCAGCGCTGTTCTGAACTGTGCTGGAAAAATACCATTGGATCAGCACGGTGAAGGAACTCCCTAATGGTCAACGCTAATAAGATGGAAATTTAGACATGCTCATAGCATTGAGCATTAGAGAGTTTGGCAGGCGGATATTGCTTGGCGCAAGCACTTGAGTTGTGCATTAAGCACAGCTCTTGAGTGCATGCCCAGAATGCCAGAGGGAAAGGAGGAGGAAGAAGTGCCAGCTCCGAAGTTTATTTTCACCACCCTCAAAATGAGAAGAAATCACATTTGAACTACACAGGATTTCTCCGGGGATTTCTGCAGCAAGATCAGTCCTACAATCTCCAAAGAAGCAAATAGATACTAAAAACTGACCTTGTGGTCCCGTGCGAGTCGAAGGTGCATGGCTGCCATTTTGATCTGACTCTTCAGAGAAGCCAAATATACCAACCAATGCCACAAAGGGGAAAAAAAACCAACAGCAGTCAGCACCACTGTACTGGCAGATCCTGGGAAAGCAGTTCAGCTAAGTAATTACAGACTAATCCTCACAGTTGCTATTTATTTATTTATTTATTTAGATTTTGTGCACACCTTTTTCAGTAGTAGCTCAAGGTGAGTTACATTCAGGTACACTGAATATTTCTATTGCTGTGAAGATCCGGTTGGGTTCCCTAGATACCCCAACCCCAGCTCCAAGCTGCCATAGGATTTTCAGCGACAAGAGCGCCCTTGTTTGGCATGCTGTCCACTGAGCATTGGGGAGGCATAGCGAATGTCCTCATTTGCATGCATTTGCATGCTTATTGCTCTGTGAGCCAGCGAGATCATTGATTCACGTGCTCGCCAGCTCTCAGCATTCTGCACTAGCAAATGTGGGTGCTAGTCAGTGCTAAAGGCCTCTAGTGCCCACATTTGCTTCTGAGCATCGGGGCCTAAGATCCTTGATTGAACAAATTAAAGAACAGTACCTGAGTGAATATGTTGTGAAACAGCTGAGTGATGTTGCAGAAAAAGACATAGGAAGGGAGAAAGGGGATGTAACAAGGAGTGCAGGAAGAGAGGTGCCATAGCAGCCACAGCATTTAGAGGCAGCAACGGGGAAGGTTCTGTGATAGATGGGGTGGAGATGGAGAGAGGAGTTACAGAAACACAAGATAACATGATAAATGAGGGACAGGAACAGAAGTCAACTGAAGAGGAAGAATTGCAGGAGAATGACCAAGAGGTGGAGGAATTAGCAGTTGAGCTTACATAGATATAGATAATTTTGCTGGGCTCCAGGACAGAGAAAGGTTACCCAAGTTGAATTTAATACCTAGAGTAAGGCACCTGAGCTGACGGACTATAAGGACTGGGGGGAATGGGGGGGGAAGGGGGGAATAGGGGGGAATAGGGGAGGAAGGTTGGGAGGAGGGTAGTGGCAGGGAGGGGGGCCCTGGGGTGGGGGAAGGGGGAAAAAGTTGTAAAATGTTGAGGATACCAGTTACCAGCTGAAGCACGTTAAACTGTTGGTTGAATTACGTTAGTTAACAGCGAATGCAAATGTTGATTACACTGTGACATCAATCCTTTAATAAAAAAGATTTAAATATACCTAGAGTAAGGAGTTTGATAAATAAGATGAGTAAAGCCACAATTTGTATAAAAAGACAGCCTTTGGATATTACAGAAATTAACCAAATATACTATTGTGTAGCCAAACTTATTACAGAGCGGGTTTTACCACTGAGGATCCTCAGCCAACAGAAAAAGAGAAAGACAACAACTCCTCCTTGGAAAACTAACATTGAGAGAAAAATAAAATCTTTGTGAATAGAGGAGTCCTTGATAGAGGGTACCTAAAAGGATCACAAAGATATTGAGGAAGTTGCAAGGGAAATGGGACTTGATATACTTACTGCCTATCTGTGGTTTTTACAACTACATTCAAAGCAGTTTATATAGTATATACAGGTATTTATTTGTACCCGGGGCAATGGAGGGTGAAGTGACCTACTAGGGTCACAAGGAACTGTAGTGGGAATTGAACCCCATTCCCCAGGATCAAAGTCTGCTGCATAACCACTAGGCTACTCCTCTACTCCAAACATGCTGCATTGATGGAGCAAGATCTTAAATTCATATGTTCCAATAATAAATTGAAAGTAACAGTAGAAGCACAAAAATTACAGAGATATGAAGAAAACAGGAAAGAGAGATATCCAAAACAGTTGTACAGGGAACTGAGAAATAATCCATACAGTGAAAACACTGCCAACATTCTGGAGAAAGTTATTTGAGAACCCAGTAGAGCATAAGCGAGCTACAGAATGGCTATCCAGCATACAGAAGAATCTGGAACAGGTAAATATTATGCCTATGGAATGGCCTGAAGTAACAACAAAAGAGTTGGAAAACAGGTGAAAAAGAACCCAAATTGGAAGAGTCCTGGCCCAGATGGAGTGACCAATTTCTCCATCTAGACATGACAAACTGCAAAAATCAATTGATCATGCAGCCAGATCTGACACCACATTGGCTGATTTTGGGTGGAATGATTCTTCTCCCAAAGGGAGATCCAAGTAATGTTCCTAAAATTTATAGATCAATAATTTGTCTACCTATAGTGTATATAAGCTGTTCACTGTTCCAAAAATACTAGGACTAGGGGGCATGCGATGAAACTACAATGTAGTAAATTTAAAACAAATTGGAGAAAATATTTCTTCACCCAACGCATAATTAAACTCAGGAATTCGTTGCCGGAGAGCGTGGTGAAGGCCGTTAGCTTAGCAGAGTTTAAAAAGGGGTTAGACGGTTTCCTAAAGAACAAGTCCATAGACCACTATTAAATGGACTTGGGAAAAAATCCACAGTTCCAGGAATAAAATGTATAGAATGTTTCTACGTTTGGGAAGCTCGCCAGATGCCCTTGGCCTGGATTGGCCGCTGTCACGGACAGGATGCTGGGCTCGATGGACCCTTGGTCTTTTCCCAGTGTGGCATTACTTATGTACTTATGTATTGCAATAGATGCCAATAGAATATATGATCATGTGGAGGGGCACTTTCAATATGACATCTAAGTCAGACTTTGGACGTTTTGCACTAAATGTCCCAAATCCAAATATAAAACATGACCATTTTGAAACCGCAAAATGACTATCTTTTTTTTTATATATACCATTTGTAACAAGGTTTTGTGCTCTGTGCATTTATTTTTTCAGGCCATTTTCAAAAAAATAAAAAAACATACAAGTGGAAAATGTAGATACTCAAGGGGCCAGCATTTTTAGCAGACTGGTCCCCAGACATCCCAGGTGAGCAATGGGGCACCCTATGGAGCACTGCAGTGGACTTGATATAAATTTTCCTAGGTACACATCTCACCGTTTCTCCCTTATCTTGTCTGCTGAGCCCTCCAAAACTCACCCAAAACCCACATCCCCAACTGTACACCACTATAATAGCCCTTATATATGAAGGGGGCACCTATATGTGGGTACAGAGTGTTTCTGGTGAGTCTTGGAGGGCTCACAGATTCCACCACAAGTGTAACAGTGCACTGAACCCATCACTACACTACTCCAGGAACCTGCATGCTGCTCTAATGACCTGGCTATAACATCTGAGGCTGTCATAGAGGCTGGTAAGTACTATTTTTATTCACATTTTTGGGTGGTGGGAAGGGGTCAGTGACCACAGAGAGACTAAGGGAGGTCATCCCTGGTTCCCTCCAGTGGTCATCTGGTCATTTAGGACACCTTTTTGGCCCTTTTTCATTGTAAAAACAGGTCTAGACCAAAACATTGAAGTTTTCACCCTAGATGTTTTTGTAAAACGTCCAAGTGTTAGGCACATCCTAAGTCCACCCAAATCCCTCCTTTGAAATGCCCCTGACACACACTCTTGTGATTTGGACACATTGCAGATGAAATTTATATATAAATGTCATCAAAATAGGTTTCAAAAATACCAATTTGGACATTTTGAGAAGAACTCCGTCCAAATGGTGCTTTATGATACTTTTTGGACATTTTTCTCATCATTGCAATAGAGCAGAACGAAAGACCAGTTAATGTCGAATAAACCCATCATGGCCAGTGTTAAGAAAAGCAGAAAGCCTTTGATAGCATCCCACATTCCTGGGTAATAAATTGCCTTTAAAATGGACAAAATCAACCCTAAATTGGTTGATTACATCAAGGCATATTTAAGGGTGACTCCCTGTCCCTGCTTTGGTTTTGTTTGGCACTTAATCCACCAAGTACTCTTAATAAGTCCTTGAGCTGTGGGTTTAGCCTTACTCCAAGAGATGCCAATAATCCAAAGGTTACATTCCATTTACTGTTTTTAGATGGCCTGAAGCTCTACAGCTCCAGCATCTGCATCCCATAAATTGTAATTTAAGCTTCAACATAATAATTTTTCCACCTTTAAGCATCCTATTCATTTACCCAGCTACCCCATATCTTTCTGGTGCCAGTGATGTCATACCTCTCCTCATCTGTTTACTTTCTTCAGTATCCTGGCAGTATTGCAAATCATTATGTCTCTTCATGTTCAAGTGTACAGTGTTGCGTACGTCTAGTAGCGCTATAGAAATGATAAGTAGTAGTAGTAGTAAGAAAAAAGAAGCTGTAGTTTACTGTATCAGCATGGAGGGTTCATGTCCTCTACACATTGGATCTAAGACCTAGGTACTGCTATCATCTCTCTAATTCTCAAGAGAGCCAATTGGAAGGGGAGGGGAATTCTTCTCCTCCCAGCATGCCCTGAAGCAAGCGGTAACTACAAAGCTCCAAAAGGCATTGAGAGCAAAACACAGGTTGTTCTGCCCCCTTTGCATGAAGGCATGTTGCTGGTTGTTTGGACATTGATTATTTCAGATTGTGTTGCCTGTATCAGTATATAGTGCTTGTACATAAGAGCAACAAACTACATAATTATGTATATTTACAGCTCCCTGTGGTTTATGGGAGGCTTCCTATTGGTTGCTTGCCTTCTAGCATGTTGGACTTGTTCTGTCCCCCCCTCCCCCTTTTTTTTTCTTCTCTTGGCTCTCTCTCTCTCCTAAAGCATGGAATGGGAATGGGACTTGATATACTGCCTTTCTGTGATTACAATCAAAGTGGTTTACATACTATATACAGGTACTTATTTTGTAACTAGGACAATGGAAAGTTGGGTGGCTTGCCTAGAGTCACGGGAAGCTGCAGTGGGAGTTGAGCCTAGTTCCCAGGATCAAAGTCTGCTGCACTGGCCACTAGGCTACTCTTCCACTCCACTTGGCAGGAGCAGTCCTCTGATTTAGCAAGTTGTGCATGCCTCCAAAAATCACTGTAATTCCATCACGTTTTCTTTTACCCTTTACTGTTAACCCTTTACTAGTAACCCTGTATTCTTCTACAATTTACCTTTACAGCCTCTACATCTATCACCCACCATCTGCTATTACTGTTCAGCTTTATCTCTTAGTTCTCCCAGTTCCCTGAATTCAGGGCACACTGGTTGAAAGTGGTAGCAAAAGCTACACTGCCTGTCAAGCAACAAACAGTAAGTTATTTTCTCCTTGTTCAAGTTACTACATTAAAGATTTGCTTAAGAACTGAGACTGCATACAGTGGTGGAAATAAGTATTTGATCCCTTGCTGATTTTGTAAGTTTGCCCACTGACAAAGACATGAGCAGCCCATAATTGAAGGGTAGGTTATTGGTAACAGTGAGAGATAGCACATCACAAATTAAATCCGGAAAATCACATTGTGGAAAGTATATGAATTTATTTGCATTCTGCAGAGGGAAATAAGTATTTAATCCCTCTGGCAAACAAGACCTAATACTTGGTGGCAAAACCCTTGTTGGCAAGCACAGCGGTCAGACGTCTTCTGTAGTTGATGATGAGGTTTGCACACATGTCAGGAGGAATTTTGGTCCACTCCTCTTTGCAGATCATCTCTAAATCATTAAGAGTTCTGGGCTGTCGCTTGGCAACTCGCAGCTTCAGCTTCCTCCATAAGTTTTCAATGGGATTAAGGTCTGGTGACTGGCTAGGCCACTCCATGACCCTAATGTGCTTCTTCCTGAGCCACTCCTTTGTTGCCTTGGCTGTATGTTTTGGGTCATTGTCGTGCTGGAAGACCCAGCCACGACCCATTTTTAAGGCCCTGGCGGAGGGAAGGAGGTTGTCACTCAGAATTGTACGGTACATGGCCCCATCCATTCTCCCATTGATGCGGTGAAGTAGTCCTGTGCCCTTAGCAGAGAAACACCCCCAAAACATAACATTTCCACCTCCATGCTTGACAGTGGGGACGGTGTTCTTTGGGTCATAGGCAGCATTTCTCTTCCTCCAAACACGGCGAGTTGAGTTCATGCCAAAGAGCTCAATTTTTGTCTCATCTGACCACAGCACCTTCTCCCAATCACTCTCGGCATCATCCAGGTGTTCACTGGCAAACTTCAGACGGGCCGTCACATGTGCCTTCCGGAGCAGGGGGACCTTGCGGGCACTGCAGGATTGCAATCCGTTGTGTCGTAATGTGTTACCAATGGTTTTCGTGGTGACAGTGGTCCCAGCTGCCTTGAGATCATTGACAAGTTCCCCCCTTGTAGTTGTAGGCTGATTTCTAACCTTCCTCATGATCAAGGATACCCCACGAGGTGAGATTTTGCGTGGAGCCCCAGATCTTTGTCGATTGACAGTCATTTTGTACTTCTTCCATTTTCTTACTATGGCACCAACAGTTGTCTCCTTCTCGCCCAGCGTCTTACTGATGGTTTTGTAGCCCATTCCAGCCTTGTGCAGGTGTATGATCTTGTCCCTGACATCCTTAGACAGCTCCTTGCTCTTGGCCATTTTGTAGAGGTTAGAGTCTGACTGATTCACTGAGTCTGTGGACAGGTGTCTTTCATACAGGTGACCATTGCCGACAGCTGTCTGTCATGCAGGTAACGAGTTGATTTGGAGCATCTACCTGGTCTGTAGGGGCCAGATCTCTTACTGGTTGGTAGGGGATCAAATACTTATTTCCCTCTGCAGAATGCAAATAAATTCATATACTTTCCACAATGTGATTTTCCGGATTTAATTTGTGATGTGCTATCTCTCACTGTTACCAATAACCTACCCTTCAATTATGGGCTGCTCATGTCTTTGTCAGTGGGCAAACTTACAAAATCAGCAAGGGATCAAATACTTATTTCCACCACTGTATGGGTGATGTTGTATGCTTATATTATTGGGTTTAAACTGCATGCTGGCTCCACATGGCCACTAACCAACATTGTCTTGCATGAACTCTATGAAATGCTGTTTTGTCTCTGCTTTTCTCCTTATAGGTTTGTTTTTGTATTTTTTTTTTTTTTTGCAATGAAGTGAGTCAATAAAGAGCTCGTTCTTTGTTAGGGAGTCATGGTCTGGGTGTCCAGAATGGTAGAGGAGGCATCCTGCTGCTTGACTCATCTCTACAGAACTTTTAATGCATAATTTGTAAGAACTCTCTATCTTCTGTGGAGAGTATAGATTTGTCATCATCTTTTGTGACCTGGAACACTGTATTCCCTAACTGTTCTCCCAAATCTGATGGAGAAATGGTCTGGCAAATGGTTACATCAGAACTTGGTTCTTCATGACTAAAAATCTCTTTTGTGTACAGATGGCTGGGAAATGGCTTGAATAAAGTGGTGAGCCCATTTTCTAGTAAGAAAGTAGCAAGGCAGGTGGTCCACTAAATCCAACGTGGAAGATAGAAAGGAGAAGCAGATCTTGTGAAGAACAGTCTTTATTGATATTGATATCCGTTCAGAACTCTGCTGCATGTCTTATCTTCCGCCTGGACTGATATGCTCATATCACCCCTCTCCTCAAGTCACTTCACTGGCTTCCAATCAGGTACCGCATACAGTTCAAACTTCTCCTACTAACCTACAAATGCACTCAATCTGCAGCCCCTAACTACCTCTCTACCCTTATCTCCCCTTACGCTCCTACCCGAAACCTCCGCTCACAGGACAAATCCCTTCTCTCTGCTCCCTTCTCCACCATCGCCAACTCCAGGCTCCACCCTTTCTGCCTTGCCTCTCCCTATGCTTGGAACAAACTGCCTGAGCCCATATGCAGAGCCCCCTCCCTGCCCATCATCAAGTCCTTACTCAAAGCCCATCTCTTCAATGTCACCTTCGGCACCTAATCATTTTACCTCTATCCAGGAAATCTAGACTGCCCCAATTGACTGTCTGCACATGTTGTCCATTAGATTGTAAGCTCCTTTGAGCAGGGACTGTCCTTCTTTGTTAAACTGTACAGCGCTGTGTAACCCTAGTAGCGCTTTAGAAATGTTAAGTAGTAGTAGTATATTTAAAGGTTCCCAGGAATTCACACACATATATCTGACATGGCTATGTTTTGCCAAAGAATGACTGCATCAGGGGCAGAGTTACCAGCTGGTTTAATACCTTAAACTTCACCACAACTGGTCCAACAGATAAAAGGTCAGAAAGCAATGTTTCTTCTCCTGAGTGTGTCTTCTAGTACACTCTTGGTATATACACTGACACTTGGACTTCTCATTCTGTTGAGGCAGACCTACTATCACCCATCCCAAGGTGAGACCATATGCGTATGGCATGTTGAGAGGACCAGTATGTGATCCTCAAACTCTAACCAATGCTAGCACATTTCTCCCTAACAGAAATAGGATTTCAGCATTTGGATCTAAAGTTTGCATCTGTTTGACTATAGGTTTCAGGTGAGTGAAGTGCTTTTCAGCCTCTGGTGTGGGAATTTCATCTCAGTTATTTGGATATCTGATTACATGATGAGAGTAGGTAACTGTGACTTTGCTGCCCATAGCTTATATGACATATCCACTTGCTCTTCTTCCCATTACTTGTGTAACCCCTGAGCAGGTCTTGAGGCTGTAGGGAAAATAGTCTCCTTGGATGTCGAAAAAGTGACCTTGCCAGAGACTTGTTACATTGTTCATCTATGATAACATACATTTTGACTGCTTTCTTGGGTTGCCCTTTAGGATATACTTTGGCTAAGCATGTCTTAATGCAGGCCTTTGGTGCTATTTGGAGTGACATCAGGTGTAGATACTTGCTCTGCCTCTTTCTCCCCATCTTGGCTTAACTCAGGGGCTGAGGCCTCTGGAAGAGCAGTTTTAACTTTCTGCAGTGTTAGTCTTTAATAAAATGTTTAAATTTTAGGCATACATGACAGAATACACCTAGGCATATTTTTTTTCCACACGTAATTTTCAGGCGCCATATATAAAATCTAGCGCTATATGTTCAGACATGCAGTTGAAGTTACATAGAGGCATATTTTCAAAGCACTTAGCCTCCCAAAGTTCCATAGAAATCTATGGAACTTAGCCTCCCAAAGTGCTTTGAAAATATGCCTCATAGTAACATAGTAGATGACGGCAGAAAAAGACCTGCACGGTCCATCCAGTCTGCCCAACAAGATAACTCATATTTGCTGCTTTTTGTGTATACCCTACTTTGATTTGTACCTGTGCTCTTCAGGGCACAGACCGTATAAGTCTGCCCAGCACTATCCCCGCCTCCCAACCACCGGCTCCGGCACAGACCGCACAAGTCTGCCCAGCACCATCCCCACCTTGAGGTATAATTTGTTCTGTCCTACCTGAAAAAGTGTAACCATGCAAATAGCAGCTGAATATACTCTGCTCTTTGTGTAGCTAGAAGAAAATGCTCTCGCTCTGCACCAGCACTGTAGAGTTAGGGGAAAATTTTATAACATAGGCACTAAGGGGCTTGTTTGAAAAGTAAAATGGAAAGGGAAATGAGACTTGATACACTGCCTTTCTGAGGTTTTTGCAACTACATTCAAAGTGGTTTACATATATTTAGGTACTTATTTTTTGTACCAGGGGCAATGGAGGGTTAAGTGACTTGCCCAGAGTCACAAGGAGCTGCAGTGGGAATTGAACTTAGTTCCCCAGGATCAAAATCCACTGCACTAACCACTAGGCTACTCCTCTGCTCCAGTGTCTCTTTGTTTAATCACATTGTGGATGAGATTTAGTGTACAATATATGCACAAATATACAACAAATTAATATAATACAACAATTATATAAAAACATTTTGGAGGTTTTTGTGACCTATGATAAGAACAGAGTCCAACAAAAGCTGACATTGAAGATGTTATACTTGCTGTCAAGCTGGGACTTTTGAGGTCTTTTCCCCCAAATTAAAAAAATAAAAAATTAATTACATGTGCAAGATTGCGAAGCACTGAAGATAGTACTGATGTTAGTTACAGCAATGAAAAAGAGTGTTTATTAGCGCACCAGAGATTTGAAAATTTTGTTTTCAGCTTGTTGAGATGCTATAAACATTAAGGGTTGCTGAAATTGAGTCTTAGTATAGTTTTGAACAATATTTAGGTGAAAACATTTATAGAAATACTTTATTTTATTTATAACATTTATACCCCACATTTTCCCACCCACCAGCAGGTTCAATGTGGCTAACATCAGACTGTAAAGGCAATCGCCAATCCCATAAACAAACAAACGAAGTATATAGTAGGGTGTACATCAAAGATTGGATTACAAGAGATGAGGGAAAAGAGGGGGAGGGGGAGGGTAATAGAGTCCATGAGGTCCATAATATGTTGGCATAGGGAAGTCGTCCCATCCCCTTTATCATTTTCGTTGCCCTTTTCTAACAACTCTTACTCTCTTACGTATCTATATGTTCCATCTTTGCTTACACCCTACACTGTCTATTAAAATGTTCTATTACATATTGTGTTGACATTGTAAGTAGTATACTATGCAATGCTTTGTATTGTTATTTGAATATTTTTACTGCTTTTAATGTCTATTGTTTATGTTTGATTTATTCTTACTGTACACCGCCTCATATCCTCGCAAGGCACATGCACTAAAAATCTCTTTTGTGTACAGATGGCTGGGAAATGGCTTGAATAAAGTGGTGAGCCCATTTTCTAGTAAGAAAGTAGCAAGGCAGGTGGTCCACTAAATCCAACGTGGAAGATAGAAAGGAGAAGCAGATCTTGTGAAGAACAGTCTTTATTGATATTGATATCCGTTCAGAACTCTGCTGCATGTCTTATCTTCCGCCTGGACTGATATGCTCATATCACCCCTCTCCTCAAGTCACTTCACTGACTTCCAATCAGGTACCGCATACAGTTCAAACTTCTCCTACTAACCTACAAATGCACTCAATCTGCATACCTTTCCAGTCTCAAGCTCTTGGCTGGCACCAACCCTGTCTTTTCCCATCCTTCCCAGCAACCTCTCTCCCAGATTCTCCTGTAAATTCCCAAGGCCAGCCCTTACATATTACTTCCAGGTCCAGCAAAGGTTCATTCCTGGGCCTGCCCCGGCTTGAACTGGCTTCCAGGACTCAGCCTCACCCCTTTTCTGCCAGCTGCCACTCTCTGGAGCCCAGCTTGTGCCAAAATCAGGCCTCTTCCCTCCCCAGATCCAGCCTGTTTTTGCAAGCGTATGCACTCATGTACTTCTGGGTTCTCACAAGTGTGCCCAGAACTTTGGTGCTGGCTCTCTGATTTGCTGGCCACTCCAGCACATGCAAAACGTCCCTTGCAGGCACATGCTCTCAACCCCACAGCTCTGGTAAAATAAATTATTAATGTTTTTTTTCCCTCTGCCTAACCACATAGAGACCCCTTTACAGAATTGCTCTCCATATGACTAGAACAGCCTGATATCATTGGTATAAATATTAAAAATATATGGATAGATTGGAGTAACTATATTGTGAGTATGGAAGAGAGATGTTTCTAATGGTTAGTGATAACCTTCAGAGATGATGATGTGGACAATAGTATTGATATGGTTGTATTGTTACATTCAATAAACATATAGATAGGTGGGACATTGTGTATTGGTTACCCAGCAGCCAATGCATAACTCTCACTGAATATGAGATGGTTTGAAAGATGTGCCATGCTGTTACTATTAACTAAGCAACGATGTCTCACAAATAGAAATATTTTTCCATTTCTACAAGTGAGAAAAGATATAATAGGATATGCCAGCCTCTGAAGGCCATACGGTGATCTGGTTTACAGAATACTAACCAACTGCTAACTTGTGCGCCCCCCCCCCCCCCCCCCATATTAACAGCCCATGATTATATCAGGTTAGTCCAGTTTGGATGGATGAATTCATTGTGGAAGGCCACCATTATAATAAAAATAATTTGGAATTCTTTAGCTAAAGGATGATATAATACTATTAAAATAGAAACATCCCTTGGAAATGTCAATTTATTATAAGAGAACACGATGTTCCGTGAAAGTACATACAAAACTACTTTTGTCACAGAGAATCACAAAGTCATTTGTCATTTCTGGCTTTGTTTATTGCAGCTAAAGCTAAATTATCCAGAGACCTGTAAATGATAAATTCCTGGATTGTAGATGTCAAGAAAAGATATCCATTTTTTTCTGCCTTCCCTCTCCACTTTCATGACACTTCAAGAATGCGTTCAAAAAAAAGGGGGGGGGAGGGGGGACAAAGAAGTTTACAAGCTTTGCATATGGTTAGCTGTAATTGTGTGTATAACCAGAGTGTGATATTCAGGGTGGCGTGTGAGTATATAGACCTGATAAATGGGTTTTAAACAGCCAGTTCTGCAAAGGATATAGAATGTTTATGTATGATTAATTAAGCAATAATTATCTTTGACTGGGAGTGTGTAAGATGATAAATGGTCATTAAATGCTAAATAAACAGACCAATGTGCTGCATTTTGTTCAGTCTGAGCCAAGAATATTTATTGCGGCTGTTCTGGATGTGCCAGACTAGCCGGGAACTATCCTGTTCACCAAAGGGGGAATAAAGTGACTTTTTCAGGTATTGTGCATGTACTGTAGTTTGTTTTCTGTATGATCTTTCCATAGTGCTTGCTGGCCTGGCATTAGAAGTAGACTGAATACCCTTCTCATATATAAAATGACTACCTACAGTTTCTGAACCATATTATTTTACTATTTGTAACTATTTTCAGGTATGGTACTAAATCCCAGGGGTGTAGCTAGGTGGGGCCATGGAGGCATGGGCCCCCACAGATTTAGCCCTGGCCCCCCTGCTTTCACCCCCCCCCCCTGCCACCAACCCTCCCCCGCCACATTTGACCCCCCCGCCGCCAGGTCCTCTTCAGCGCCTGTTTCCAGCGCGTTGCTGATCTGGATTCTGTTTCTGTGAGTCCTGAAATCCTGCACGTAGGAACGTGCAGGATGTCAGGAGACCGGCGCTGAAGGGGACGTCGGCTTTTGGGGGTTGGGGACCCCCGCCAGCAAAGGTACCTGGCGGTGGCGGAAGGGAGGTCGAAAGGGACGGGGAAGGGGCTGTGGCACCGGGGGGGGGGGGGGGGCTAAAATGTGCCCCCTCATCTCGGGCTCTGGACCCCCCTCCCGCCGAAGTCTGGCTACGCCCCTGCTATATCCATGAAGAGAGATGGAAGCACTTATTTGCTTCTTCTGAATATACTCTAGGTGCTAGATATCAGTAGTGTATAACATATTATTTGTGACAAGGTAGAGCCAGACTTAGCTGTATTTAGATGTCAACTCCAGTAATTGAGAAATAAGACCAGACTTCTACAGTCTGTGGTCCGATTATGACTAGATAGACCTAGATGGGCTGGAGTGGAGCTTTGATGGCAATTCCAGTAGTTGCAGAAGAAGGTGAGTGTTGGTTAGATTTCTACAATCTGTGCCCTGATTATGGTTAGACAGATATGGATGGGCTGGAGTGGGCTTCAATGGCAACTCCAGTAGATGTGGAATAAGACCATTGCTGGGCAGACTTCTATGATCAGATATGGATGGGCTGGAGTGGGCTTCAATGGCAACTCCAGTAGATGGGGAATAAGACCATTGCTGGGCAGACTTCTATGATCTGTGACCCAAAAATGACAAAGTCAGAAGAGAGAGTCAGAAAAAATAAGTAAACAAAGCAGTATGATAATAATGTTTACTTCATTGTCTGGTACAAAAATCACCTGCTCAAATGAACTAAACATTATTAAAGACTTTTACCATACTTTTCTTGATTTATTTTTCAACTCCATCTCTGACTTGGATTTTTAAACCTCTCTTTGATGGTTTCGAAAATGGCAAAAGACAGATCAAGAACAGGAGTGCATAAAAATGGCATATGGCATGATGTGATATATCTTTTTTGGGCAAACTGGATGGACCATGTAGGTCTTTATCTGCCATCATCTACTATGTTACTCAGGTTACTATCAGGCTCATTTTTGAAAGAGATGGACGTCCATCTTCTGCCATAAATCGGTACTTGGACGTCCATCTCTCAGAGACATCCAAATCGGTATAATTGAAACCCCATTTTGGACGTCTCTAGCGAAAGTCCGTCGCAAGTACGTCCAGATCTCAAGGGGGCATATCGGAGGTGTGGTGAAGGTGAGACTCGGGCGTTCCTAAGACTTGGACGTCTTTGAGCCATAATGGAAAAAAACAGAGACGTCCATGACGAACGTTTTCACCTGGACGTGTTTTTATTACGAATAAGGCACAAAAAGGTGCCTGAAATGACCAGATGACCACTGGAGGGAATTGGGAATGACCTCACATTACTCCCCCAGTGGTCACTAACCCCCTTCTACCCTCAAAAATCATCATTAAAAATATTACATGCCGGCCTCTATGCCAGCCTCAGATGTCATACTCAGGTCCATGACAGCGCATGCAGGTCCCTGGAGCAGTTTTAGTGGGTGCAGTGCACTTCAGACAGGTGGACCCAGGCCCATACCCCCCTACCTGTTACATTTGTGGAGGAACAAGCGAGCGAGCCCTCCTAAACCCACCAGAAACCCTCTGTACCCACATATAGGTGCCCCCTTCACCTGTAAGGGCTATGGTAGTGGTGAACAGTTGGGGGTAGTGGGTATTGGGGGGCTCAGCACACAAGGTAAGGGAGCTATGTACCTTGGAGTATTTTATGAAGTCCACTGCAGTGCCCCCTAGGGTGCCCGGTTGGTGTCCTGGCATGTCAGGGTGACCAGTGCACTAGAAATGCTGGCTCCTCCCTTGTCCAAATGACTTGCATTTGGACGTTTTTGACTTGGACGTCTTTGGTTTCGAAAATCGCCAAAAGTCAAAGATGTCCAAATCTAAGGTATGATGTCAATGGTGCCATCCTTTTGGTATATTCATTTGCATATAATCTGTCACTCTGTTTTAGCATAGTTGGACCCTCATCATGGAATAATCTGTCTAGTCATTTACAGTTAAAGCCCTCTTATCCAGGGTCAGGGCTAGGGCCTCTGGCGCCCCCCTTCAAACTATCAGTTGCCCCCCCCCCCCCCAATCCAACATCTCCTTTCTCTCTTCTCCCTCCCCCCCTTCTCTCACCCCACACCATTTTTCAGCCCTGTGCACAGCTTTTTAGTTTATTTGAAAGCTTCCCATATGTAGATATAAATATCATGAAATAAAATTGATTATCACTAAAACTGCTTAAAATTATTGTAGCTTGTGGAAACAGGACTAATAAAGGCTATATTTTGTGCTCCTTTTTCTACATTGTTCTATACAATACAGTAATATATGGCCAAATTTCAGTGAGGATATCCTGTTTACCGATGGGTTCATCTTAACTGTTGCTGTAATCTGCGTTGAGAAGCCTGGTGTTATAAAGACTGGAAGTAAAATTAAACTCTCCTTTCATTGGAGTACATGGAATCACATCTTCAACTCATCTCTTTTGTACACATGGACTATTCCGTTTTGAGCATGTTTCAGGGACAAATGGTTTTCAGAAGTCAAAATAATAAAAATAAATATTTTCTTTCATGTAGATCTCTCATTTGCTTACTAAATGGGCTATAAGCCCCTAATGCAGTCCATTGGTTTTCTTCTATTTTGTTCTTGTGATGGCTTACACTGTGCCAAAACCTGCCTCCCCCCCCCCCCCCCTGCCACCGCCGCAATAATGCTGTCATCCCCTTCCTGCATACAACAACCCCCCTCTCCCACACACTACAATTCTCCCAAGAAGATCCTTGAAGGCCACCCTGGTAGTTTATTGGCCTCTGCGGCTGCAAGGGTAGGAAAGAATCCCACTCTTTCCTGCCCTCTGCAGCTCCTCCGTCTCCACTTTGCTCTTCTGTGCTGTGGGCGATGCCGCTGGGTTTTCAAAATGGCTGCCGATTAGTAAGCATGGCTTCAGTAGCGTAGGAAGGGGGGTGGTGGGGCGGTCCACCCCGGGTGCACGCTGCTGGGGGGTTGTCGTCTCCGTTGGTTCCTTGCTCCCTCTGACCCGGAACAGGTTACTTCCTGTTCCGGGGCAGAGAGCGCAAGGAACCAATGGAGCCGACGCAGCTCCCAGCGATGTGGACTTGGGGGCGGATCGGCCCTCCCACCCGCCCCTCGCTTCTAAACTAAGTAAGAATGCGATCCGGGGAGGGTGCGCACCGGAGGGAGGGGTGCGCGCCGAGGGAGGGTACCGTGCTGCACCCAGGGGGGGTGCGCAGCGGCGACCCGCCCCGGGTGTCAGCCACCCTCGCTACGGCACTGCATGGCTTCTGCAATATAACCAAGATGTTAGAGCTGCATTCTCCATTCCCCCCTCCCCCTTGTCTCTCTTTCTCTCACCTTTGTTTTCACCCATTGACAGATGTGTAGGTTGCAGTGGAGCCTGTAATGAGATCTGATCTGTAGTAGAATCTCTAATAGGAAAAAAATATTTTTTAACACATCAGTTGTACTGAGATAAGGCAGTATATCATTGATACCTGAAACACTTGCCTTCCAAAACCTGACAGCTTCACAGCAACTTCCTCTGCACTTTACAGTCAATATACATGGGTCTGCTCACTTCCAGATGCAAGACAAATTGTGGCTGTTCCCAACTCAGTCCAGCTCAGCACAGAGCTGCTCTGATGTTAATTGGTGGTGACCTTGGAGTGCCTTCCAGTACAGTTCCTGATGCTGGCAGGGCTGTGACTGTCTCCAGCCTAATTTACAGTTAATAAGTACTGAATTGCTATGCTGTTAAAAGCTGGCAAGTCTGCAGCAACTTAAGCAGTCTACATACATGAGTCCATTCTACTTCTGAAACACTAACAGTCCTACAGCTATTTCCAGTGCAGTTCAACAGTTTATAATCAGAGATTTCCCTTGCCCTGTTTGAAAATAGGCCTTCCATCCACCGTTCCTTTCTTTGCTCCTTGACACACTCTTCTTTATCCCCTTCCACATTATCATCTGGCTGCATGCCAATAAGTGAGAAGGTTCCCAACCTATCCCATTTTCCAAGATTCCAACCAGGGAATTCTATAAATGGCATCCACAGTTAGGCGCTAATTAGGTGTCCAACTTTTGGCATGGAAACGCATTCTAATGCATGCAAGGTGCCGAAATGGGAAGGAAATGGCAGATTGTCATGGAAATATGCTTACATGCCCAGTTATATGATAGTGCTTAAGTGTATTCATGTGTAACTGCAATGGGAGATGGCCATGAGAGGGGCATGGGTGGGTCAGGGCATTCTGGAAAACTGCATGCAATTTTACAAGCATACCACGGATGTGCACACAATTTGCACGCTGGAATTTACACCAGGTTTCAGTTGGTGTAAGTCCTCGCAGACAAAGTTGGGCATGAAATTTGGCACCCAACTCTATTCTATAAAGAGTGCTGGGACCAGTGCTATTTAACATATTTATAAATGATCTGGAAATCGGAACGAGTGAGGTTATTAAATTTGCAGATGACATGAAACTATTCAAAGTTGTCAAAACACAAGCGGATTGTGAAAAATTGCAGGAAGACCTTAGGAAACTGGGAGACTGGGCATCCGAATGGCTGATGAAATTTAGGGATCTGTTTACTAGCATTTTTAGTGCATGCTAAATATTAGTGCATGCTAACCATGCAGATGGTTAGCACGCATTAATTTTTAGCTACCCATAGGAATATTATGGGCATCTACATGGTTAGAGCGTGCTAATGATTAGCGTGTGCTAAAAATGCTAATGTGCCTCTAACCATGGCTTAGCAGGGCCACCGAGAGACTGGGCCTGGCCCAGGGCAAGGCCGCCCCCCCTGAGGTCGCCGCTGCCTCTCCCCCTCGAGGCCACCGTGCCGCCACCCCCCTCCGTCCGCCACCGGGCCTCCTGCATTGAAATCACAGCGCCCCTCACCTCTGTGTGAAAGCGCTGCAGGCAGCAGCAGAAAGATCGCCTCCCTTCGGGCCCTCCTCCCCTCCCCGTGTCCCACCCTCGCAGAAGTCAGACTCCATTCCTTTTATCTTGCTGCAGCATATGCCTGGAATAGACTTCCTGAGCCGGTACGTCAAGTTACATTTCTCGCTGTCTTCAAAACCAGGCTAAAAGCCCACCTTTTTGATGTTGCTTTTAACTCCACTCGTTCAGTACCCATGTTTTATCATTTCCACCCTAGTAATTCCCTTATCCCTTATTTGTCCTGTTTGTCTGTCCTAATTAGATTGTAAGCTCTGTCGAGCAAGGACTGTCTCTTCATGATCAAGTGTACAGTGCTGCATACGTCTAGTAGCGCTATAGAAATGATAAGTAGTAGTAGTAGCGTCCAGTTAGCACTCAAGCCAAAACAAGCTATCTTGTGGGCATTCTGTGGTAGAGTTAGCACTTAGCGTTTGACAAGGTACCTCATGAAAGGCTACAGAGGAAATTGGAGGGTCATGGGATAGGAGGAAATGTCCTATTGTGGATTAAAAACTGGTTGAAGGATAGGAAACAGAGAGTGGGGTTAAATGGGCAGTATTCACAATGGAGAAGGGTAGTTAGTGGGGTTCCTCAAGGGTCTGTGCTAGGACCGCTGCTTTTTAATATATTTATAAATGATTTAGAGATCGGAGTAACTAGCGAGGTAATAAAATTTGCTGATGACACAAAGTTATTCAAAGTCGTTAACTCGCGACAGGATTGTGAAAAATTACAGAAGGGCCTTACGAGACTGGGAGACTGGGCGGCTAAATGGCAGATGACGTTTAATGTGAGCAAGTGCAAGGTGATCCATGTGGGAAAAAAGAACCCAAATTATAACTACGTCATGCAAGGTTCCACATTAGGAGTTACGGACCAAGAAAGGGATCTGGTTGTCGTCGTTGACAATACACTGAAACCTTCTGCTCAGTGTGCTGCTGCGGCTAGGAAAGCGAATAGAATGTTGGGTATTGGTGAGGATGTTATAATGCCGTTGTATCGCTCCATGGTGCGACTGCACCTTGAGTATTGTGTTCAATTCTGGTCCTCGCATCTCAAGAAAGATATAGTAGAATTGGAAAAGGTGCAGAGAAGGGCGACTAAAATGATAGCGGGGATGGGATGACTTCCCTATGAAGAAAGACTAAGGAGGCTAGGGCTTTTCAGCTTGGAGAAGAGACGGCTGAGGGGAGACATGATAGAGGTATATAAAATAATGAGTGGAGTGGAACAGGTGGATGTGAAGCGTCTGTTCACGCTTTCCAAAAATACTAGGACTAGGGGGCATGCGATGAAACTACAGTGTAGTAAATTTAAAACAAATCGGAGAAATATTTATTCACCCAATGCATAATTAAACTCTGGAATTCGTTGCCAGAGAACGTGGTGAAGGCAGTTAGCTTGGCAGAGTTTAAAAAGGGGTTAGACGGTTTCCTAAAGAACAAGTCCATAAACCGCTCCTAAATGGACTTGGGAAAAATCCACAATTCCAGGAATAACATGTATAGAATGTTTGTACGTTTGGGAAACTTGCCAGGTGCCCTTGGCCTGGATTGGCTGCTGTCGTGGACAGGATGCTGGGCTCGATGGACCCTTGGTCTTTTCCGAGTGTGGCATTACGTATGTACTTAGCTGGTTAACAATAACCGACTGGATCACAACAGACAATCTTGACCTAGTACTCATCAGCAAAACCTGGATCCACGATCTTAAGGACCCCATAATCCTAGAACTCTGCCCCCCAGACTACAAAATTACACACTGGACAAGAAAAGAAAAAAGAGGAGGTGGAATAGCAATAATCTATAGATCCCACTTCACCGTCACAACAATTGCTGAGTCTATAACACCAAAACTCGAAATTGCCTCAGTTAGAATCCACCATGCTACCCTGATCGACCATCTAAATGTGACCCTGTTTTACAGACCACCAGGAAATTGGCAAGATTGCCAGTCAAACTTTATGGATTTCATATTGAATACATGTATATCCAACTCCAACTTACTCATAATAGGTGACATAAACCTATACCTGGAAGACCCCAATGCAACCAATATACGTGATTGTAAATACTTCCTGCAACTATGGGACCTTAAATTGCCTAATATGCAAGCTACACACATCAAAGGACACACAATTGACCTTATTACACACAAACTATCCCTAGATTCAAACCTCATACTAACAGATACAAAATGGACGGTCATACCATGGTCAGACCACCATAAATTAAATGCAGTCCTACAATGGCGGAAAAAAGACACACAACCCAAGCAAGAATTCACAACTTACACCACTAAAGGACAGATTGATCCTGTTACATTCTGGTAACAGATCTACAAAACAGAATGGTTCGCACAGACAGACTCCGAACACTATCTCCAAAACTGGGACGACAGATGCAGGAACGTACTAGACAAAATTGCACCATTACAAATAAGAACCACACGAAGACATAGCTCAATACCTTGGTTCAATGAAGAACTGAAAAAACTAAAAACACAAGTCAGGAGACTCGAACGCGCATGGCAAAAAATAAAAAATGAACATACACTCAAAGCTTGGAAACAAATGCAAAGAAAATACAAATATACAATAAGACAAACCAAAAGAGCTTATTACAAAACCAAAATAGGACCAGACTACAAAGACGCACATAAACTCTACCAACTCGCGAATAAACTAATAGACACCACACCGGTTACCACAGCCAGCACAGACACCCCATCGGCAGACCAACTTGCCAAATACTTCAATGAGAAAATCATAAAACTTCGATCCACATTACCACTCAATACCACTGATCACAAAAAAATTTATGGATTGTCTGGACCCTACTCCCGGTGAATACCCAGCAGACCGAACCTGGAATGACTTTGTTCTACTAACCGAAGATAACATCACTCAACAAATTCTCCAAAACTCACTCCGAACTGGATATTTGCCCCAGTAGCCTAATAAGGTTTGCCCCCAAACGCTTCATAACAGACCTTACGTCACACCTGAATCACATGCTACAACACGGACTTTTCCCCAAGGACAAAGGAAATATATTACTTACACCCATACCCAAGGACTTAAAGAAAAAATTAAATGACACAACCAACTACCGACCAGAAGCATCCATCCCCCTGATAGTAAAACTAATGGAAAGTATGGTAACCAAACAACTCACCAATTACCTAAACAAATTCACAATACTACATGAGTCACAGTCAGGATTTCGATCCAACCATAGCACTGAAACAGTGTTAACCACTCTCATAACCAAATTTAAACAACTAATTGCAACTGGAAACAATGTGCTACTCCTACAATTTGATATGTCCAGCGCGTTCGACATGGTCAGTCACCAAATACTCCCGAACATCCTAGACTACTTCGGGTTTGGAAGAAACGTACTAAGATGGTTTAAAGGCTTCCTAACAACAAGAACTCAAAAACGTCAATACCATGGAAACCTGAATGTGGAGTACCACAAGGATCACCGCTCTCACCAACCCTTTTTAACTTAATGATGACACCTTTAGCCAAATCACTATCCAATCAAAGACTCAACCCATACATCTATGCAGATTATGTCACGATATACATCCCGTTCAAACAACACATAACCACAATCACAAATGAAATCACACGAAGCCTCCAAATAATGAACGCATGGGCGGATGCATTCCAATTAAAGCTAAACACAGAAAAAACACAATGTCTCATCCTGTCCTCACAATATAACACAAACAAAACCAACACCATAAACACCCCAGACTCCACACTCCTGGTCTCAGACAGCCTGAAAATACTGGGAGTCACAATTGACCGAAATCTCACACTCGAAGACCATGCGAAAAATACAGCAAAGAAAATGTTCTACTCAATGTGGAAACTTAAAAGAATCAAACCTTTCTTCCCAAGGGAAGTTTTCCGCAGTCTAGTACAATCAATGGTGCTAAGTCATCTAGACTACTGCAATGCCATCTATGCCGGATGCAAAGAACAAATCATAAAGAAGCTTCAAACTGCTCAAAACACAGCAGCCAGACTCATATTTGGGAAAGCGAAATACGAAAGCGCCAAGCCCCTAAGAGAAAAACTACACTGGCTCCCACTAAAAGAATGAATTGCGTTCAAAGTTTGCACCCTGTTCCACAAAATTGTCTACGGGGAAGCCCCGACCTACATGTCAGACCTTATAGACTTGCCTATTAGGAACTCAAAAAGATCATCACACACATTCCTCAATCTCCACTATCCTAACTGTAAAGGGCTAAAATATAAATCCACATACGCAACCAGTTTCTCATACATCTGCACGCAACTATGGAACGCACTACCGAAGGCCATAAAAACAACGCAAGACCTAACCATCTTCCGAAGGCTACTGAAAACAGATCTTTTTAAGAAGGCATACCATAAACACCCATCTTAATCACTAAACAATAATATTATACACGATCTATTGTAAACGGGCCCGCTGCTCCAGTATGGGGGAGGAAGCTGCCTCCCATGAATAGCCAGAACTTCACAAAACTGCCACCAGGAAATACTTCAAAAACATTCCTTTATTTTCCAGATTCATAAACAAAACTTCACTCCAGAGTAGAGACTTGCTTCTCAGGCAGGGCTGTTCTGCCTTGCTTAGTACATCAGCCAATTACACAAAGACTTTGCCCCCTTCCCTGAGGGGACTGCAAGAGCCCTTTGGAAATCCCGGCTTTTTGTCCCAGCCAGTAACAAACAAATAGTAATTGTCCCACAAGCAGGATTTCCCCTCAAGACAGTTAATCACCAAGCAGCCTTTACATCCAGGAGGTGCAATACTTTTGGGACTTCCTCAACCCAAGGTATTTCAGCCTGCACTGCTCCTCTCCTCCTGAACTGAACCCCTCTTCCCACCAGACAGCCCTCCTTCATAAACAAGCCTTCCAACTTCAGAGGTTCTCAAAATAATCAGGTTTCACCAAAAGAAAAACAGGCTTCTCTACTTAAGCAGGGTTTAACCCAAAATAAATTCCAAAACCATGTAGGTTTCCAAACCTTCAGGGGCGGCCTTCCTCAGCCTCCTTAACCTCCTCCTCCACCTGCTTCTCACCCCACCCTTCCCTCTACAGGTGGGAGGCATCATGTATTGATTACGGAGCCAGGGAACTGGGCTTCTTCCTTCTCCCTCCCTCTTGTGGTCAGAGTTGGTATATACCCATCTTGTCTATCCCTGGGGCTCCCCTTGCTGGGACGGGCAATGCATTCTGGGAGACGTAGTTCAGGATTTTGTTGTTTCATTTTGTACCTCTGGGCTGTAGCCTTGTCACACTATACAAAACCGAACTCTTATCACATGAGTGACTATCCTCCTTGCCATGAATGATCAAGCATTATCATTAGATGACCAAATGTATGTTACAATCCAACTTATTACTCAGTACTTCATGCAATACCATATTGAATTCTTCTTTACCATGTATGTATGCACATGTTATAATAACCTGTTCCATAAATGTTATGTTCCATGTATGTTACCATGTATGTATGCACCTGAACGCAATACCATTTGTAATTCTGTTACCCGGAAATGGCAACAGCCATTATGTCAAATGTAAGCCACATTGAGCCTGCAAATTGGTGGGAAAATGTGGGATACAAATGCTACAAATAAATAAATAAATAAGTGCCAATATTTAACACTAAACTAGCTGAGTGCATAAATAGAATCGAATACAACACAGTCCTATCGTTATGTGGTTCACCACAGCTAGTTACACACTAAATATTGCACTTAACCAGCTAAGTTTTAGCAGACCGTGTATGCCCAGATGTTCAGTGCTGGAGCTGGCATAGAACATCCAGACACAAAGCTGTCAGCGGTCAGCAAAATGCTGACTGCCAGTGGTTAAATATCTATCTCTAGGGTCCCGCAGTTACACCATCCATAGCTTAACAGGGTTTAAAAAAGGTTTGGATATTTTCCTTTAAAAAAAAAATCCATAGGCCATTATTAAGATGGACTTGAGAAAATCCACTGCTTATTTCTAGGATAAGCCGCATAAATTCTGTTTTCTGTTCTGGGATCTTGCCAGATACTTGTGACCTGGATTGGCCCCTGTTGGAAGCAGGATACTGGGCTTGGTGGACCTTTAGCCTGTCCCAATATGGCAATGCTTATGCTCTTGTGTGACTGCCAGGACCTAAATATGTAACTTACAGTATTCTGTAACTGGAATGCATATGTGGCAGTACTGCCCATGCTGCGGCCCCTTTGCACTTACGTGCTATGCCACTATGCACACCCTTTCAGAATAGTGCTTAACTGTTTTGCCACCACTTATCTGCATAAGTGTACGCTTACATGTGAGCATGAAGGTATTCTGGACATGCACACATGCAAGTGGAAGTGAAATCTGGCTGCTCAGTTATAGAATTACCTCCTATGCATGTGTTTTAACAATTTTGGTTGTAAGTGTTGGCGCCTGAATTATAGGCACACATTTTACTCCTTATGCTAGTATTCTGTAGCACAAAGTAGGCACCTACTTTCCTTTATAGAATAGGTGGTACATTGGTGCCCTCCAGGCACCTAAATATAGGTGCACATAGATTTTCCAATTTCAGAACACTGGTAGCATTGATGCACTTTTGCCTTCTTTGTTGATACACTTCTCAGCTTTGGTCCATTGACTATATGAGCTTCAAGATTTTTATCTTGAAAGTATAAATTTACTTCAGTGGTAAGATACCCCTGATGCAGGTGTTTGATGTCGAAACATGGCCCATGTCAGGTCTACCAAGAAAGCACTCTTGACTAACCCATAACGGTCCTTGGTGTTTCCCTGTGTTTCCATTGTTGTACTTTGATCGTCTCTTCTGCCGCCTGATAGATTTGCCCTACTGCTACTACTATTTAGCATTTCTATAGCGCTACAAGGCGTACGCAGCGCTGCACAAACATAGAAGACAGTCCCTGCTCAAAGAGCTTACAATCTACATGTTTCATGGTGCTAATCAGGTGATATGCCAGAGATGCCCCAAAGTTAGAAAATATCTGCTCTTCTATGCCAAAGAAAGTGGCAACTCCCCCCCCCCCAAAAAAAAAAAACCATACCTGATATTCAAAACAATGTATATGAGTAACTTTGGAGTTTAAATGAATAAATCACTTGGTCTGATAATTCAGTGTTGATTGCCACACACCTTTTGACTGGACAACTTACTGACTGACCAAAAGCTATGGTTTTCGGATGAAAAGGGTTGGGAGACATTTTGAGAGGTGGGGATTAAAAGATATTTGGATAGTGCCAACATCCAGTTTACTCTGGACAACTTTAACCATTTAGGTAGGATCGAGCATCTGCCCTAACGTACCTATTAAATTTACATTTGGATAAAGTGGATATATTACCTAAGGTCAAGTGTTTAAATCCATCTCTACACATATAAAGGGCCATCAGTTAGATTTAATTGCTTCATCTAGCCATGATGTTGGAAATAATATACATTTCCTGGATGAAAATTCCATGGTCAGATCATTTTCTTTATCAATTTTCTGTGAATTGGAAACAGTTAAATAAGGAAAAGAGAGTGAATAAGGTATCATTTGTTTCTAGAGGAACCATAGATTGTACTGCGTTTTGGTCTCATTTTGATGAAAATGAGGCTATTTCAGAATCTTCAGAGTTTGCTAAAGTCTGGTTGTGGATTAGTCAAGATATCTTAGATGAGTTGGCACCTTTAAGAATTAAGGAGAAATTACCTTGATCTTCAGATAGATGGTTTGATTCAGAATTATTGGCCTTAAACCGAAAATGTATATCATTGGAATTGGAAAGAGGATGGCAGAAACGCCCATCCTTGGCCAATAAAGAGAAATGGAAACTTACCAATAAAGAATATGAGTTCTTTAAAATTAAAGAGAAAAAAGTATTATTCAAAATTAATAAATGGTAAATCAGCAGATACTAAAATGCTTTTTAAAGTTCTTTCCAATCTTACTAACACGGATAAACTTACGTCATCAGTTGACGGTAAACCATCAGCCATTCGATTAGCAACTTACTTTAGTTCTAAAATTGCTACCACTAGCAGTCTTTTTAGCCAGTCTAATTTTAAATGGGACCCTTTAGACTATTCTTTGAATTTTATCCCGGTAGATAACATCTGGAAAGATTTTTCTAATATTTCTTGGCTTTTATTCAATATTACTACTACTACTACTTAACATTTCTAGAGCGCTACTAGGGTTACGCAGCGCTGTACAATTTAACAAAGAGAGACAGTCCCTGCTCAAAGAGCTTACAATCTAATAGACAAGTGAACGGTCGGTCCGATAGGGGCAGTCAAATTGGGGCAGTCTGGATTCACTGAATGGTAAGGGTTAGGTGCTGAACACAGCATTGAAGAGGTGGGCTTTAAGCAAAGACTTGAAGACGGGCAGGGAGGGGGTTTGGCGTAAGTGTTCAGGAAGGTTGTTCCAAGCATAGGGTGAGGCGAGGCAGAATGAGCGGAGCCTGGAGTTGGCGGTGGTGGAGAAGGGTACTGAGAGGAGGGATTTATCCTGTGAACAGAGGTTACGGGCGGGAACATAAGGGGAGATGAGGGTAGAAAGATAGTGAGGGGCAGCAGACTGAGGGCATTTGTAGGTAAGAAGGAGAAGCTTGAATTGAATGCGGTATCTGATCGGAAGCCAGTGAAGTGACCTGAGGAGAGGGGTGATATGAGTATATCGGTTCTGGCGGAATATGAGACGTGCAGCAGAGTTCTGAACAGATTGAAGGGGGGATAGATGGCTAAGTGGGAGGCCGTGAGGAGTAAGTTGCAGTAGTCCAGGCGAGAGGTAATGAGAGCATGGACGAGAGTTCGTGTGGTGTGTTCAGAGAGGAAAGGGCGAATTTTGCTGATGTTAAAGAGGAAGAAGCGACAGGTCTTGGCTATCTGCTGGATATGCGCAGAGAAGGAGAGAGAGGAGTCAAAGATGACTCCGAGGTTGCGGGCAAATGAGACGGGGAGGATGAGGATGTTATCAACTGAGATAGAAAGTGGAGGAAGAGGAGAAGTGGGTTTTGGTGGAAAGACGATAAGCTCGGTCTTGGACATGTTCAGTTTTATTCTATTTAAATATTCTATTTAAGAAATACGCTGCCTCTTATTGCAGTTTAGATTCTTGTCCACCTTATGTTATGCAAACAGCATCTGGAAAACTTTACGCATTATTGTAGAATTGGCTACAAATATCTTTAGAGCATGGGATTTTTCCTTTTTATATGGGAAATATTATTATAACCCCTATTATGAAAATACAAAAGAATCAAGCCAATTAATAAGTAATTATAGGCCTATTGCCTCTATTCCTCTGATGTGTAAACGTATGGAGGGAATAGTGGCAATTCAACTACATCAATATTTGGATTCTCACGATATTCTGCATTCATCTCAGTCAGGCTTTAGGTCGAACTTTAGCACCAAGACTGTTATTGCCTTGTTGTTAGACAACGTTTGTAAGATTTTGGCAGAGGGCAAGAAGGCATTGGTGCTACAGTTCGACCTATGTAGCGCGTTTGATTTGGTAGACCACAATATTCTTTTATATATTTTGGACAGCATAAGAATAACTGGCAATGTTCATAAATGGTTCACAGGTTTTATAAAAAGACCACTTTTATAGAGTGAGAGTTGATGGTCACTATTCCGAGAGTTGGTATAATCAATGTGGGGTCCCACAAGGATCGATGTAATCTCCTGTTCTTTTCAATGTTTACTTACATTCGTTGGGATTTGTTTTAGAAAAGTTGGGAGTTTATCTTTTCAGCTAAGCTGATGATATTATGATCATGATTTCCATTACTTTTTCAGTTATTTGACATTTAGAGTTATTGCAAAACATTTTAAAAGAAACAGAAAACTGGATGCTAAAGCATAAACTTAAATTAAATTCTGACGAAACAAAATTTATGTTGATTAGTCGTAACCCTGGATGAAAAGAGTATTATGATAAATCAGACTCGGTATAAATTTTCCTCTTCAATTAAGATTCTGGGGGTGTGGTTAGATAATCTGCGTCTCTAAAGATAATTTATTAACACTCTTATCCAGAGATCCTTCTTTCTGTTGCGTAATTTTTGTCGAATTCTGAAATATTTTGATCAAAACTATTTTCAACTTATTGTTCAGGCTTTGATTTTGAGTTTGCTTGATTATTGTAATATTGTTTATTTAGGAGCACCCAAACAGATACTGAAGAAACTTCTCACTATACAAAATGTAGCATTACGTCTAATTTTTTTCTTTATAAAAGTTTGACAGTGTATCCTGCTGTTATGTGACGCTCCATTGGCTCCCTGTGCAAGCCAGGATTTTGTTTATATTTTCTTGTTTTGTGTATAAAATTATATATGGCTTATCCCCACTTTACTTACTGAATCATCTTGTTTTTGTTCTCTAAAAAAAATATGAGAACTACACTAATTGATACTCTTTTTTCATATCCAGCAGTTGATGTCTGAAATCGTTTATAACCAACTCCATAAACAGATTAAAACTTACCTATTTAGAAAATTTGTGCTAAATAATGTTAAATAGATGTTCTGTTTTTGTTAGGTTATGTTTTGTTATTCCTGGAAACGGCCAGTTTTCTTTAATGTGTGATCCGCACTGAACCGAAAGGTATATGGCGGAATATAAATTTACTGTTAATGTTAGGACCATATACACAGTGGTTCAATTGAAACAGAGTGTGAAAATAAGCCTACAGGCATCCATAGGCAAAAAAAAAATAAGCCTACAGATTATCCATTTATCTTATCCAGATATTTTTAAGCAGTAGACATCTTGCTGAATATTGAATATTTCGTTTTTGGTAAGTTTTTGATATCTTTCCTATTCAAAAAATTTTTGTTAGTTGATCCTGGCGCCTAATCTCCCCTTTCAGTCCCCCTATTATACTTTATTATTGAATTCTTTATATATATTTATGATTCTTTCCTATGATATGTGTGGGTTTGTGTATTTTGTAATAAAAAACAAAAAGTGAGGAGAATGGATGAGGATACCAAAAAAATATGTATTTATTCACATGAAAAATCAAAATTAAAAAGTAACAAATTTGTACATAAAATGGACCCGACACGGCCGTGTTTCGGCCCTAAGGCCTGCCTCAGGGGTCTTTGCAACCTCAGAATATGTGCTCCAAGGGAAATATCGAAACGAAGATCTCTAAGGTCTCCTCTCTTCTAAAAAATGTATGTAAAATGTGCTAAAAAGCAAAATGAACTTGTAATACTCCTCTCCCTGAGCCGCCTTAGGGCTGAAACACGGCCGTGTCGGGTCCATTTTATGTACAAATTTGTTACTTTTTAATTTTGATTTTTCATGTGAATAAATACATATTTTTTTGGTATCCTCATCCATTCTCCTCACTTTTTGTTTTTTATCTCACGGTTTCGTGAGGGCGTTTACCTCCTCTTTGTTTTTGCTTTATGTATTTTGTTTCATATTTTTGTAATGACTTCTTTTTAGCTTGTTAGTCACATTGAACTCAAAATTGTATGGTAAATGTGGGGTATAAATATAATAAAATAACTAAACTCCATATTTCTACACTTCAAATTTTTTTTGTATCAATCTTTGTTTTGCCATTTGATGAATGTGATTAGATTATTTGTAGTTCTTTGCAGTGCGTTGTATCTAGCAAAATAGGTGCCGGTACTCAAATCCTAGGCCACCCTTCAGGGGTGAGGTGATCACTGAGGGACCCACCCCACAATAGCCAGGCCCCTTGCAACCAGTCACAGAATCTATGAGAAGGCAGAATTGGTGTGTAGAGCCTGAGCTCTTTCATTAAAACTTGGGGTCCATGGGTCAATTTTAGCAGAAAATGGAAAAGGTGCCGGTACTCAGTACCCCCAAGTACCCCCTCAAAAAAAGCCCTGCTTTTATCACATGTAGCAGTGATTTTGATTTCTACAGGCATTTCTTTTTCATTTAGGGGGCTTATCAACATGAGCTATTGTTAAGACATGTTATTTTACTGTTAACTTGTAATTAGCTTGATTGTTCTATACTTGGCTCACTTTTGATAATGTGATGTCATAATGCCTCATTCCACCAATGGCTAACAGCCAACCTCATCAGTGATGTCACAAAGGCCTGATCACCCACACGTGGGTCCCTTTATCCAGTGCGTTTGTTCTAGCAAATGAGGTGCCGGTACTCAAATGCTAGGCCACCCTTCAGGGGTGAGGTGATCACTGAGGGACCCACCCCACAATAGCCAGGCCCCTTGCAACCAGTCACAGAATCTATGACAAGGCAGAACTGGTATGTAGAGCCTGAGCTTTCATTAAATCTTGGGGTCCATGGGTCAATTTTAGCAGACAATGGAAATGCTACCGGGACTCAGTACCCCCAAGTACCTCCTCAAAAAAAGCCCTGGTTCTTTGCTACTATCTTCCCTGTTCCCCTATGTTTTTAAGTTTCATTTTTTGAGGCCAGCATATTTTCATTCTATCACCCCACTTTTCTTTACTAGTCATTCACTTTTCTTTGCTAGGCATGATAAGGGCAGAATAAAGTCTTGTCAAGGTGGAAAACTTCCTGAATTCTACGGGTTGCCCATGCAATTCACCTGTCAGGCTTGGTTTTCAGGATAGTGGGCTAAGTCAATAATCTTGAGAACCAGTATTGTATACGTCAAGCTCTCATTCTTTCCTCAGATGCCCCAAGAAGCTCCTCCTAAAAATCTTCATAGCTCAGAGTCCCAGATACCCAAACCTGAGGCTTGTTTCCCAACACCAAGCAAACTGAGTGCATCTCCTTTAAAAACAGCAATGCTTTAAAATCCAAACTGAAGTTGGGACTTTTGCTTTTATTATCCTTCCTGCGCGAATTATGTCAAGACTATTAAACTCTTTGGTGATGTGAAACAGATGGAAAATAAGACAAAAGAATTCACAACTCATGTTAGACTGAATTGAATTCCTTTAATTTCACACAATGAATAACATATGAATAGGATTAACTTTTTTTTTTTTTTGTAGTTAAGTGCTCTATACTGCTAACCTGATTTGGTAGCGAAAAGACTGAGCTTTGTTTTAGAAAAAAATGTTTAAAAAACAACATCTAAGATCATGAAGGAGCATGACATTAAAGCATGCCAGATGTATCTAAGCATCAAATAACAGCAAGTCCATATCCATTTTTCAATGTACAAAAATGCTTCATGAGTAAAAACTGTTACAAAAAGAACATTTCAAACAATGTACAGGTTCTTCTTGCTTCTATATTCAATAAAATACAAATACATTTTTTTGCTCTAAAATATGTTTACATACAATCAAAGTTGAACATGCAAATACACTTTAAAAAAAGGCTTTTATAAACCACTTATGAATACAAACCAAAAATCAGCCAGCACGACTTGTAAAACAATCTTGTGCCCCATTCTTTTTTTTTTTTTTTTAAATATGTACATATATAACACTTCATGTGCATTTATTTTAGAAATAGCTTAAAAAGAGAGAAACCAACATGGGTTTTCAACTGCACTCCCCATGTCGACCAATTGGCAGCTTTTTCACATCTTCATAAGATTTAAATTTGCTTGTAGTGTTTTACATGATCGAGGCAGGCATCTACAATGATCTGGAAAAACGTTTCATAATTAGAAGTGTGCTTTCTAATTGTTTAAGTGAACCCCAGTTTTGGATATAATGCAAGTACAGGCTGCTTGGTCACTAATGTGGCCAAAGACATGGCAAATATAGACTTTCGAGAAGTGAGTGAAGGGGAGAAAAATCATTGGGTGGGTGTGAGTTTAATATACTGCAATGAAGGCTTTTGGATATGTTTGCTCTTTTCCATGAGTTCTCTAGTCAACGTGTTAAAGCCATTGAAATATCAGGATTCATATTTTACACAGCAGCTTAGAAAATCTCTATTCTCTGGAAAACAAAAAAGGGAAAGCCCATTCCAGAATACTGGTAGGTAATATAATGAAGGTTTAGGATTTCAATTTAAGCCCTAAAACTAAATCTAGACTATGTTTGAATTACATCTACGGATGGGCGGCTCTTTTGTCTTATGTCATTCTGGAAATGTCTGGTTTGATCGTTTTCATTTGGCCATCTTGAAAGAGTGCACATTCTTTTCATGATAGCGTGTGCTCATGTATGTGCAGTGGTTCACACATAGATGATGGCACACTATCGAGGAAAAGAGTTAACACTCTTTGAGAAACTGTGTACCCTTTATTCCAGTGCCACTTTTTCTTTCCAAAGAGTGCACATATTTATCGGCAAATGAAAAAGCACCAATTTTCATGTTTTGCTTTTTTTTCTGCCTGTTTCAGGTTTTAACAACATGCAACAACGTGGGATATGTTGTTGATAATTCCCATGTTGTCGCAAATGACAGCTCATCCCTCATTACATCTCCTTATAGTACAATTTTGTCAGAGACTGACTCATTGGGGGTAATTTTATAGTCATTTTTGCACATCTGTGACCACAAATGCAAGTAAATGGCCCCTCATAAAATATCAACGTAAAAGTAAGCAGAATGACATGATGGCGTACTTTGCTGGTAGACATGTATAGGGGTGGAGTTTGGATGCAGCTCACATGTACATATGTAGATTATAAAATATGCTAATTTATGTACGCACTTGAATAATCTAGGCAAGGCATTTATCCTGCTCTTAAGCAAGTGTAAATGCCCATGCCTGCTAGGTAGCCATGATTTCTGCCATTTCGGCTAGTATTTTATATAGATACATAGGTGCCTAGGGGTTTTTATAAACCAGCATTTAAATAAGTGCCTACTTGCCCTCTTAAACCAGGTACCTTGTTATAAGATTACCCTTACTGTGTCTCCTGAATGTTGGAATGTTATCTTACACATTCTGAGCCCATTTCCATATTAAGTAGCAAGCTTATCTACAGCTACACAAAATCCATGGGTCTTGGATGACCAACCCGAGAAAACTTACAGCAAGTAGTTTTCCAACCTTGTGTGTACGTTTGCAAGCCTTTGCTATAAAGTAAGGCCAATTTCCTGATGAAAAAAAAAAGACACAAGTACCTATACAGTGAGTGAAACTTCCAGGAGAAAATACTGATTTCAAGATAAGGTTTGAATGGGGGCTTCTTGTTTGCTTTGCTAATAATCTATATTTCTTGAGGACTAGTACAACGGTTTTTAAAAAAAATGTTTTACACTGGTATTTTGTAAGGCTGCAATAGGTATTCATTTATTTCTACAGAATATTCTACCTTGAGACAACAGAACAAACAAGTAAGATATTTTCCGACAATATTAAAATAATGCGCTGATGCATAATTCTTCACAGATTCTACTTTGTGCAGTTTCAAATGTGACATATTGCATTTCAGTGCACTGAATCCTCATGAACAGAAAAATAACTCGTATTCTCCTCCCATGAGATTCCCAAACACTCTTTAAACATAGAATCCACTGAACTCTGACCAAGTTTAATTGACCGTTTTCTCTTGTTCCCCATTTCTTATCGAGATATAGTATAACGTTTACTGTTTGCACCATGCTGGGTATACGGTATCTTTAAAAGGGTGAACATGTCTTCTTTGAACTGCAGTTCTGGATAAACATCACTGCAATTAAAACAGCTGTATGATTAATCTGTCTTTCTATAGCTATTGGGCTGTGGAAATGAATATTGAAGACGCAATATCTGTCCAGTCTAAATCAATGGCAAACTTGAATGAGGACTGTACAGTTTGAACTGACCATCAAAGAGACCGTTTGTCACACACAGTTTGCATTCATGCAGACTGATGGATTCATAAATACATTATATACAAAAACACGGTAGTTTATTAAGGCAACCACAATTTGTCCAACGTGGCTAAATACAACTGCAGTGGCAATACCCTCTCATCGGTTTTATTCTTTTCAGAAAGAACACATTCCATTTTTAGAAATTACCTACAATGTGATAACTCACATCTGCAAATTGTGTCATTTGGTATATTTTGACAATCAGCTTTTGTGTGTGTGTTTTTTCGAAAGCAACACCAATAGGCATGGCTGTACAGTTGGGGGTGGCTAGTAAACCATTTTCAGGGTACTATCTGTTTTCTGCTTCAATGCATTGTGCATATGAAATAGTTGATTTTTTTGCCAACATGTTATTACATATGCCAGTTTAGAAAAGGCTTTATCATTACTGAGTATTTCTCATGTGTTACATACTTCCAGGTCTGTGGTATTCCATCGGTCACTGGGATAACACCATGTCTGTGTGTGTACGTATCTATATAAGGCTCCACCACATTGCCTATATTGCAGCATGAGATTGAATTTAGGCAGAGTTAATTAAGAAAGTAGATAGATGTAGAAGGATTTAGGCCACCTGGATTAAGGTACCCAAGACCTCAGAGGGCTGCTGTAGATAACAATATAAAATGAATCCAGCCTTCAACCAAAATCACAGTTTCGAAACTTACAGGTTTATAAAATTGGTGTATTTATTTTAAACAGTGTTGTGTTTCAGGGTGACTATGGCAAGTTTTGACCAGTCACTGAAATTCAAAATTAAAGGTGAACCTTTGGTGGTATATTTTTGTGTATATAACCTTCTCGTAAAGTACAAGAACAAGGAACAAGCAATATAAGTGATGTTGATCTGTTTTGGAAGCTAGTCAAGATGAAAGGCATATTTTGATGATATCACTTCAATCTCACATGTAGAAAGAAGTTTTTTGTTCATCGTATCCAAGTAGTGCTGCCTGCTTTGTTACTGAATGAAATCTGATGCTGTAACGGGTACTGGATAGACTCTGTGCCTATACGCCATATGCATAACCTCTTAGTCCTGGTATCTTCAGTGTGATGCAGCACCACCTAGGGAAGATTCACGCTCACTTCCCCTGGCTTTCCTATGCCTTTTTGTCTTCACTTCCACCACTTTCTGCTCTTTGTGTTTTCTCTTGCCACCTCTCGGTGTTCGAGAAGACTGTGTCTCTCGGGCCATGTGGATTACTGCCTCAATGGTGTTCATCACTGCATCTTGTCTGGCTACTTCCAAGAATGAATTGCAAGTGGACTTTTGTCCTCGTTTGCTGGGAAGGTCAACACATTTTTCCAGAACTGGCATTTGGTCTCTGGAGTCTTCATCAAATGGGAGAGGCTGCTTCCGGGGACGTCCCCGCCTCTTCTTGACAAAATTATTGCCTGTCTTTGATTGCCTCTGGAGTCGTTTGGCCTTCAGGATTTTGTTAACATGATCCAGATTTTTTTTGGTGGACAGAATTTTAGTGTAGCTGCACATCTTGCGCACATCGCACTGGATGGCTTCTATTTCACAGCGTTTGAATCTCTTCTTTAGGGGTGGACTAGCTGCTGAAAAGAAAACAGACTTCAGTTAGCAGAAATACTTACTAATATGACACTTCCCTCCCCATCATTCAATTTCATACAAAACTGTAAAATCACAAGGAATGTGAACAAACAGAAATGCAAAATGCATCCACCTCACCTTTAGGCTCAGCATTTTTTTTAATTGTATGTTTTTAAGTTTTGTGTGTGGTTTTTTTTTTAATAAACCATTTCAGGTGTTCCATTAGGGACCCTGTATAGAAGTGCAGACAAATAAATAGACACAAATTTCAGATTTCCCAGTACCTGTTGCATATATATTTTTTGCATGCTCACTGGGAAACCCAATCAAGTCAAAGTCTCGGTGTTTAAATGGAAGAAAGAAAGAAAAAGAGAGAAGGAAGTTTTCAACTCAGGTCCCTGGCCTTCCCTTGAATTGTGGGCCAGTCCTGTAGCAAACTGGCTCCTTTTCCTCCCTTATGGAAGATAAAACTTTCTGACTTGCTCAAATGGAAATTCATAAAACTGCTGACAATTGTGCTATTACAGAACAATAGACTAGGGTCTGGTTTCCTGATGAGCACATTTCTACCAGTAGCTTCTAATATATGCATATTTTTATTGCTACACTACTACTACTACTACTACTACTATTTAGCATTTCTATAGCGCTACAAGGCATACGCAGCGCTGCACAAACATAGAAGAAAGACAGTCCCTGCTCAAAGAGCTATGTAATAAAAGTGAGCCAAGTATAGGACAATCAAGCCATTGTGACATCACTGATGAGGTTGGCTCTTATTGGTGGACTGAGGCATTATGACATCACAATATTAGCTCTGGTTACAAGAGACTACTACTACTACTACTACTATTTAGCATTTCTATAGCGCTACAAGGCATACGCAGCACTGCACAAACATAGAAGAAAGACAGTCCCTGCTCAAAGAGCTTACAATCTAATAGATTGTATATGTATCACCTGAATCACTGCTCATTCTTTTTTTTTGGCATGCTCTTCTTGGACAACATTAGTCCTTGGTCTGCATAATAATCATACTTTTGATATTCTGATATTTCTTTATCTTGAAATAAGGCCTGGATTTCTCAAAGGGATAAACTGAGCCCCTGTTATAATCAGCCTTATCCCTGACCCAGTCCACAGGTTTACCAGTGGTCCCTGGTGTCTAGTATGGTGGTAGTGATACCAATTTGCTCCTGCTTCATGTCCCTAGCTCTTCAAAGTTCCCACCAAGACTTCTAGTGGTAATATCATGGTATTACTTGACCCCTAGCAGGTGGCCATTTTGAAGAGCTGAGAATACGAGGTGGGAATGAGTGGACCTCAATCCTGCCCCACTAGACACCAGGAACCCTTGGTAAGTCCATGGACTGGCTCAAAGGGGGGGGCTGTTAGGGGAGGAATTTCAAAAGCCTGGCCTCGGGGGGGGGGGGGGGGGGGGGTAACCTGGAGAAGGCTGCCACATGTTGGGCTCTTTCCCACTTGTTGGGGTCTGCTTCTGATGAGGGGTGCATTCCATGTGTTAACTGTGAATTCTATAACGATATCTGTGCACAAAGAATCCATTATAGAATACTAGAATAATTTGGCCTTTACGCACAATCATTTAGATGTAATCACTTACACCATGTCCATAGCATGTGTAAATGTTGGTGCATTACAGTAATCAAAATATGGCATTTTACCATTCTTATGTAAATTGTTATGGGCTATTGCAGAAGTAGTCTCTGCAAAATGTAAATGAAATGACTCCTTATAGCTACTGTGCAGCCATACAGTCACTCCCCTTTCCTGTTGGGCCACCTCTAGTCATCTGCCTCTGTGGAGCAGGATCTCTCTCTTCACTGCACTGTAAGGCTCTCTAGGAGATTGGCTTGTGCAGTGTATTCTATGGAAGAAAGGTGGGATAGGGGAGATATGATAGAGACATTTAAATACCTATGCAGAATGAATGTACAGGAGGTGGGTCTTTTTAAATTGAAAGGAAGCTCTGGAACGAGGAGGTATAGGATGAAGGTGAAAGGGGAAAGACTTGGAAATAACCTGAGGAAATACCTCTTCATGAAAAGGGTGGTGAACTAATGGAATGGCCTCCTAGTGGAAGTGGTAGAAATGAAAACAAGAATTCAAGACAGCTTGGGACAAGTACATAGGATCTCTAAGGGAGTGATAGGAAGGGTAGATAGCATGGAATGGCAGACTTGATAGGCCATATGATCTTTATCTGCCTACATTCTTCTGTTTCTGTGTTTTCATGCTGAACTTGTGAGACTTAAGACCTGAAATCAGAGTAAGAGTTCATGCATTACGAGGCTGAAACTCACAGAGACCTGCGCAGTGCAGAGGAAACGTTTCTGATCCAGGGCAGCAGTAGCAATTAAAACTATATACTGGGCAAGAAAATCTGGTGTGTCAGATGGGGAATTTCTCAGAGCTGGTACCTGGGATTGGTAAGGTTTCATGCGCTCAAGTTCAGGCTCTAATTTGTAGTGGCACCAAGAGTATATTTTGAGATCTTGCCAGGTACTCGTAACCTGGATTGGTCACTGTTAGAAACAGGATGCTGGGCTCGATGGACCTTTGGTCTGTCCCAGTATGGCAATACTTATGTACTTAAGTACTTAAAATACCCAACATAGACATTTTCACCCAGCAGAGACTTTAGAGGCTTAACATAAACTTATGGTGTAAATAATTCACCTCACCATAGGCATAACAGGACCTCCAACATTCAGGGGGGGGGGGGGGGGGTCACCTGTACTGGCAGCATCTTCATATTGTGCATGAGTTTGTTTGCTTTTTTTTTGACGTGTATATATTTTAATATGCAATCTAAGTGTGCATTATTTTCCTCTCTGACATTCCCAGGAATGTCTCCTCTAACTTCAGCTAACCACTCATATTTTTTACCTGCATTGAGGAACCTACATAAGTACATAAGTAATGTCACACTGGGAAAAGACCAAGGGTCCATCCGAGCCCAGTATCCTGTCCACAACAGCGGCCAATCCAGGCCAAGGGCACCTGGCAAGCTTCCCAAATGTACAAACATTCCATACATGTTATTCCTGGAATTGTGGATTTTTCCCAAGTCCATTTAGTAGTGGTTTATGGACTTGTCCTTTAGGAAACCGCCTAACCCCTTTTTAAACTCTGCCAAGCTAACCGCCAGATACATTTTCTGAGAGTATAGAAATTACAACCTGACTTGTTAAATGGCTTTGAAACTTTAATCCCCTAATTCCATAACATGATATGTACAGTTATGTACCTCTTACACATGTTACTGCCAGTTGAGAGCTAAGTGATATTGTAGAAGCTTAGCATGCAAGTCACATACTAAGAAATTCTATACATGGCGCCTAGTGTTATCTGCTCTTTCTGTGCTGATTTTCAGCATGGAAAAGTGTTATAAAGGAAGCCTGAGGAATTACCGGAGGGCAATATAACACTGGCATTGCTGCAGCTGAAGTGTATGCCATCTGGGTAGTGAATTTATGATGTGGGATGGGGTGGGGAGATGGGGGTGAAATGAAGAAAGGAGGATTAATGGCATGGAAATTAGTTTAAAGTTTATTCATGTTGTAAGAAAGAAGCATTTAATAGCAGAATTGGAAGATCCAAGTAAAATTAATTAATTTATGTGGAGCTGCTGGGTATAAAATTAAAATTATATTAAAAGAAATTGAAATTAAACTAAATACAGTGCAATCCGCTTAAGTGCAAGGGTCTGGGACCAAAGAAATACATGCAGTTAACCGGAGCGTGCACTTAACCGTTGTGACCCAAAGAAGCTTGACATCTGATAAACATATCTACAGTACTGTTTATTATTATTCGTACAGTATACAGTCTCCGTTAACTGATGTTAGGCTTACTAGAAGTAATCAGTCATGGTAAAAACTGTCATAGCACTGACATCCAGTGGCCTCCAGATAGGCCCGCACGGTGTTGAGACTCTCCAGCGCTCTTGCAAAAGTGACAGGAGGTTGTTGAATTTTGTCAGCATGTGCCTCGCTGCTCATTTCATTATCTGTTTCATCATCAGCCGTTGTTGCCTATGTGTAGGCGCATATCTCAACATCAGTGCTATCATCAGCTGTTTGTAGATTGTAATCAACAGCTACTTAGTGATGAAACTCCTCTTCAGTAACACCGGCTGGGATGTAAATAGCCTGTTCATCTGACGTGTTTGCAACAGCTGTATCTGTTTCGTCCCTCTCCACATCCTTAACAAAGCTTGCCCGCTTGTAGCAATTCACAATGGTTGCCTGTGTAACATGATTCCAGGCTTCTTTCTGCATATGTAGGGAATCCAACAGTGATAGATTACGAGCTAGTTCAACAGCACGTTTATCCTTGCCAGTCTGGTCAACCATAACGCTCATCAGATAACTTAGCACAAGAGCCCGATAATGTTGTTTGAAATTGGCTATTATGCCCTGATCCATAGGTTGGATCAGAGATGTAGTGTTTGGTGGCAGGAAGACCACCTTGACATTAGAAAGCCTGACATCATCACTGTGTGCAGGACAATTATCACAAAGCAACAAAATCTGACGCTTTTGTGCCCGCATTCTAGTGTCTAACTTCTTTAGCCACTGCTTCCAAATTTCCCCAGTCATCCATGAATTAGCGTTAGCCTCATATGACACACTTAACATTCTTGAAGCAACAGGGTTGTTTGCTCTTTCCAATGATGAGTGGTTCCAACTTCTCACTCCCATCCATATTGCAGCAAAGGAGGCTCATCAGTCAGTCCTTCGACATTTTAATTCCTGTAGTTTTGACTTGTTTGAATGCAAGTGTTCCATCAGGAATCGCTCGCCAGTAGAGACCGTTTTCGTCAGCATTGAAAATGTCACGAGGTGCAAACTCGTTCAAAATGGTAGGAAGAACTGAAACAACCCGATTTTCAGCACAAAAGTCATCAGTGTCTTGTTTTTCACCATGCTGTTTCTTGAATTTTATGTTCCTCTCCTCCCATCTTTCCAACCATCCAACAGTGGCTTTGAATTCAGTTAGTCCAAGACTTTCAGCTAGCTAGTTAGCTTTCTCCATAAGCAGTGGACCACTGACAGGAAACTGTCTGCTCCTGACTTGAGAAAACCACCGAAGAAGAGCATCTTCTACCTCCTCAGCTTTTCCCACCTGCTTACGTTTCCGGTGTGGATTTGTATTGTTTTGCCAGTCTTCCAGAAGCTGATTTTTCTGCTTCAAGACACGTGAAATTTGACTGGGATTGACACCATATTCTTTAGCAATAGGTGCTTGACTTTGTTTATTTTCTAATTTTTTAAGAACTTCTATTCGTTCAGCCAGGGTTAAAAGTCTTACAGTTGCGCGACGACAACGAGTCCAGTGTACACTCTAACAACATTCTTTCGCTTATTCTGCCTTTGGCTGTTAACTGAGATTTCAAATTTACTGCCCCTTTGTCATGCGACAATCGGCTTCCATATTCCATGCGTGCGCTTATGAGGAGTCTTAAACCATGCATATAAGCAAATCTTGCACTTATCAGTGGTGTGCTAAACTGAAGTTTGTCCCCATAGAAATTGATGGCGCCAAAAACGGGGCCGAAGTACGGCATGCAGTTAAACAGAGCATGCGCTTATCCGATGTGCACTTAAATAGAGTGCACTGTACATTTAAAAGGAAGTTTGGGGAACTTAATGTGGAATTTAATTAAGGGTATTGGAAGCAGAGCTGAGAAGAAAAAGGTTAATGGAAGCTGGGATGTGATTGGAATTCAGGGAAGGTGGGAAGGAGGAAATGGAATGTTGAGGCTGAGGAGATATTCTGTGAAAAAGGGCTAGGGTGGTGGGTGGTTGGAATGGGAATATAGAGGTGTTACATTTGATAATTTTGCTCCCAAGACAAGCAAAAAGGAGGAGCAGACCTCATGTGAATGCGAGCTACAAAACAAAACAGTGAGGTAGATCCAAGGAGGATATCAAAAGGTCTTTATTGGAAAACAGCTAAAAGATGATGCCAAGACACCCATAGGAATATAATGGGCATCTCGGTGTTTACCGCCAGCTGATTTCTACCTCGAGCTAAAAACGCTACCATGGCTTAGTAAAAGACCCCCTAAGTGACCCAGACTCAAATCTACTAGAAAATCTGTGACAAGACTTGAAAACTTCAGTTCCCAGGTGATTCCAAGCTATCTCAGGGCTTTATCTATTCTGCCATGAAGAGTGGGCAAAATTGCAGCATTGAACTGTGTAAAGTTGGTACACAAACTTACCTGTTCAAAAAGGCATATCCGAATGATCCAACTTAAATGCCTGAACCCTGCAACACAACGAATCTAATACTCAAAATGGACATAATATAACTCTTCCTCCTTTCCGATTCCACAATGTGTCTGTCACACATGATCTCTACCATGATATCACTATGTATTTGTCATACTGGAACTGGCAATCGCCAGTACGGTGCTATGTAAGCCACATTGAACCTGCAAATAGGTGGTAAAATGTGGGATACAAATGCAACAACTAAATAAATAACTAACTGATGGCTGTTATTGCTGTGAAAGGAGTTTTTGCCAGGTACAGTGCAAAAACTTATACAATCAAGACTTATTGGTCATTCTCCTGTTTTGGTTTGGGGAGTGCTGGAGAGGGGTCTACAGGATGTGGAGTAGATGAGAGTAAAAAAGGTGATCACATCCCTGAGATAAACTGTTGTATCGCACGACTGTAAAGGTGGATGTGGAGGACTCTGTCTCCTCACTTCACTTTCAGTTCAGACAGGCTTGGTAATTACTGTCCTGCTGGAAATATGCCCTACTAGTGCAAAGCCTAGAGAGATACAGCCAAGTTAGGTATCTAAACTCTTCAAAAAGTGACCCCTAATCCATTATGTAAATCCTTTATGGAATATATGGTTTAGCTATACAGTTCTAGCTATAAAAAGTTCTGGAAGTCAATAATATTAGCAGGCCTTCATCTCATCAGTGTAAGACACCTGCACAACATATGTGGTCCTCTGCATGCCCAATGCCTTTTCTCCAGAGGTTTCCAGAACTTGTCCTTGAGGGCAATAAAAGTCTGGTTTTCAACACGGTGAGGATGGTAGAGAAAGGGGCAGTTTTTCTCTCCCACACTAGCATCTCAGCTACAATCCCTCCCATTTCCCATTCCCCGTGTATCAAATAACTCAATATATGATGGAAATTTTTACTAATATTTGGTAGAAACACCAGGATTCCACAAACTACTTGCTTCCTACTTGCACCTAGGAATGTAGAGGGGAAAATCCTGTTTCCATGGAAAACTGAAATTTTGAGACAGTCTTGTATATGTGTTTCAGACAATTTGTACTTAAATAGCAAAACACTCATGTCCGAAATTCTATAAAGACGTGCACGTAACTTTTTCTGCATAGATCCACAAAGTGGACAAGGCCATGGGAGGAGCATGGGTGGGTCAGGGACTTTCTATGATCTGCACACAATGGTATAGAATTTGGGAGATCTGTGCCTAATTTAGGTGTGGGAATTTACACCAGAGTTCAGTTGGTGTACATCCTCGTGCCTTACACTAGTGCTAAGCGCTAGTCTATAAACGGCACTCAGCTTTGAGTGCTATTTCTAGAATAGCGCTTAGCAATGCATTTTTTGGGTGCTCTTTTTACAGAATTTCATCCCATTGTGTGAAAAAAAGGTATACCGCAAAACACATTAATGTGTTCATTCGTGCTCTGGCCAAAATCAGCCAGTAAACAAAGAAGAAGAAGAAGGATGAAGTCATCACACAAAAGGCAAGAAGATGAGAAAGTGAGGAAAAGAACAAAAGAAGTGCAAACTTAACCACTAACATTTTTAATAAGCACTGTGCCCCTAAATATGGCACAAAAGATAAGCTGATTCAACACGGGGTGTTTCAGCAGCTGAGCCTGCATCAGGAGTTGCAAATTCCAATCGACGTATCGCTAATAATAATGTAGTATATCTGTCAAAACGATCACACAGTGTTTATTAAAGATATTAGTAGTAACTAAGAATGGACTTCTTTTGTTTTTTTCCCTCACTTTCTTACCTTCTTCTCCAATATTCAGCCAGGATCCGCATAACTATCTTATCCAGGTCCTGGCTGAATATTGGCTGGGACCCATTTAAGTTTTGGTGGCCAGGACAAGTCCGGCGAGACCCGGGTATTCAATGTTGGTGTCCGAATATGGCCAGCTACGGTTAATGTTTTAAAAAAAAATGCTGACTGTTGCCAGCTGAATACTGACCACTCAGGCTCCTAAGTTTGGCTGAAAATAGGTTGCAAATTTAGGAGCTTAGCTTTTTGTTTTTTTAATATAGGGCCCTCCGTAAATATTTGTCTAGTTTCTTAAAATCGTTGCAGTAGTATTGCTTTAGAAGAACAAAACAATGCTTTTGAATATTCTTAAAAGACAGTAAAACAATGGTCAGGACACGCCTTTATTTCTACCTCTGCTACCACCAGAGACCCAGGCTCTGTCATTCTCATTCATTCTCTCCATCCTTCTATTATCAGCTTCCATTTCCTCAACCTTCAATGGATTTTCCCCATTGCTTTTGTCTATCCTTTAGCTCTCTCGCTTATTGCCAACAGTTTATTTTCCTTTTTCCTGCTCTCCCATTCCTTATTGAGAAGTAGCCTGGAGGAGTAGCCTAATGGTTACTGCAGTGGACTTTGATCCTGGGGAACTGGGTTCAATTCTCAATGCAACTCCTTGTGACTCTAGGCAAGACACTTAACCCCTCCACTGCCCCAGGTACAAATAAGTACCTGTATATACTACGTAAACCACTTTGAATGTAGTTGCAAAAAACACAGAAAGGTGGTATATCAAGTCCCATTTCCTTCCCTAATGGTTAGTGGGTGAGTTTGATTCCCAATGCAGCTCCTTGTAACTCTGGGTAAGTCACTTAAATCTCCATTGCATATATTGTATATAATATGTAAACTGCTTTGATTGTAACCTCAGAAAGGCAATTATCAACCCCATCCCCTTTCCTGTATTTGTGTCTTCCATCCCCTCCACTTTTTCACATCATTCCTTGTTTTTCCCACTCATCTCCACCAAACCTCTATTTTCCTCCTTAGCAGCATTTGCCTCCTGTTTCTCCCCCCCCCCCCCAACATAAATCATCTGCCCTTTATCTCTCTTCTCCAGCACCTACCCCTCTCCCTTCACTATATCTGACCTTGCCTCTGATTTTTCTTCTCCGTCAATTATCCCCCCTGCAGACCCCTCCCTTCACTGTATCTGCCCCTGCATTTTATCTCCCTTCTCCTGCATCTATCACACCTGCAGACTCCTCCCTTCACTGTATCTGCCCCTGCATTTTATCTCCCTTCTCCTGCATCTATCACACCTGCAGACCCCTCCCTTCATTGTATCTGCCCCTGCATTTTATCTCCCTTCTCCTGCATCTATCACACCTGCAGACCCCTCCTTTCACTGCATCTGACCCTTCCTCTTATCTCCCTTCTCCAACATCTATCCCCTGCAGACCCCTCCCTTCATTGTATCTGCCCCTGCATTTTATCTCCCTTCTCCTGCATCTATCACACCTGCAGACCCCTCCTTTCACTGCATCTGACCCTTCCTCTTATCTCCCTTCTCCAACATCTATCCCCCTGCAGACCCCTCCCTTCATTGTATCTGCCCCTGCATTTTATCTCCCTTCTCCTGCATCTATCACACCTGCAGACCCCTCCTTTCACTGCATCTGACCCTTCCTCTTATCTCCCTTCTCCACATCTATCCCCCTGCAGACCCCTCCCTTCATTGTATCTGCCCCTGCATTTTATCTCCCTTCTCCTGCATCTATCACACCTGCAGACCCCTCCTTTCACTGCATCTGACCCTTCCTCTTATCTCAATTCTCCAACATCTATCCCCCTGCAGACCCCTCCCTTCATTGTATCTGCCCCTGCATTTTATCTCCCTTCTCCTGCATCTATCACACCTGCAGACCCCTCCTTTCACTGCATCTGACCCTTCCTCTTATCTCAATTCTCCAACATCTATCCCCCTGCAGACCCCTCCCTTCATTGTATCTGCCCCTGCATTTTATCTCCCTTCTCCTGCATCTATCACACCTGCAGACCCCTCCTTTCACTGCATCTGACCCTTCCTCTTATCTCCCTTCTCCAACATCTATCCCCCTGCAGACCCCTCCCTTCATTGTATCTGCCCCTGCATTTTATCTCCCTTCTCCTGCATCTATCACACCTGCAGACCCCTCCTTTCACTGCATCTGACCCTTCCTCTTATCTCAATTCTCCAACATCTATCCCCCTGCAGACCCCTCCCTTCATTGTATCTGCCCCTGCATTTTATCTCCCTTCTCCTGCATCTATCACACCTGCAGACCCCTCCTTTCACTGCATCTGACCCTTCCTCTTATCTCCCTTCTCCAACATCTATCCCCCTGCAGACCCCTCCCTTCATTGTATCTGCCCCTGCATTTTATCTCCCTTCTCCTGCATCTATCACACCTGCAGACCCCTCCTTTCACTGCATCTGACCCTTCCTCTTATCTCCCTTCTCCAACATCTATCCCCCTGCAGACCCCTCCCTTCATTGTATCTGCCCCTGCATTTTATCTCCCTTCTCCTGCATCTATCACACCTGCAGACCCCTCCTTTCACTGGCATCTGACCCTTCCTCTTATCTCAATTCTCCAACATCTATCCCCCTGCAGACCCCTCCCTTCATTGTATCTGCCCCTGCATTTTATCTCCCTTCTCCTGCATCTATCACACCTGCAGGACCCCTCCTTTCACTGCATCTGACCCTTCCTCTTATCTCCCTTCTCCAACATCTATCCCCCTGCAGACCCCTCCCTTCATTGTATCTGCCCCTGCATTTTATCTCCTTTCTCCTGCATCTATCACACCTGCAGACCCGTCCCTTCACTGCATCTATCCCCTGCCTCTCTCATATCATCTAAGAAATGGAAGGCCCCCCCTTATTTGCTGACCACAGTATAGAGTCTGTGCCAGTATAGGAAGTCTTTTTTAAGATTCATGGGCATGAATTTCCATGCTACTGTTCTTATGCATCTCAAGATCATTGTACTGTTCCAGTGTGTTTCAGAACTTAGGAAGCCAGCTTGAGATGGAATGAAACACATTTATGAACAAATGTTGTGCAATTTTCAGTATGCTATCTTTGTGCACCTGTGTGTGGAGCCTGAACATTTTCCTCCTGGCAACTTTGTACAGTCTTGATTATCCGAACTACGCTACTGTGACTATCTGGCATATCCGACAGACCACCCCCCCTGGTGACATCATCGCATTGCCATTAAGAAGCGCGTGGCTTCTTTTCCTGTTTTATGGCTTCACATGATGCAAGTAAGCTATGTTTTCGATCTGAGATCTTGCTTCTCTGCAAGGGAACCATGCATTGCAGTTGTAATCCCAAACTCTTTTCCTTCCTCCCTCCCTCCTTTTGTGATTTTATGCTTTATTGTAGTTTGGATGATTGACTATTTTTAATGGAGTTCCTTTCTTAATTTGTGTTATATATTTTGTATCCTAAAGTGCTTTGATCTTCTTTTAGCTAAGGTGGTCTCCAAATAAACATAAAAATACTCCTTCATGCACCCCTCAACTGATTTAAAAAGAGAATTGGCTTCTCTTCCTGTTTATGATTTGAGAACATGCTTCTATGTACAAATTTTTGGACTCTGAAACCCCACTCGTGCAGAAAGAGAACCTTTGATGAAATTCTAGCCAAGACCTTACTTTCACAGCATAGCATTAATTTTTGATTAGTGCAAAAAAAAAAAAAAAAAAAAAATTTACCTATAGAGCAGAAACAAACCGCTAAACAAAAGGAACATGAAAAATGTTATATGCAAGTGTATCCCATCACTAAAAAAAACAGATCCCCCAGACAAGGGAAAATGTCTCCAGCCAACCATAGCAAGACAACCTGGGTGTAGTCCAGTCTCATTCTACTCAGGGTAGACCCCTGGGACCCTGCTAGGGTGGTTGTAGTCCAGGGTAGAGACTATGTGAGATGTGCAGAGTTAGACTAATCCAATCCTGAAGGCGGGAAGTGGATTAGTAATGTGAGAGAAGAATCTGTGGAAGAAATAACATTGACTAGAATAGTGATCTGTATGCATATTTGCATACTTGGACTAACCAAGAGTTTGGACTAATTTAAAACATCAGGAGAAGGGGAGTTGGACAAATTGGCTCTCAGGGCTGAACTGAAGTCCTAGATTTATCTGGGGTGACCTGAACGAGGGGTGATGGACATGGAACCATTTCACCCTGAGTGAGAAAGGGACCTGTTAAGAGGACCTAGCAGCTCAGGAGCGCCAGGAAAATTAAGTCAGAGGTCTCTATTTTGGTTTATACTTTGATAAGTAGTGCATACTGCTTATACTTCAGTAAGTGGTGGATGGTGATTTCAGGAAGCAGTGCTTTGTGGTTTTGGTTTGTTTTTCAGAAAATAGTATTTGGTGGGAAACTCTCAGCCTATGATGTTGGGTAGGCAGTATGGGTTATAGATGTTTTGTGGTGCTTTCCAGCCAGAGAACCATTTTTGATTTGAGACTGTGCTTTTGTAGAAATATATGGACCTGACCTATATGACCTGAGAGCCTGATTCTCCTGCCAGGAGTCTATTTTTGATTTGAGGCCATGCTTTTGCAGAAACAGACCCATGGTAAGATTCTTGTGCACAATGAGTTTTGTGCAATACTGTATGTACACCTACTGTATTCCTATTTGTTCATTTACATTTATAGCACTTTCTTTATTTTTACTCTCATTCTTAGATCTGGAGGGTTGTCAGTTGTGGTTCTGCTGCCATCATTTCTGCTTTACATTTGTTTTGGTTTTTTTTGTTACATTTGTACCCCGCGCTTTCCCACTCATGGCAGGCTCAATGCGGCTTACGTGGGGCAATGTAGGGTTAAGTGACTTGCCCAGAGTCACAAGGAGCTGCCTGTGCCTGAAGTGAGAATCAAACTCAGTTCCCCAGGACCAAAGTCCACCACCCTAATCACTAGGCCACTCCTCTGGAGAAGACAACACAGTGAACTTGAGAAATGGGGATCTGCTTGGTTCTGTATTTCTATAATGTGTATGCAGCTGATAAATATGGTTTCCCTTGCTAGGTCCTGTACCTGTATAGTATTTCTGTTCACACTGCCTGCTGTACAATTGCTGTGCTGTATATATTGCTCTGTATTTGTGCTCTTGAGCCTGCATAATGCCCAGACAGCAAAGGTGAAAACAAGTATTTTATTTTGAATGTATTAACTGAATATGAAATGTGAAGACTGAACTACTGGAAATTGACAAGAGTGCTGTCTGGCTGTAAGAGCACAGCAGTAGATTCAAGTTGGTGGTTATAAGTTTCTCACACGATCTCAGAAGGCTATAAGGACTTTTGGACATATTGATGGACATACATGCTATCAGAATAGACTAAGTTGGTCATCTTGAAAGTGCATTACATGATGGACATATACGTCATAATAATGGTGGCATTTGCATAAAATACTTATTTTCAGATGTACTTTGCTGTGTTGCCATATTTATCAATGTATAAAAAATTTAAGAGAGAGTAATGAAGCTGCAAAAACTATCGTTGAAGCAGCATGTGCAGCTAGTATGAGTATTCTCCTTAGTCCTTCAATGAGTGTGAGGTCATCTTAATAGTAGATGAGTGTGAATGATTAGGTTGAATGAATATGAATGTGTTTTGATGTAAGCCGCAAGGAGAAGCTGATTAGGTTAAAAATGTGAAGGATTTTTCAATAATAATTTTTTTTTAATAAAGAAAAATTAGATAACAGTAGTTGTAGTTACTTTTGTGGGAGGTATTGATTTTGTAACTAGAATGAAAGTGAGTTACTCATTAAGAAGGGAAGGTCATGAATATGCATGAGACAGATCTACGTACAACGGAGGTAGTATACATGCAGATCTATCTCATGCATATTCATTAGGGATATTCATCTTACTATACCTGGGTTAAAAAAAAGGTTTGGACAAATTCATGGAGAAAATCTACAATCTGTGCTTAAGGTGAGTGGAGGCATAGCCTAATGGTTAGTGCAGTACTCTGACAACCAGGTGAACTGGGTTCAATTCCCACTGCAGCTTCTTGTGACTCAGGGCAACTTACTTAACCTTCCATTACTCCAGGTACAAAATAAGTATCTGTATACAGGACTTTCAAGTGACAAGCCGTGGACTTTCACAGTAATTTACCCTTGAAATTCATACCATTGAAAAATAAATCTATTTCAACAAGCCCTTTTGTCAGGAGTCTATTTTGTCTGGGACTTTTATGTCGGGAACTTTTTTGGTTTGGAACTTTTTTTTTCTGGTTTCTTTTGACCGGGTATCCTGTATATAATGTGTAAACCACTTTGATTGTAACCATAATATAAGAGTAACCATACTGGGTCAGACCAATAGTCCATATAGCCTAGTATCCTGTTTTCCAAACAGTGGCCAAGTCAGGTCACCAGTATCTGGCAGAAATCCAAATCGTGGCAACACTCCATACTACAAATCTCAGGGCAAGCAGTTGCTTCCCATGTCTGTCTCAATAGCAGACTATAGACTTTTCCTCCAGGAATTTGTCCAATCCTTTTTTAAACCCAGATACGCTAACCACTGTTACCACCTCCTCTGGCAAAGAGTTCCAGAGAATAACTATTCGTTGAGTGAAAAAATATTTCCTACTATTTGTTTTAAAAGTATTTCCATGTAATTTCATTGAGTGTCCCCTAGTCTTTGTACTTTTGGAACGAGTAAAAAAATCGATTTTCTTCTACTCGTTCTACACCACTCAGGTTTTTTTTAGATCTCAATCATATCTCCCCATATCTGTCTCTTTTCCAAGCTGAAGAGCCCTAACCTCTTTAGCCTTTCCTCATACGAGAGGAGTTCCATCCCCTTTATCACTTTGGTTGCTCTTCTTTGAACCTTTTCTAATTCTGCTTTATCTTTTTTGAGATACTGCGACCAGAACTGAATGCAATAGAATATGTCAAATCCATTGCCTTTCCTTTATTAAAAAAAAGTTAGACATGGAAAAAGCCACTAATTATCCTTTGGGTTAATAGCACAGAATCATGTTACTGTTTAGTTTATTCATTTATACTCCGCATATAACTGTGTGAGTAACAGGGAAACATACACAATCCCAAATAATATAAAACCATACAAATTACATTAAAAACAATAAAAAAAATCCATCTTCTCCAAAATAAAATTGACTTCCAGAGACTGCTAATTCTTCCAGGTACTTGTGACCCTGGATTGGCCACTGGGCTAGATGGACCATTGGTTTGACCCAGTATGGCTATTCGTATGCATAATTTCTTAGGGACATCCTGAAAACCCAGTCTGTTTGCAGTACTCATGGCCTGAACTCCTGCTTCCCTGCTATAGGCTTAGCAGATTGGAAGTGATATTTGTGAGTGTTTGAAGTTCCCAAACTGACCTATTTCTGTAACGGCTTGCACCTGCCACATTCCTACTACTTCACCTGCTACTAGACCTGAAAAATGATGACATATACAACAGAAGAAGTAAAAACACTGTTTCTCCTTCTGAATTGTGTTATCCTTTCACTTGTTCATCCTTTCACTTGTTCACCCTCTCACTGTGGCGGACAAAATACACTTCTGCCCCAGAAAAAGGCAATGCCACCTGGATGCTGCGAAACGCTGGTATCCACCCACCAAAATCACAATACAAGAGTGGAATGAGTTACAACCAAAACAGAGACATATGTTCTCGTATAAATAAAGACCTGGATCACTGGTTTCCTAATGTCTGGTTCTCATTAATTACAAAACAAAATACATTTTCCATATGTAAACCAAAACCACTTAAAGTTTGTGACTCATTGAGGACAAAGAAGACAGGAATGTAGTCATTTTGGTACTGAAGCTCATTCTTAATTACCGTCATTATAGATCCCTTTGGAGTTGCCTGAGGCCATTTCCAACAGCATTCTGAAGAAAGACTTTTGCTCAACAGCTGGGCTCAGTTTGAAGATTTGTTTTAAATAAAGAAGTTTTCAAAGAGCTCGCCATTAATTACAGGAAACCCACAGCACTCTCCCATTTCCCTATTAACAGTTTTTTTTTCTCCCAGTGTTCTCTAAATTATCTCAACATCTGGGCTGCAGATAAACCAACACTTTAATTAGACTCCTGAAATATAAGCATGAATTTTCATCTGGAAACAAATCTGAAGGTATCTCTGTGTTGAATTAAGCAGCATATTGAAAATGAACCATAAAATGGTCCTCCATCCCTCTCACATTTGTCAAGATAAGTCAAGGTGTATGGTATTGCCCACATTAGCTCAAGCCCATAAAAAAGAGGAGTTCCAATACAATAAGGGGGTCTTTTATTAAGATGTGTTATCATTTTTAGCTCGTGCTAAAAATCAGCTGGCGCTAAACTCTTGAGACACCCACAGGAATATAATTGCCGCCTCAGCATTTAGCTCCAGCTGAATTTTAGTGCAAGCTAAAAATGCCAGTGCACCTGTGAAGAAACAGTGCGTTTTAAGCCTGTGAAATGTATTGAATAGTTTCCTGCATTGATTATGTTCTGAAGTGTGCTTCTCCTATTTGGCTAGCAGGTGGTGTTTCTTTGCTATAAGGCTGTTACAGAGAACTGAGGTGGTTTTTCTTTAGTTTGACACAAACAGGAAGCAAGAAGCAGTATATATTTGAAATCTTGTTTACTGGGCTCTGATTGGCCCAGGAGATCACCTCATTTGGACTTTACTGGTTTTGAGTTCAGTTTTAGCCCTGGAGAAGAGAGAGAGAGAGAGATCTTTGCTGTTGTCAGCGCTAATTAGCTAGTTAAACGGTTAAATAACACGCAGTGTTTTAGAATCCATGCCAATTTTGGTGCCTAAATCTAAGCACACTAGAACAAGCAATAATGAGCACTAATTAGAATTTAGGCGCACAATTCGCTAAGCGTATTCTGTAACGATGTGCGCCAAATTTCTAACATGCAGAGGCAAAAAGGGGGCATGGTTATGGGCAGGGAAATGGGCGTTTCATGGACATTCCAAAATGTAGGCGCCTAGTTCTAGAATATGGCACAATGTGCCTAAATCTACACGCTGAGATTACACCAGGTTTTCGTTGGCGTAAATCGATGCATAAATAAGGGGAAAAAGAGAAAAGAAGAAAAAATCAACAAAAGGCACTAACTGGAACTTAGACTGCCATCAATTCCAAAAATATACCACATCTTCCAACCTAGATGATCTTCTTCATACAGTGGGGGAAATAAGTATTTGATCCCTTGCTGATTTTGTAAGTTTGCCCACTGACAAAGACATGAGCAGCCCATAATTGAAGGGTAGGTTATTGGTAACAGTGAGAGATAGCACATCACAAATTAAATCCGGAAAATCACATTGTGGAAAGTATATGAATTTATTTGCATTCTGCAGAGGGAAATAAGTATTTGATCCCCCACCAACCAGTAAGAGATCTGGGCCCCTACAGACCAGGTAGATGCTCCAAATCAACTCGTTACCTGCATGACAGACAGCTGTCGGCAATGGTCACCTGTATGAAAGACACCTGTCCACAGACTCAGTGAATCAGTCAGACTCTAACCTCTACAAAATGGCCAAGAGCAAGGAGCTGTCTAAGGATGTCAGGGACAAGATCATACACCTGCACAAGGCTGGAATGGGCTACAAAACCATCAGTAAGACGCTGGGCGAGAAGGAGACAACTGTTGGTGCCATAGTAAGAAAATGGAAGAAGTACAAAATGACTGTCAATCGACAAAGATCTGGGGCTCCACGCAAAATCTCACCTCGTGGGGTATCCTTGATCATGAGGAAGGTTAGAAATCAGTCTACAACTACAAGGGGGGAACTTGTCAATGATCTCAAGGCAGCTGGGACCACTGTCACCACGAAAACCATTGGTAACACATTACGACATAACGGATTGCAATCCTGCAGTGCCCGCAAGGTCCCCCTGCTCCGGAAGGCACATGTGACGGCCCATCTGAAGTTTGCCAGTGAACACCTGGATGATGCCGAGAGTGATTGGGAGAAGGTGCTGTGGTCAGATGAGACAAAAATTGAGCTCTTTGGCATGAACTCAACTCGCCGTGTTTGGAGGAAGAGAAATGCTGCCTATGACCCAAAGAACACCGTCCCCACTGTCAAGCATGGAGGTGGAAATGTTATGTTTTGGGGGTGTTTCTCTGCTAAGGGCACAGGACTACTTCACCGCATCAATGGGAGAATGGATGGGGCCATGTACCGTACAATTCTGAGTGACAACCTCCTTCCCTCCGCCAGGGCCTTAAAAATGGGTCGTGGCTGGGTCTTCCAGCACGACAATGACCCAAAACATACAGCCAAGGCAACAAAGGAGTGGCTCAGGAAGAAGCACATTAGGGTCATGGAGTGGCCTAGCCAGTCACCAGACCTTAATCCCATTGAAAACTTATGGAGGGAGCTGAAGCTGCGAGTTGCCAAGCGACAGCCCAGAACTCTTAATGATTTAGAGATGATCTGCAAAGAGGAGTGGACCAAAATTCCTCCTGACATGTGTGCAAACCTCATCATCAACTACAGAAGACGTCTGACCGCTGTGCTTGCCAACAAGGGTTTTGCCACCAAGTATTAGGTCTTGTTTGCCAGAGGGATTAAATACTTATTTCCCTCTGCAGAATGCAAATAAATTCATATACTTTCCACAATGTGATTTTCCGGATTTAATTTGTGATGTGCTATCTCTCACTGTTACCAATAACCTACCCTTCAATTATGGGCTGCTCATGTCTTTGTCAGTGGGCAAACTTACAAAATCAGCAAGGGATCAAATACTTATTTCCCCCACTGTATCTAGGAGCAAACGCAGCTGCTCAGGAACAAAAAAAATTACTTTGTCCCTCCCAATTTTTGCTTCTGATCATTGACCTGTTAGTTTGGAAATGTTTCTCTGTGGTAGTTACCAATACTTTTTTTCTTTTCAGGAATTGTCTTCTTGATTGTCTATTTGTGAATTAGGTGTGAATAGGTATTATTAACAGAGAGGGATGGGGTTCCGGGGGGGATATATAAACATCCACCTAAATGGTGTTCTCATAAGATACTTGTTCTCTTTTTTTGAAGTAGGCTAAAACCAATTGTTATATTTCAAAACAAGTGGCTGTAACTGCAGAATTCTGGGGCCATACATGTTAACCAGCTGTGCTTTACACATCTGGCAATGCTGTCAGTCCTGCTCCACCTTTCAAGGTCTTTAGAATCTATTAACTTCTGCTGCTTAGTTCTGCACTCAGGGCATGTCACAGTGGTTAAAACTAAAGACAGGAGACTTATTTATTGAAAAGCTCTTGAATACTCATTTGAAGTGTCATAGGAAAATAACCCTGTTGCTCAAAGAAAAAGGTGGGTGCTCATTTTCAAAGCACACAGACTTACAAATTAAAGTAACCTATGTAAATTTGTAAGTCTATGTGCTTTGAAAACCAGCCTTCACATTGTATTTCTTAGTTGCTGAGGACTGATTAATTTAAATAAGGCATTGTCAATGGCACTGGATTAAAACATTAGCCCTAGTCAAATGCTTCTCAAGGGTGTAGTTTTGTTCCTTTTTTGACTCCAAAATCCAGACATTAGTACCTTTCCAAGTAGGTTGGAGATAGATGATTTTCAAGCAGAACATAGGGTTCAATTGTCGTTTTTTGAGAGTGTTGGGAAACGTGAGATAAGGTGATCTTTGAGGTTGTGTAAACCAACCAACTACTTCAGTGGGTGATCAGTGCTCTCCTCGCTTGTTGAGAGCAATGGATAGTGTTGTTGTGCCCATTTTGACCGTTCCGATTAACATTTCTTTGTGGAAAGGAGAATTCCCTGACGATTTAAAGAGTGCAATGGTGCATCCACTTTTGAAGAGTCTTGCTTTAAGCCCTAGTGAGCCCTCTAGTTTTTGACCAATATCTATGTTGCCAGTGGTGGTGAAAGTGATAGAGACAGCGGTTTATGTTCAGCTTGACCCACGCTTCTTGTTTGGATCCATTCTAGTAGGGATTCTGTAAGGCCCAGAGTATTGAGTTGCTTTGGATGGCGATGCTGGACGTTCTTAGGATGTGGTAACAGCAGTTAGTGTATCTGGGTTTAAAAAAGGCTTGGACAAGTTTCTGGAAGAAAAGCCCGTAGTTTGCTACTGAGACAGACATGGGGAAGCAACTGCTTGCCCCAGGATTGGTAGCATGATATGTTGCTTCTAATTGGGTTTCTGCCAGGTACTTGTGACTTGGCTTGGCCACTGCTTGGAAACATGATACTGGGCTAGATGGACCAGTGGCCTGACCCAGTATGGCTACTCTTATGTTCTTATGTATGTTTTTATTTTTTGTTCTTTTCATAACATCTCAGCAGTATTTGACATACTCAATCATGAGATTCTGATTGCTTGTTTACAAGCATTTGGCCTTTGGGATCTGCTGCAGTGGTTCTTACTGGGAGAAAACAAGAGCTGTTTGTTGGCTCTTAGTTGCCCACTTCTAGAGCTTTGAGAACTGGGGTGCCACAAGGTTCATCCTTTTCTTCTGTTTTGTTCAATTTGTATCTGGTGCCATTATGTCATTTGTTGTGGTCCTTGGGGATGGCATACCATAGTTATGCTGAAAATATTCAGTTTATTCTCCTGTTAGAGTCTCCTATCTCTGCTTCGCTTGTTCAGTTACAGTTAATATTTGATAAGATTACTGAATGGATGAAAAAAAAATTGGTAGTTGCTGACTGTTTCAAACTTTTAGTGGTAACTCGTGACCAGACCCTTGAGGTTCCATCTCAGATTTTGTTATCATGAAGTCCTATTGTGGTTAGTGGATTCAGAGTTGAATTTTACACCATAATTACAAGCAGCGATTAGGAATTATTTTCAGTTGCGTATACTCAGTAAACTGAAGCCTTCCTTGCCTATGTCAGATTTCAGAACAGTACTGCAATCTATGGTTTTGGCAGGACTTGATTATTGCAATGTGGCATATTTAGGTCTACCAGCTTCTTTGTATTCATTCTTTGCAAGTTGTTCAAAATTTGGCAGCACAAGTTTTGTTGGGTCTTTCTAAATTTCAACATATTTCTCCACATCTCATTAAATTACATTGGCTTCCTGTTATTGTTCTTTTCAGTCTAAGGTTTTGCTGCTCATTCATTTAACTTTGCATCACACTTCTTCCTTTTATTTGAGGAGTATTTGATCATTATGATCCGAAAGTACAGTATTGTGGTTCCAGACTTGCAGCAGTTCAGACTTGAGGGGATGAGGAAAAATGCCTTTTCTGTTGTGGGTTCCAGGGAATGGAATGAAATACCAATGTTGCTTTAAAAACTGAAAGACACTATGGGCCCTGTTTATTAAGCCACGCTGTAGGCACGCTAGCGTCTTTAGCGTGTGCTAAAAATTAGCGCGCAATAATGCTAGAGATACCCATAGGAATATATGGGTGTCTCTTGCGTTAGTGCGTGCTAAATTTTAGCACACGTTAAAAATGTTAGCACGCCTTAGTAAACAGGGTCCTACATTTTTTAAGAGGCAATTGAGGAGTTATTTATTTCGGTTGGCTTATGAAGAGGCTGGCAACTGCAGTTTATAGACGGTGGTACATTTGTGTTCAAAGTTGTGTTATGTTCTTATATCTGTAAACAGCTACAAAAAACCTGGGCGAACTTTTGGGGACACTTTACAACCCGCAGCGAGAAGTAGGATCCTAAATTTGTGGGACAATGGACATTGATAAAGATTAAGGGTGTTGATTAGAATTCTTGTGCTGAGGGGAGGGAGGGAGGGTGGGAAGGAGAGGGGAGAGGGGAAGGGATAGGGCGGGTAAGAGTGGAAGGGGGAGGGAGGGTGGGGTTGGTAAAGAAAACACTTTTGTTAGAACGCTTGGTTGTTTGTATTGTACTTACCTTCTGGTTTTTGAATAAAGAAGATTTAAACATATCTGCACATGATTAAGATGGGCCAAAAAGCACCCCTAAGATTCTGCCTTGCTTGAATGGCAGAGACCTATAGTGGCTCTACAAGAGTATAGTGCTGTGACCTGTTTATACATCTTTAGTGTCTAGAGCAAAGGAAAAACTCTTATAACCAGTGAGATAATGCTGGGAGGAAACCCTGTTTGTAGGGAAACTGGGACTGGTTTATAGCCCAAGCCCCACTGTAACATTTGTTTTGGGCTCCCCTATTCAATGTACCATAGAGAAGGGGGAAGGAGGCTTTGGATGCCATTCCATTAAATCACAAAGGTGCACATAAGTGGATTTGCCTGAATCAGCACCCCTGGGAAGGAAGGAGTTTAGCTGGATAAGCTAGTGTACCAATGCTGAAAGAGCATCTCTGGAACACTAAACAGCAGCATGGGGCCACTGATCATCACTGGACGATTTAGAAAAGGTAGTTTTCCAGTTACGAGATTGCACAGATGAAAATATATCCACAATTGACACAGATACGTTGACTTCTGAGGCAGGCATACCATTTGCCGAAACGCAGAACTGTGTTGATTTTTTTTACATCTGGTTACTGGCAATAAAGATTTTATCTACTCAGCTTTCGGTGACCTGCCTGGATTGGTTGCCCCATATCCCTTCCTTACTCCTTGGACGGTATTTTCCTTCTCGGTGTGTTTGGGTGCCTGGACATAAACCCAGAAATTCAATGCTGGGCTAAGGCTGGCAGCAGTCAGCAGTCAGCAAAACGTTGATCACCACTGGCCGAATATATATGGCGCCTGAAATATCGGTGCCAAAAATATTTCTGCTAAACGTATTCTGTAAACCGTGCCTAACTCTAGACGCGTCCATTTATGCCTACGTTAGCAATTCTGGATTTTTGAGTTAGAATCAGTCTCTCCTTTGGGACTGAACGAAAACCTAGAGTGAAACTCTATTAGTTGAGTAACTTGTAACTGCCATTGAACTTAGAATAGTTAGTTGGGACTTTATGGATACGTGAGGGGTCATATTATATGACATTATTATATCATACTACATCATATTTGGTTTCACGTTGTGCCTTTAATATTTTTTACATATTTGAAGTATAACATTGTTACAGATGCTAGTATGACCTTTGAGGGTATTTGCAGTCTATTTTCTTATTTTTATATTTTTCATTTTCTGCTTTAATATACTCTCATCACTGTTTAGTATATTTGGTGGATATTGTGTATTTTTACATCTTGACGTTAAATCAGAATATACAATAATTTAGAGATGTGTTTATGACAGGTGTGTTAATAAAGTTTCTCTTCTAGCGACGTCACGTTTGTATCAGCATCATGAGTTACCCCACCTCCATGGGAACCTGTATCAGTACCACACTACTACTACTTGACATTTCTAAAGCGCTACTAGGGTTATGCAGCGCTGTACAATTTAACATAGGACAGTCCCTGCTCAAAGAGCTTACAATCTAAAGGACACGTGAACAGTCAGTCTGATAGGGGCAGTCAAATTGGGGCAGTCTGGATTTCCTGAAAGAGTTAGGTGCCGAATGCAGCATTGAAGAGGTGGGCTTTAAGCAAAGACTTGAAGATGGGCAGGGAGGGGGCTTGGCGTAAGGGCTCGGGAAGGTTGTTCCAAGCATAGGGTGAGGCGAGGCAGAATGAGCGGAGCCTGGAGTTGGCGGTGGTGGAGAAGGGTAATGAGAGGAGGGATTTGTCCTGTGAATGGAGGTTTCGGGCGGGAACGTAAGGGGAGATGAGGGTAGAGAGTTAGTGAGGGGCAGCAGACTGAGTGCATTTGTAGGTAAGAAGGATTGACAACCAGGCTGGCAGCAAAGTTAAGGAAGGACAGCCCTAACCCAAGTACCTGAGGAGAGTTAATCTGAAACCCACAGTGTCGGGCGTATCGTTTACTACAGGGGAAGCAGTCTTGTCTTTACAACTTGAAAGTGATTTGGACATCAGAGCCCTTAGCGTTTGGTGTTTACTGATGCAGGGCTCATGAGATAAGTGAAAATATTTAATGTTATTTTTGTTATACTTTTGTTTTGATTGAAGATTTAGGCTGGCTGAGTTTGTTATTGACAGTGCATTTGTTTGATTAATATTTTAAGGGGTGCACAGTAGCACTTAGCACATTAAAAAAAGCACATTATTTGCACATAAATACCACAATATGAGTGCGCGACCCAATGAATGAAGTGCAATATCTCACCCGTTAGTGGTCTTGTTATACTACCACATGAGCGCTTAAGTTTTGAGGGTGCTCCTCCTTCATGGTTAAAGTAGGTACATTCTCCTGGTTATGACTGGGTGTTATAAGTTAGGCACGGAGCAGGTGTATTCTATAACTTTGCATGTAGGTTTTTGGAACACCAGCGGTCTGCCCATTCCACGCTCCCTTTTTGGCAGCGTGCATTAGAATTTATGTGCACCAATTCACCGAATATGCCTAGCAAGTTGTGTGTGTCAATTCTAATTAATACCAATTAGTCTCAATAATTGCTTGTTAAGTGGCAATTAGCGCTGATTGGCTTGTTAAGTAATTAAATTAAGCATGCAAATCCAGAATACAACCGGATTTGCACAATTATCAGCACTGATTGACTTGTTAAGTAATCAAATTAAGCGCACAAATCCAGAATATAACTTGATTTGCACGTGTAATTTCACTTGCACTACATAGAATCCGGGGGTAAACGCCTTAGTTTAAGAGCATAAAAAGTGGGTAGCAACAGGGGTAGATTTAGGCCAAGGGCAAAAAGGTTATCAGCTTAGCACTGATTTTCAGAACTAGGCTCAGAAATTTAGCCAAATGATTGATAATTCTAAATTTATGAGCATAACTTTAAGCTCCTAAATTAAGACGTTTAATTTGTGTTCCTAAACTCAGCTGGAAATAGGGCACAAATTTAGGAGTTTAATTTAGGAGCATACGATTAGAATCTCGGCCTGTTTTTGAATATTGGGCCCTAAGGAGAAAATATTCAGCAGGACTTAGATAAGGTAATATTCAGCAGGACTCCACTGCTTCGCTCAAAACATTGGCTACTGGTCTCTGCATGTATCAGGTTTAAATTGTTTATCTTGTTTACAAATCATGTTTCCCGACCGCCCCTGCTTAAATTCACTGGGCCACACTCCCCTATACCCCTGTGCCCTCTCTTCATTCTTCCACTGCAAACTTGTTAGTTGTACCTTCCCTCCCTTCCTTTCGCCTAACAAATTCTTGGGAATCTTCTTTCAGCTTCACAGGTTCCACTCTCTGGAATGCCCTCCCGCCCTTTCTCCGCATGGAAACCTCTTATAGTAAATTGAGATCACAACTAAAAAAAAACACCTATTCTCTGAGACCTTTGAATAATCTGCATTCCGTTGTCACCCCTCCCTCCTGTCTCCTTTTTCATTTATTTTATATTAATATTGTAAAGAACGTAGTAGCCATGCTGGAATTTGTGCAATATATCAAGCCTCTGGAAATAAAATGTAAAAAAATTAACAGTGGCTTCTACTCGGATAAGGCCTATCCACCAGGCCACACCTGGATGTTCAGCGGCACTTATCTGGATAGTGCCACTGAATATATGATTAGTCCACCTTGGCACTCGCTGGGTAATACCAGGCTGGTCTGGGAATGGAGTTTGGGCACAGCTGGGTCTTAGAGGTGATTTTTAGTCTGCTGAGGAACTATCTGGCTAAATTCAAGATAGCTAAGAAGTGCTTCGACAGTGCTCACCCACTACGATTTCAACTACACTGGCTCCCTATAAAGGACCGTTGCATTTAAAATCTGCTCACTAACGCACAAGATAATTTATGGTGAAGCCCCTGACTACATGCACCATCTAATCGATATCCCATCAAGAAATGCCTTAATAACTGCAAGGACCTACCTCAATCTACATTATCCGAACTGCAGGAATGTTAAATACAAGACCCTTTTTGCTTCGTCCTTCCCCTACATCAGTCCAAAAACCTGGAATGTTCTGCTGAAACAACTAAAACAGCTGGTCGACCATCAACTGTTCAAGAAGTCCTTAAAAACATACTTATTCGATAAGGCTTATTCCACTGGCACTTCCACTGTTTAACATCCCTCTCCTGTAGACTGAATAGGTTATTCGCCGGTTGCTTCACCCCCTGTCATTCACCACGTGTTATCCCATGTTCCTTCCCCTCCTGACATATTCTGTATCTGAGCCATCTATATATTGTATTGTATCCTCTTGAATTCATGTAAGCCACATTAAGCCTGCTCTTGTGGGAAAATGTGGGGTACAAATGCACCAAATAAATAAATCCTAACTGGATAGTTATCTGAATACTGGTCTGAAAGTTGACAGTACCCATATTATTTTTGAAACAAAATGTTTGTTTTTCATGTTTCATTGTCACTTTTTTGGGGGAGCACTTCCTGGACTGGGCACGGATCCAACCTCGTGATATTGGCATTCATTACAACATTGAAAAAACCTGCAGATAAGTACATATATACAGCAGATTAGCTGAGCAATTCTATCTGTCTATTTAAGAGAGCGTTACTTTAGTAATGGACATATTACGGTGACTAATTACAACTATATTAATGTGTTGTTCCATTATTTGGTTAGAATCTTGTTCCAGCTAATATAGCATATGTCCATTCAACATAGATATATCTCTATTTAGTACAAGTATCATTTGATGTCAACATTCATATCATCAATAGCACAGCTTTTGCAGTTATCTATTGAAGTTCTTCTGCTGCTTGATATCTATGGGGCCAATGTGATTGATTGATCCCGAATATTTCAGAACACCAAGGGTGCGATGATGGTTCTCTACTCAGCCAGTCACGTTTACAATGACTGACGTGTGAACTGAGCACTTTTCAAATTATATTCAAAATTGATTTTTAGAGTACATTTAAATATATTTGGAATAAAAATTTCTGTAATGATCTCTATACCTTATGATTATGCACTTGAAATAAGAGGTATAAGTTTATACTTATGAACTTCCTATTTATATATTTTGTGAAGTACCTATATAACAACAGGGGGTCAGACAATACCCAGATATTCATCTTCAGTATCTGAGTATAGCTCAGCATTGATTATCTGGGCATGTTAGAAAACAGCTGTTAAAACATGACAAGACAACTTTTTGTAAAATCCCTCAGATACATCTCAGGCAGCCTTAGATATTCTGAGAAATATTAGATAATGAACGGGTGATAAATGCATTAAGAGTTGCTACAATATAGTTAGTGATTCATACTTCATGGCAATATTCACGTCCCTGTCTATAAATGGCACCTTGATTTAAAAAAACAAAAATCCCTTGGCTATACAAATTGAAGTCATGCCCTCCAAACATTTCATTCGGAGCACCATTTGTTACAACTATGAAATTGTGCTACAATAAGAGGAGTATTCTACAAAGATTTAACTGGTTAGTTTTGTGAGTTAGCCGGTTAAATCTCTGCTTTTGTAATTGTCCCCCACCGACTGGTTAAATTTATAAGGCGACCAGTCAAAGGGTTATGACTTAATAAATACTGTTTAGGTATAGTTGGACAGGCTCAGCCAAACAACTAGTAGCTATCATATTTTGACTGGCTAGACTGGGGATTTTTCAGTTGAAAATCTATCCAGCTAGATAGCCAGTTATCTCTGGATCCATCTTCAAAATTACTTATGTGGTTGGCAGTGGGTGTTGAACATTTAAATGTCTTATAAAAATATTGGTTGGTTTGGAATGCATAAATTCTGGACATTTCAAGTCAGGTTATGGCCAAAATTTATGCATCTGGAAGGAGGCTGGCTCAGGGGTGTTTTGAGGGCAGGGTTTAAGTTATACAGGGAACAGCAAAATTCAGCCCCTCTCCATATAACTTATTGATCAAGTGGTGATTGAAAAAAGGAGGCAGGACTCTCCAGTATAAATACAATGGCAACGCTTGTTTGCATAGATTACGTCACCAACGTTTGCCGACAAGACTTTGCATCACAGCATGAATTTCTCACTGGAGATCACACAGCGGTTTGACAGCCAGGAGATCTTGACATTCTTTTTAAAGTTAAGTTGTGTCATTGCAACACAAGAGATCCACTTGACCCCTGAGGCAGGCCCTTTGTGCCGAAACACGGCCGTGTCAAGTCGTTTTTATGTTTTTCAGCATTAAAGACTTCTTGACATCCTCCTTGAGTCTACCTCACTTTTTTTGGCTTACGTTGAGGCTCATTTTCAAAGCACTTAGACTTACAAAGTTCCATAGGTTTCTATGCAACTTTGTGTGTCTAAGTGCTTTGAAAATACACCTCTTTGTATATTTACCACCACAGAATATACATATCACTTTGTATGGACAAGCTATCTGTACAAAGTTATACATCTGCCCATCGCACTAAAAACTTGTCTCATTGGTTTAGCTGCTTTTTAAAAGCTGAGCCCTAAATACACTGGCATTTTAGACCACTGGCTGTACAAAGGGGCCAATATCATTGACTGTTGCATACTAACTTGCATCTGATGCTGCTGAGGATGAAGACAGGAGAGATAATACTTGAGTTTGTGGTATCGTAACAGTTTCAGCAGAGGCCTGTTTCCTTCTAGTTGTCAAGTAACTTTCGTTTTTACTGTGAAGGGAAGTCTGGTCTGCTCTTAGGTGGGGGGTTATGATACCTGTGAAAGGAGAAAAAAAACATTACATTTATATATCAACCAAAACGATGTATTGGGCTTTTACTATTGCTCAGAATATCAAACAATAACAAACTGCATCACCAGCGGGATTTGTTGTTATGCAAAGAGATCTACAGCTGAAAACTACAGTCTCCGAAAGACTAGAGTGGAAGGAATCAACCAACTCTTTGCTATTGTTCTTCGAGGGGATATATTTCCACATATACAATTCTTCAAAGGTGTACATGGTACATAGGTGGAGGTTATTTTTATGAAAAGGATGCCTATGTGAGAAGTCCAAAAATTCACATATATTAAGGCAGCAGAGGCACTTATACGCCTTTATAAAACAAGCTCTCACACCCAGCCTCAAAGCGCACATATGCCAAGGCACAAATTTACACCTGCATGTACCCTATCCAAATTTTATAAAATGTATGCATGCTTTGCAACTCTGCCTCGGTTCCACCCAAACCCCAGGAACACTTATACACATAGGACTAGATTCTATATATGGCGCCAAAAAATATTGGCACAAAAAAAACTCACTTAGCCTATTCTATATACCATGCCTAACGGACCCGTGACTATATTTGGGCGTGACCATCCAGCTTATAATCGAAAGAGAAAAACACCTATATTGCGACCCAAATCGGGAGATAGACGTTTATCTCCCAAAAACGAATAAATCGGTATAATCGAAAGCCGATTTTGGACGTTTTCAACTGCACTCCGTCGCGGATGTGGACAAAGTAGATGGGGGCGTGTCAGAGGTGTGGCGAAGGCGGAACTGGGGCGTGGTTATCGGCCGAACAGAGATGGGCGCATTTCACCGATAATGGGAAAAAAGTATGCGTTTTTAGCTAGAATTTAGGACACTTTTCCTGGACCCTGTTTTTCACGAATAAGGCCCCAAAAAGTGCCCTAAATGACCAGATGACCACCGGAAGGAATCGGGGATGACCTCCCCTGACTCCCCCAGTGGTCACTAACCCCCTCCCACCACAAAAAATGATGTTTCACAACTTTTTATTTTCACCCTCAAATGTCATACCCACCTCCCTGGCAGCAGTATGCAGGTCCCTGGAGCAGTTGTTAGGGGATGCAGTGGACTTCAGGCAGATGGACCCAGGCCCATCCCCTCCTACCTGTTACAATTGTGCTGCTTAATGCTTAGTCGTCCAACCCCCCCAAACCCACTGTACCCACATGTAGGTGCCCCCCTTCACCCCTTAGGGCTATAGTAATGGTGTAGACTTGTGGGCAGTGGGTTTTGAGGGGGATTTGGGGGGCTCAACACACAAGGGAAGGGTGCTATGCACCTGGGAGCTCTTTTACCTTTGTTTTTGTTTTTGTAAAAGTGCCCCCTAGGGTGCCTGGTTGGTGTCCTGGCATGTGAGGGGGACCAGTGCACTATGAATCCTGGCCCCTCCCACGAACAAATGCCTTGGATTTATTCGTTTTTGAGCTGGGCGCTTTCATTTTCCATTATCGCTGAAAAACAAAAACGCCCAGCTCACAAATTGTCGAATAAAACATGGACGTCTATTTTTTTCGAAAATACGGTTCGGTCCGCCCCTTCACGGACCCGTTCTCGGAGATAAACGCCCATAGAGATAGACGTTTTCGTTCAATTATGCCCCTCCATATACGTCAGTTAAAAACTGGTGTAAATGTCTGTGCCAAATTTAGACACAGATCGGGCGTATTTATTTATTTATTTGTTGTATTGCTACTCCACATTTTCCCACCTATTTGCAGGCTCAATATGGCTTACATAGTACCGTCAAAGGCGTTTGTCCAGTCAATGGATAACAAATACAAAGTTGTATAGTGATCGTATGAGGAATAAGTGGAGGGTCGGAATGGATGAAGATTGCGTGTTGTCCTGTTCGATCATAGTTATCATGTGTTGGTAGGTGAGGAGGGTTACGTGGGGTCGTTGGGGTAGGCCTTTTTGAAGAGGTTGGTTTTTAGTGATTTCCTGAAGTTCAAGTGGTCGTGGATTGTTTTCACAGCTTTTGGGAGCCCATTCCATAGTTGTGCCCTTTTGTAGGAGAAGCCGGCTGCGTAAGTTGTTTTGTATTTCAGTCCTTTGCAATTTGGGTAGTGTAGGTTTAGGTAGGATCTTGATGATCTGACTTATGTTTCTTATTGGTAAGTCTATGAGGTCTGTCATGTATTCTGGGACTACGCCGTTTATGATTTTATGGACTAAGGTGCAGATTCTATAACAGTGCACATAATTTCTAGAAATACCCATGCCCCTCCCATGGCCACACCCCCTTTAAGATCTGTGCATTAGAATTGACATGCACCACTGTACAGAATATGCTTAGAAAGTTACACACATAAATTCTAATTAGTGCCAATTATTGGTGCTGACTGGCATGTTAAACAATTAAGTTGCACACACAATTTGGCCACACTACCAAATTTGTACATGCAACTTTAGTCATCGCGTAAAGAATCCGAGGATACTGCGTAAAAACAGGCACAATATTTCACTGTACCTACTTTTTAGTTCATAGTTTAATTTAGTTGCTATACTGCAAATAGTTAAAAACATCTACGCAGTTTAGGCTCCTTTCTCCTCCTTTTCTCACTTTTTTCATTCATTTTTTCTTTTCTGGGAGGGGGTCATCCTGTCGCACACGCCATGGACTTCAGCTGGCTTCCCCCCTCCTTTTTTTTCTCTCTCTTCCTTAATAATTCGGATCTACCTTTCCAAATATTAGTTACGGTAGCGTACCGTATTAATAGAATTCAGGTACAGTAAATCCCTGCCTCAGTTTAAATTCAAAGTGGGTACCTGAGACAACGGGAATAGAATGACTTGCTCCAAGTCATAATGAGCGTCAGTAGGAGAGGTGGAATGTGAACTCTGGTTCTCAGCTACTGGACAGGACAGGTTTTTTTTTTTTTTTTTTTTAAAGGGCTCATTTTGGTCAGTGAATTACATGAGGGATTACAGAGTTCATTCCCCTTATTGCCATGTTTTTTAATGAAACCAAGTTAAAACTGTAGCATCACTGCTTAGCTGATGGCACTAACATGTGTAGGCTTTTAAAAATAAGACAGTTGCATGTAAAAGAAGCAAAATTTCCACTTCCACGTTATATAAAGAATACACCTAGACATATTTTTTCTGCGTGGATTTTTCAGGCACCATATACAGAATCTAGCCCTCTGCGAATAAGGGAGGTCCTGACCTAGATGTCTCAATTCTGATCTCTAAGTTCTAGGTAAAATGAGGCTTTTACTGTATTTTTAAAATACTAGATGCCAACTGGCAGAAGCACTAAACCAGAAAAAATACTAGGGGTGAATTGGGAACAAGTGGAACTGTTAGGCATCAGCTAGCCTAATGGTTACAGCAGTGGGCTGAGAACTAGGGGACCCAGGTTCAAATCCCCTCGTAGCTGTTTTGGAACATAAAGCCAGTGCCTGGTGGACTTCTACAGTCTGTGTCCTGTATATCACAAGACAGATTGGGATGGGCTGGAGAGGACTTCAACAGCAACTCCAGTAGTTGGCAAGTGCAGACCTCTACAGGCTGTGTCCTGAAAATGGCAAATAAAGCCCAGGTTCAAGTATTTTTATACCACATTCGCTGTTGTTTTAATCATGAATTGATAACAAATGTGACTGTTGGGCAGAGGCGTAGCCGGACTCGGTATTTTGGATGGACCCAGAGGTAAGTTGGATGGGCCCTTCCATGCACACGTACGCCCCCCCCCCCCCCAACATGTTCACAGAGATATATTTTTTAAATACAGATTTTTTTCACCTACCCCACATCTCTCCCCTCTCCTCCACAGTATCCCAGCATCTGCACTCCTGTCTCTGAAACCTATCCTTCCCTGGTATACTATACAGGCATCCTCGATGCCTGCACTGATTCATTCTCACTGCTTGTGCTGGTCCCGCAGGCTTCCATCTACTGTGTCCTGCCTGGCATCCCATTCAAACAAGATCTAAGAGAAATCTCCCATGAAATCAACCAAAGCCTACATATTATGAACTCCTGGGCAGATGCATTTAAACTGAAACTCAACGCAGAAAAAACCCAATGCCTAGTACTCACCTCGCAATACAACAAGACTGAATTCACCACCATAAACACACCTAAACTAAGTCTACCAATCTCGGGTACCCTCAAAATTCTTGGAGTCACCATCGACCGACACTTAACACTAGAGAATCACGCAAAAAACATAACTAAAAAGATGTTTCATTCAATGTGGAAATTAAAAAGAATCAGACCATTTTTTCAACGGAGTGTGTTCCGCAACCTGGTACAATCATTGGTACTTAGTCATCTGGACTATTGCAACTCACTTTACGCAGGCTGCAAAGAGCAAATACTTAAAAAACTCCAGACAGCCCAGAACACGGCAGCCAGACTAATATTCGGCAAACCAAAATATGAAAGCGCTAAACCCCTAAGTGAAAAACTGCACTGGCTCCCACTCCAAGAACGCATCACATTCAAACTCTGTACCCCAGTCCACAAAATCATCCATGGTGACGCCCCAGCATATATGGCAGATCTAATAGAACTACCACCCAGAAACGCAAAAAAATCTTCTCGCACATTCCTCAACCTTCATCCTCCCAAGTGCAAAGGCTTGAAATACAAATCAATGCATGCATCAACCTTCTCATATACAAGCACACAGCTCTGGAATGCGCTGCCACGCAACCTGAAAATGGTCTATGAATTGACCGACTTCCGCAAACTACTGAAAACTTACCTCTTTGACAACATATATCATAAAGATCAGCACGTATAACTGCACTATCTCTAATATATCCAGAAATGTTCTCTAATGTCTTCAGCTTTAAACTATCATGTATGTCTTCTGCTTTAAGCTATCATGTATTTCACGTATCTCTAATATATCCAGAAATGCTCTTTAATGTCTTTTGCTCTAAAATCATCATGTATTTCACCACCATGTAACCCAAAACCCTCTGTTAAACCAATTGTATGTTCTCTTCTACCTCCATCACCCTTGAAGAATTGTAAGCCACATTGAGCCTGCAAAGAGGTGGGATAAATGTGGGATACAAATGCAATAAATAAATAAATAAGCGAGAATGAATCGCTGCAGGCGCCGAGAACATCTGTACTGTACACCGGGGAGGGCGTGGTTCAGAGACAGCAGTGCAGATGCAGGGATGCTGCGGAGGAAGGGGCGAGAGAGCAGTGTGGTGCCACTGCTGACTGAGCCTGAAAGAAGAATGGGTGGGCCCGTGCCCACCCAGGCCCACCCGTAGCTACACCACTGCTGTTGGGCTGCTGAATGGAGTGTATCTGCTGTCATTTACTATGTTACATGTATATTTTATACAATATGTGCATAAAACATATGTGCCTTCTTTTCACACACACACTCTTACATATGTAAATCTGGGGTAATTTTATTTTACAAAAGGTCTTTATGCACAAAAATTCCTTTATATAATTACCCCCTTATTTTCTTCAAGTGTCACAGTCTACACAAAGATGAGTAACAAGCCCAGTAATGTTATCCATTGGATTATTATAGATACACTCTAGAATAAAACCGATTAGCTACAACCCCAAATTAGAACAAAACCCCCATTATATATAAAACTAGATATAATCACAAACAACCTGGTTTGACTGTTAAACTGTTTTATCATTTTTACAAAGTCAGAAAACTCATACATATAAAACATACAAATCAGTACTAACAATGAATTTTACATCTGAATATAATTAAACCAAAAGGCCTACAGCTGTAATCTTTTAACCTTTATTGATATATTTTAAAAAGTCTCAGGGAAACAATTTCAACATATCAATGGGTAGTCATTCATTTTTTCAAAGATAATCCCTCACAAACCATTATCCTCTCAGCTCTCTACCTGCACACAATGTTTGCATTAGAGAACTTGATTTATGGATTCCATTCCTTGTTTCAGAGGCCTACTTCCTGTTGCCGTGGTTACTGGGATCTTGATTCAAGGTTATGTACTCCCAAATATAAATGGGTGGCAGGCATAGCATCTAACAGGCAAGTTATTGACTACTGTAGGATGTTTAAAGGTCAAAGACCAAAGTGCTGCTTACTGCTTCCAGGGAGAGTCAATATTTGCACTTTGTTCATTCTTAAGGAATAGTTACTGCTCAATTATCAACTAGCTGGGTTTAGTAAGGTCACATGGATCTGTGGAAGGTAAATCCTCTTCCAAAGAGGAGGTCCAAATTTAAGGAAGCACATCTGAGAGTGAAGGCTTAGCCGCAAACTCATTAGTAGTTCAGAGTAAAGCCCTTCATGAATGATCTAGAGTCCTATACAATAAAAATCATTTCCCATATGCAGAGAATGGGCAAATGTCCTTTTTGAATAAGGCCTGACAGTAAAGCACAGAATAAAGTGTCAATACGATTGACCCCTCAATACACCTCTTGTATGCAAAACTCAAACAAAGCTGAGATGGGACCTTGGACATTTTCTGAACAGTTTCACTGAGATAAATCATAACAGCAGCTAATACTGTAAATACAAGTACATATATTTATATTTAGGCAGTAATTTTCAACCTAGTCCTAGGGGTTTCAGGATACCCACGATGAATATGCATGAGATAGATTTGCATGCAATAAAGGAAGCAAATACAATTATGTCATGCATTTTTATTGTGAATAACCTGAAAACCTTGACTGGCTGGGTTTGTCCTGAGGACTGAGTTGAGAACCCCTGCATTAAGGTCATTAGCTGTAGAGGCCCTAATCTCTATTAAAAAAAATCTGCCTCTAAATTAGGCACCAATCTGCGATTTAAGCACCAAAAATGCTAAGCGTGATTCTATAAAGGTCCATGGCACCTACTTTTCCACACATTACTAGGCCATAATGGCAAATGTTCCATACCAAAGAGTAGAAAATGGGCCTTTCTTGAATTTCTGTGTGAAAAACATATTCAGGACATGGTGCGGATCCTGATGATGCCAAAGATGGACGCTAAGTTTTGCACCTGCTATAAATAGAGGTCAAATCCAGCCATGTTTGTCTTTTGCGACTCAGAGAGTGTGTTGGCATGTTTCTAGTGATATTCTGTGATATTGGTATGTGCTTTGACCACCCCCCCACCCTAAACCCTACTCACCTACATTCTGTCCTTCCAACTCCTATGTCCTACTCACCTGCATTCTGTTCTTCCTATTTTGTCTTTTCCCACTCGCCTGCTGTCTTTTACCCCCACCCTTGCTCCACCCTCCATGACCTTCTATACCATCCTTGTGTGTAAGTAGGTTTGTGTGTGTGTGGTTGGCATTTTTCAGGGCTAGTAGTATGCATGGCAGGCAGTTAAACTTGGGGGGGGGGGGCACGTCCTTGAAACAGCCGCTAGTCGGTGAAATACGATGCATGTCGGATAGAAGAACCCTCCACAACTGACTTCATTCGTTAAATTAAGTTGACTATTACAAAGAAACAGCTATTTAAATACAGTAGTCTTGAAAGACTTTAGACGAAAGGTTTTTTCAGATAGGAACACTATGATCAAGGGCATGAAAACATTAAAACTTAATATATACGGACCAGTGACGATTCTGGGTACTCAAATATGGCACTGAAGTTTATTAGCCACTTGATCCCCATGATCAGATCTGCAAAAAGTTTTAAAAAACAGTTTGATGTGTTTATATACAAGCTCAGACTGTTCATTGCTAAAGATCTAAAACTGAACATAAAGTAACATAGTAAATGACGGCAGATAAAGACCTGTACGGTCCATCCAGTCTGCCCAACAAGATACTTTATATGTATACCCGAGTTTGATTTGTTCTTGCCTTTCTCAGGGCACAGACCATAGAAGTCTGCCCAGTACTGTTCTTGCACTAAATTCTGAAGCTAACGTCGAAGCCCCTTAAAATTTACACCCCAGCCCATCCCTATCTATTCAGTCACGATCAGGGCATAGACCGTAGAAGTCCGCCCAGCTCCCGTTTTGTTTCCCAATTACCGGCATCGCCACCCAATCTCTGCTAAGATTCCGTGGAACCGTTCCTTCTAAACAGGATTCCTTTGTGTTTATCCCACGCAAGTTTGAATTCCATTACCGTTTTCATCTCCACCACCTCCCGTGAGAGAGCATTCCACATATCTACTACTACTACTATTTAGCATTTCTATAGCACTACAAGGCATACGCAGCGCTGCACAAACATAGAAGAAAGACAGTCCCTGCTCAAAGAGCTTACAATCTAATATCCACCACCCTCTCCATGAAAAAATACTTCCTGACATTAGTCCTGAGTCTGCCCCCCCCTTCAACCTCAATTCATGTCCTCTAGATCTACCACTGGCTACCTAACATATAATGGGTTAGGTAGCCAATAGAGCACTAAAAGACATGGAGTAGTTCTTTCTTTACTGAAAATACTGTGCTAGGTGCTGTGCCCTAAAACACCTGTACTTGGCTGCATTACAGGCCCCTTAAGCAAGTTGTCAGCAACATTAAAAGCTCCTTTGAGCAATTATTAGCTAGCAAAATCTGCTTAGAAAAATCAGCCTTTTAATAACACTCGTCAATTCTTTTTATAGTCATTTGTTCTGTTTCTATACCGCCTTCACTACTGCATATCCTGAATCTCTCTAACGTCCTGCAACACATCTCAAAACCAAGATGGCTTTCTCAATTTCAATGGCAACACCATATGTAAGGCTGTTCTGAATGCTAGGTTCAAATCGTGCACAATTTTTACAAGTCTCGACTTTAGATCTACACCATCTAGAACCTTGAGCTTTCGGTGGCACCATCTTCTCCTTGAACAAATTAACTTGAAACTTCAGGCAGTGATGGTTAGACCAAGTGATGAACAAAGATGATGCCTCCCTGCAGATAAACGAACAAGCAGCCAAAGGAGTGGTGGCAGCCCAGGAAAGGACACCAGGACCACAGGAGTTCCAAAGAAATTCTTTATTGGAATCCAAATATGTAATCTATCTGGACTGTATACAGGTTTCAGCGACCCAATGACATTTTGGTAAAGTATGCCTGCCTTAGGGATCCAGAAGTCTAGTACTTCACATGGCATTGATGAGGGCCAGTTACTAACCAACTCCAGTGTCGTGAATTGCACCTAACTCTAGGTGAGGGCACTCACGTCAGCTCAAAAGCTTGTGTAAATGCTAGCACCTAAGTGGTGGCACTTTGGCGTATAAATGACAGCATTCCATAACATCACACCTAATTCTTTGGCATGCCTGTAAATCACCCATGCACCTCCAAGATCCACATCCTCGCCCCCTTGATGGAGTTGCACGCATTCAAGATTAGGTGCTCAGTTTATAGAATAGGGGTGTAAGACAGTTTCGTGCATAACTACAAATGATTGTCAAATACTGTTTGTTAAGGCCAATTATTGGTATTATCACCAATTTAGTGCCTATTTAACACATAAGAATATAAGAATAGCCATACTGGGTCAGACCAATGGTCTATCTAGCCCAGTATCCTGCTTCCAACAGCGGCCAATCAAGGTCACAAGTACTTGGCAGAAACCCAATTAGTACAAACATTCCATGCTACCAGTCCTGGGGTAAGCAGTGGCTTCCTCCTGTCTATCTCAATAACAGCCTATGGACATTTCCTCCAGGAACTTGTCCAAACCTTTTTTAAACCCAGATACGCTAACTACTGTTGCCAGAGCTTAACTATTCTTTGAGTGAAAAAAATATTTCTTTCTATTTGTTTTAAAAGTATTTCTATGTAATTTCATTGAGTGTCTTCTAGTCTTTGTACTTTTTGAAAGAGTGAAAAATCACTTTTACCAGTTCTACACCACTCAGGATTTTGTAGACCTCAATCACATCCCCCCTCAGCCGTCTTTTTTTCAAGCTGAAGAGCCCTAACCTCTTTAGCCTTTCCTCATATGAGAGGAGTTCCATCCCCTTTAACATTTTGGTCGCTCTACTATGAACCTTTTCTACTTCCACTATATCTTTTTTGGAGATATGGTGACTAGAACTGAACGCGATACTCAAGGTGAGGTGGCACCATGGAGCGATACAGAGGCATTATAATATTCTAATAACACTAATTAGCAAATTAAGGGGTTCTTCAACTAAGCTGCTTTAGGTGCTAACAAACACCTAATGCAGCTTAAAATGGTGTACTGAAGGATGTGCTCAGTGATCCTGCGGTAACTGCCAAATTAACATGTGCTAATCCAGGTGCTAAGTTTTTGAGGGGGCGTGTCAGGGAGTGGGTGTTCCTGTGCTAATTATTTAGCACAGCTACATTACTGTGTGCTAATAGTTACCTCAGGATTCCTGCTTGAGTCCTTACCACCTACAAAGTGGGTGGCTGTAAGTGCTGATGCAGTAATTATTTTAATGGACATGTGCTAACGGCATTAGAACATGACCATTAATACAATAAATAGAAAATTGGCTATTTTACTATTGAGGTAAAAATGGCCTTAGCACATGGGAAAAATCCATGCAAGTGTACGCTAAGGCCATTTTGCTGCAGCTTTGTTAAAAGACCACTATTCTATAACTACACCCATAATTGTGCACCTAATTTTGGGTCCCACATATAGAATTTGAGGGATAAATGACTTCCACTACCAGGGGTGGCCCGACCATTAGGCCACCTGAGGCGAGGGCCTCAGGCGCACTCTTTAGGAGCGGCATCTCCCCAGCGTTACCTGGCAGCGGTGACATCTCCCTGGTGTTACCTGGCAGTGGCAGCATCTCCCCAGCGTTACCCGGCAGCAGTGGCATCTCCCTGGTAGCCGTCTCTCTGATGTAACTTCCTGTTTTGTCAGAGGCAGTAAAGGGAATCGCTGCCGATGCTGGGTAACACCGCAAGGGGAAATGCCGGGTGCCAGCAGAATAGGAAGAGGTGCAGCATCTCGGCCCGGGGGAGGGGGGGTGGCATCTGTTCCGGGGGGGGGGGGGGGTTAGCATCCTAGTTCCGCCTCAGCCGGCATCTTGCCTTGGACTGGCCCTGTCCACTACTCTGATCAGTGTAAGCTAATCTCAGAAGATATGAACCAGATTTGCAACACAATCAAGCAAAATAAACGGAAACTTCAAATCTGAACTGCCATTTCTAATGGACTCTATTTTAAAGCAGCAAGTTCTCCTTACCCCCACCAATCAAAGAAAATATTACAGCTTTGTTAGTCTAAACTAATCAATAAACTACATTCCCAACTTTAATTAAAACATACAACACTGAAATTTACCATAAGACTTGATTCTTTGTAATTTATCAATTATTTAGTCACCTTCAAAACAAACAGAATAAAATAAAAGTCGTATTTCCTGAAATTCTATAAATGGTGCTTAAAATTGTGCATGTAGACTTAGTCACGCACCCAATGTGTGCGGATAATTTAATTGAATAATGAGCCAATTAGCACCAATAATTGGATGTTAATAACCAAGTATGGGCACTAATTGGCATTAATTGAAATTTATATAACTAGACTCAACTCTTTCTATAAAAGAACTAGCAAGATTTGTAAACCTCTTACATGGAATGGAGTACAAAAAACTCCATTGCATTTAAGAGGTTTACAAATCTTGCTAGTCCTTTTATAGAAAGAGCTAAGTCTAGTTATACATATTTGATCTCTTTCTTCCTCTTTTTACAGAATTAACTTTGATTAATTAAAATTTATGCATGCATTTTTAGTCATGCTGGTTCAAAAAGGGGGCACGGGCGGATTATGAGCAGATCAGGGACATTTCTAGAATTTATGCGCGCTTTCATAGCATAAGGGTGATCCACGTCTAATTTAGATGTGAGGATTTATACAAGGGTCTACTTGATGTGAATCCTCACGTCTAAATTACACATTAATTGATTTGATTTGCTTACTTTATTTTTTGTCTATTAGATTGTAAGCTCTTTGAGCAGGGACTGTCTTTCTTCTATGTTTGTGCAGCGCTGCGTACGCCTTGTAGCGCTATAGAAACGCTAAATAGTAGTAGTAGTAGTAGTAGATGCTAAGCATATTCTACAAATGGTGCCTAACCTTCAGCGCCACTTATAGAATAGCGCTTAGCGCAGGGGATTTCAACCCAGTCCTCAGGCACACCTAGCCAGTCAGGGTTTTCAAGACATCCCTATAACATTCAATGGGGATATCCTGAAAACTGGGTGTGTCCCGAAGACTGGGTTGAAATCCTCTAGCTTAGCGTATTAAATTTTCACTGCCATTTATAGAATTTGGGCTATTATGCCCAAATTAATTCATACTAAATCAATTCTAAAACCAAAACCTCATAAATAATCTTGAGCGGTATAAGCTAGGCTAGAGGTGTAGCCTAGTGGTTACTGCAGAGAGCTTTGACCCTGGTAAACTGGGTTCAATTCCCACTGCAGCTCCTTGTAACTCTGGGCAACCCTCTATTGCCCCAGGTACAAAATACATAACTGTATATAATATATAAACCACTTTGTAACCACACAGAAAGCTGGTATATCAAGACCGATCCCTAATCACAATGGGCCTGATATTCCAACCACAGGAGGTAACTGGGTTGCCTCTCCAAGCCCAGATATATCCCACTGAATATCAGCAGGTAGTTGGCTAAGTACCATTTAACCAACCAGGTGGCAATCCTGGCCGGTTAAATGGTTTTGAATATACAGCAGCAAACTCTCCTTAGTGCCACCAAATAAAAGCATTATAGTTTTGTTATTGTCAAAACTAGTCAATTTTAACAGTGCATTCCCAACTTTAATTAGGTCATACAATACTGAAATGTTCTACAAGGCCAGATTAATTGTAATGCATCCCTACTCCAAAATAAAGATTAGCAAAATCAAGTCTTGAGGTAGCCAGTGGGTTACTTTGAAAGAGAACCACTTAGAAAATGTTATTTTCTATGCAATGTCAAAGCAAAAAAAACAAACAAAAAAAAAAGATGACCTCATTTTTGTAGAGATACCACCCACCCCATGGCTATCTATCATCCTACATAATAAAACTCACCCTCAACGTTCTGAGGACACTGACGTCAGTGTCACTTCCTTCGGGTTCGAAGGGTTCATGGTGGTGAAGCCACTGAAATCACTGTCTCTGGGCCCCGCCCTCATGTCAAACGTGAAGACATCGAGGGCGGAGCAATGGCGTCACAGAGCGAGGGCAGAGCAATGGCGTCAGTGGCTTCACGACTCAGGAGATGAAGGTGGCGTGCGTTGACGAGGTGCGGAGCAATGGCGGTCAGTGGCTTTACAACACCGAAGGGGTGGGTAGGGAGGGGGGGTTCGGGAGGAAAACCATGCTAGCGCCCGTTTCATTTGCTCCAGAAACGGGCATGTTTTACTAGTGCATAAATAACCAGCATTCTCAGGGAGGTGTAATAGTATAGTCATATTTGCCTAAACCCATAAAACCTCAATATGATGGTAACTTGTCATATCTTTGACCATATGACACAAATATCCAGGTGTATGCATTGTCCATCTTAGTATATCAACCCTTCCCTCATTAACAGGCAAAATAGCTACCTCTATCAAATAAGCCAAAAATTCAAATTTCACCTCCCCCCCCCCCCCCCATTTGAATGAAATATAAGTCCCATGCACAAAACTTTTCTGAAGATAAAAAAAACAGTGGACAGGCCTTAAAGGAATCAATTGACTTTCAGATCACAAAACCCCAGCCTCAGGAGCACAACAAGCCACTAAGCAGTCAGACCACAGCAGCTCTGGATTCTGGGACAGCTAGAATGACAAGACAGGTCAACAACTTTGTAACACCAGAATAAGGCGGTAAATGGTTTACCACCAGCTGATTTCTACAGCAAGATAAAAACGCTACCACAGCTTAGTGAAAGACCCCCTAAGAACAAATGAAATGTCATACTGGGTTAGACCCAATGTCCATCAAGTCCAGCAACCTGTTTCCAAGTCAAAAGTACCTGGTACTATAGGTTCCCATAGAATCTATCCATTCGTTGTTACTTACACTCAAGGATAAGCAGTGGCTTTCTCAGGTCTTTTTGGCTAATAATGGTTTAATAACCTTTCTTCCAGGAACTCATCTAAACCCTTTTAAAACCCACCCAGCTATATTACTAACTTTCACCATGACTTCCAGCAACAACTTCCATAGCTTCGTTTTTAAAGTGCTGGCTTATTAGCGTCATGAAATGGAACCGCCCAGTCAAGAATTATGAAGCTAAGCCAGTGGTTCCCAAACCTGGTCCTGGAGGCACCTCAGCCAGTCAGGTTTTCAGGATACCCACAATGAATATTCATGAGAGAGATTTGCATGCCCTGGCTCCACTGCGTGCAGTTCTCTCTCATGACTATTCATTGTGGGTATATCGAAAACCTGACTGGTTGGGTTGCCTCCAGGACCAGGTTTGGGAACCACTGAGCTAAGCAATGGATAAGACTAGAGGATCGATAGCAGTGGTTAAAACCTGGAATCAGGTAGGATCTGTGATGCTGTATCCACAGCAGGAAGACAAGAGAGGAGATGCGATTCTCATCAGAAGCTGTTTCCTGCATTTCAAAGAGCTAGTATAGAACCAGATCCCTTTTGCCCCAAGTAAAATGTTCTTAAAAGAGGAAACAGAATTATGATCTATTAAATCTTGGCAAGAAAGCAGATTACCTTGTCATGGCAGTGGCACAAAATTCACTTCATTTCTATAACTTCTGCTCAATTCAATTTGCTGAGCATTTTCAATCCATGCAAAGGAAATCTATGCTGTTCTTTATCAATAACTTCATCCTTCCTTCCACTATTTTAAATCTATCTGAACACTTTTTTTTTTATTTTTTTTTTTTACTGCAGGCGTGCTAAGCTTTAATCTCTAAGGAAAAACCTCAGAACCATCATTAGATAGATCTCCCCCAATCTTCCCTTCTAGTAGTTCACTGAGAAGAGCTAATACCACGATGATAGCTTTGAAATCTCTCAGGAATTAGACAAGGAGCAGTGATAGCAATGAACTCCCGGCTAATAAACCCAGAGTGCGTATTTCTGCAGAATGATCAATTTCTAGATGTCCAGAGGCATGTCTGATACAGCTGATTTACTCGGCCTTCTTCACCCAACTAATAAAGCTTCAGTCCAATATCAGATTACAGCAAAGCTGGAATTCTTAAAGGTGTAGAAATGAGCTGCCACTACCTGCAAGGATCGCAGTGAGTGCTGTCTTGTTCTGCAGCAGCCAAACTGTCAAAAATGCCTGCATCATTCTGCCATTAAGCCCTCTGTTATCTGCTTTGGGTTAGTACAATAATATGCAGACAATTAATTTGTTACCTTGTTAGCAAAGATTTAACGCAATGATTTAAAAGTACTCTTACATATTGTGATAAACTTTATTGCCTCCGTCCATAGGACTCATTTCACATCTCATCCATTACGCAAATGAGATGAGGAAATGGTCTAGTTTCTGCAATGTATCAGCGCGTTGATGGATGGCACAGAGTCAGCCCTGCTGAAACTAATGAAGTTACATGCATCTCACTAATCCTTTCTACTTGGTTGACTCTCCTGGAGAAGGCAGGCCATCTTCCGACACAAATAAGGAGATGGCCGGCCAACTCCTAAACCCGGCCAAATCAGTATAATCGAAAGCCGAAGTTGGCCGGCTTCAACTGCTTTCCGTCGTAGGGCCGGCCAAAGTTCAAAGGGGCATGTCGGCAGTGTACCGAAGGCAGGATGGGGCGTGATTAAGAGATGGCCGGCTTCGCCCAATAATGGAAAAAAGAAGGCCGGCTCTGATGAGCACTTGGCCGGCTTTACTTTGTCCATTTATTTTTAGGACCAAGCCTCAAAAAAAGTGCCCCAACTGACCAGATGACCACCGGAGGGAATTGGGGATCACCTCCCCTTACTCCCCCAGTGGTCACCAACCCCCTACCACCAAAAAAAAACAAATTATAAACATTTTTGTGCCAGCCTCTATGCCAGCCTCAAATATCATACCCAGCTCCATCACAGCACTATGCAGGTCCCTGGAGCAGTTTTTAGTGGGTACTGCAGTGGACTTCAGGCAGGCGGACCCAGGCCCATCCCCCCCTACCTGTTACACTTGTGGTGGTAAATGGGAGCCCTCCAAAACCCACCCGAAACCCACTGTACCCACATGTCGGTGCTCCCTTTCACCCATAAGGGCTATGGTAGTGTTGTACAGTTGTGGGTTTGGGGTTTTTTGGGGGGCTCAGCACCCAAGGTAAGGGAGCTATGCACCTGGGATCAATTTATGAAGTCCACTGCAGTGCCCCCTAGGGTGCCCGGTTGGTGCCCTGGCATGTGAGGGGGACTAGTGCACTATAAATCCTGGCTCCTCCCACGACCAAAGGGCTTGCATTTGGCTGGGTTTGATATGGCCGTCATTAGTTTCCATTATCGGCGGAAACCAATGGCGGTGATCTCTAATGCTGGCCCAAATGTTGAGATTTGGCCGTCCCCGACCGTATTATCAAAACGAAAGATGGCCGGCCATCTTGTTTCGATAATACAGTTGGGTATGCCGCTTTACGGGGCCGACCTTAGAGATGGCCGCCCATATAGATGGCCGGCCCCGTTCGATTATGCCCCTCTCTGTTGGTGACATTTTGGAAGTAATAGAACCCAGGAGTTTCTCATCTGTTTCACTCAAGGGCCGATGCTGAAAGGCTTGCTAAAAAGGAGCGCGTGGCTTACGCCATGAGTGTGTTAACGTGCCATGCAGAAAGCTAAATAAATCTTGCGGCTAACGGGTGGGCAGAGCATGTCAGATGCATGCACACAACGGTTTTGTGGTAATTTTGTGTATGAGCGAACAAAACTGAAAGTGCGAGCAGTAATATCGGCGTCTGTTCTTCGGCATATAAATATGAGCCTCACAAAACTTTGTGGGCACAAAATTTTTGTGAGACTCATTTTTATGCACATCGAACAGGTGCCGATATTGCGCTGGCACTTTTGGTTTGTTCGAATATGCGGATGTCTGTTACCTTCCGTCAGTCTTTGAAACTTGCAGGCCCTTCCTTTTAGTTGTATTAGAAGACAAAGATGGCAGTTAAATCTTACAAATTGGCATTAAATTCTCTCCGCTAACCCTTCTACACTGCTCCGGACCTGGCAAAATATTTCTCATGCTGTCCACGCAGATAAAAACACTGTATCCTTCTCTGCATTGCTTTCGGATACTTAATGGGCTCATTACCATGCATTTAAATCACGATTAATCGCATTATTAAAGGTGGGGCAAAGCCAGCAGTCCATTGGTGGTGCACAGGAGGGGAAGGGGCATGCATTTCCTCTCCTTCACCCCCATTAAATATCATACCTTTGCTGGTGAAAAGGCTGAAGTCCCGCCAGTCGAAGAAATCCACTACCAAAGCGGCCCCCCTTCCTCCTTGTGAGGCCTCAGAAACAAGGAAGTCAGTGGGGTGCCTCCAGCTGCCGATGCTGGCACTCCCTGAGCATGCTTAGTTCATGCATGACCTGAGCATGCTTGAGGAGTGCAAACCCCCCATGCCCTTCCCAGGTCCACACCCCCTTGGGAGTTGTGTGCTCTGGAATTTGAGCACACAACTTACAGAATACTGACTAATGGCAGTAATATGTGTAACTGCCAATTAGAGCCAATTAGAACAAATTAACACTAATTATAGCCAATGATTGGTTGTTAAGGCCAATTATCTAACTTTCACTGCACCGATGCAGTTTTAAGCCGTTATAGAATTGGCAATAAGCACGCCCCTTTGTGGCACCTAAAACGAGGCACCAATTTATAGAACTGTCACCTTAGCGACATTCACAGGGAAGGGGCAGAGGCGGAACTGACGGATCTAAAATAACCCTCTGTTCATCATTGGCCAAAAAAAACCTTCAATATTGATATTATATCACTAGTTGCTGCAATATCATTGATTGCTACAATATCCTCAATTTGAATCAATATGCTTTCAAATAGATGTCTCTGAATGCTCAACAATTCTATCTACGTGAATTTTTTTTTTATAGAATACTGTAAGCTATGCATGTAAATGCTGCATTTAGGTGTGCCACAGACGTGGCATAAATGTGGATGCCTACAAAGCATGCCATTGACGGTTTGTGCTAGTATTCTATAAGAAAATGTATTGCATAAATGTTCTTACAGAATAAGCTCACCACCTGCATCAATATTGCTCCTAAGTTTTAGTGCCCTGTTACAGAATTTTCTCCAAGGTGTGTGGGATACAGAATACCCCAGAATTTCAAAATGAAATCCGGTCGCACACTTCAACTGGCCTACACTGGCCCTGCCTCCAGCTCCGCCACTATTTTAAAGGGCTCCTTTTCCATGGGTAAACAAATTTCCTGAGAAATTCCAGCCTCCTCTTTAAGCTTTCACTACATTCCATAAAGCCTGTTGCTGAAGGTCAGTGTGGATATGTTTACATATGTCCAAATGAACTTAAACTTAGGGACTCAGAAGACAATGGAAGGAACCATGGGATGACCAGGCACCACAAACTGAAGACTGAGAGCAGTAACAGTGGTGCTGGGAATAGCATGGTAGCAGTGGCGTAGCCACAGGTGGGCCTAGGTGGGCCGGGGCCCACTCACTTCGGGCTCATGGCCCACCCAACAGCAGCACACGTTTAGTGGTAGCTGGTGGGGATCCCAAGCTCTGCCAGCTGAAGACTTCCCCTGATGGTAATGAAAACGCTACTCTCCATGATACTGGCACCTGAAAATGCTCAGTTTTCAGCACATACCTGCTGCAGACTGCCAAGATGGAAAGAAGCGTTTTCTCACCAGCTGAGATATGTTTTTGGGTGGTGGGTGGGGGGAGAACATTTAGTGCCCACCCAATTCTTGCCTAGGCCCACCCAAAATCTGTTGTCTGGCTACGCCCCTGCATGGTAGTGACAAGGTGAGGTACCAACGCTGTGGAACAGAAAAGGCAGAAGTAACACAATGGAATCGTGGAGCCAAAGATTGAAAGGAGCAGCAGTTGGCTGTTGGCAGCATCAGGAACAGTGTGGTGGTGGGAAGGGCATGCCCCGCAACCTGAAGAAACAGAGGGGCATTTTCAAAAGAATGGCCAAGTCAGAATTGGGATAACATACAAAAGAAAACATCCATCTCACATTCATTTGTGAACAGGAAATACAACTGGATTTCCTGTTTAAAAACACACAAGAAGGATGTTCTTGCACTGAAAGTGTCCAAATCGAACAGTTGTTCTCTAAAACGAAATGTCCAAAATATGAATGCCAAAAACGCAGGCACAAAAATGTCCGTCTGGCCTCATTTGTTACAAAAATGGCAGATACCCCTGTAGAGAAGAGGGGCAGCCTAGTGGTCAGTGCAGTGGACTTTACTGAATCTAGTCTTTGATCAATTAAAATAAATGTAACCACTAATTCAAATCTACATTCTACTATGCTGACCAGTGACATACTATAAAGGATAACAGATATCATGTGAGCTGTAAAGGGAATATACTGTAGAACAGAGCAGAGCCACAGGGTCATTAGTGTCATAAACAACCAGATTCCTGGGGCCTTTGTTTTAATATCCTGGTATACGTTATCTAGTTTACAGCTGACCTTTCAATGCATAATCAAAAGAAAAAAAGCAGATCAAAAAAGACAAAAAAATAGAACAGGAGGGTAACAGAAGAACATAGCATTGTGAAGTTTGCTGAGTAAGCTTGGGAAGCACTTATGTAAGGTGGTTGTAGGACTACTTTTAGGGTTCACTTTGCTTTTTACCCCTATTAGTTTTTTTACCCCTGACACAGCCTGAGGGCGAAACGTGGCCACGTCGGGTAACTTGTAATAAACCACTTCTTCTGTTACCCTCCTGTTCTATTTTTTTGTCTTTTTGATCTGCTTTTTTTCTTTTGATTTGCCATTTCTGTGGCAGATCTTTGCCTTTTTTTTGTTTCTGACTGCTTTCAATGCATAATACACATTTACCAACAATTACTAGGTATTCTACTGATAAACAAGTTGCACTTGAACAAGTGAGTAATCAAGTGAAATAAATAAATAAATAAAAACAAAGCACAATTTCCAGTATAAAGAACAGTTTTTTTTTAATTATATTTTTCAATTTACATCCATATTCAACTTCAAGGTTAAACACTCGAAACAGAAAAGCATTACAGACTTCCAAAAGAAAAAATACTAAGGAATATAATACATTATACTATATGACAGTGAAGTTTTAACACTCAAGTCCACCAGTATTGGATCCAAGAAGTCCAAATTTCAAAAGGCATATAAAAGGAAATAAAGCAAGCTCATTTAAGTAATTATACCTAGAACAGGACAGCAAGTTAATTTATTAAACTCCTGTTGAACCTTTAGAGGTAATGAATGATGTCAAATGTGAGGGGTCCGAGAAAACATATTTTGTCATATTATGTCGAACAATGCATTTACAAGGGGTACAGTTTAGCCCACCTGCCTCAGCTGCCGACCCCCCCCCCCCACTTTCGACCCCCCCCTCCCGCCGCCGACCTCCCTGCCACCGTCGCGTAGGACGTGCATGCAGGATGTCAGGAGTCAGAAACAGATCATCAGCGAAGGCGCCGGAGTCAACCGGCGCTGAAGAAGACTTCGGCTGGCGGGGGTTGAGGACCAGGAAAAGTACCTGGCGGCTGCGGGATAGAAAGTGGCGGGGGAGGGGTCAAAAGTAGAGGGGTCTAGGGCCTAATCTGTGGGGGCCCATGCCCCCGTGGCACCCACCTAGCTACGCCCCTGGTTCAAAGTCTACTGCACTGGCCACTAGGCTACTCCTTACACATACTTGCTGCTCTGTTAGGAATGGCCATAATACCTGAAGCTGTCATAGAGCCTGCAGCCAATTTCACTTATTAATGGGGTAGGAGAGGGACAGTAACCATTGGGAGATTAAAGAGGGGTCATGTCTTCATCCCTTCAGTGGTCAGATGCTCAATCAGGGCAACTTTTTGTACTCTGGATGTCAGGGACAGCCCAAGACAATCTGCCAAGCTGCTGCTCTGGCTCCTCCGCCACTGCCCCCATTCCTACCCCAAACCCCTTCCCTGAAATTACCTTTTCTATTCTTTTCTTGTTTTTCAAAGAAGGCTGCAGCAGTAACTCCCATAGGTTGCCCTGCCGCCGGTCCTGGCTCCTTCTCTCTACTGTGGGCAGCCCTCCTCTCTAACATAATTTCCTGTTTCCTACTACTACTACTAATAGCATTTATATAGCGCTACCAAATGCATGCAGCGCTGAACACTTGACATAGAGAGACAGTCCCTGTTCAAAGAGCTTACAATCGAGGTAAAACAGACAGACAAGACATTACAGGCAAGGGGAATTACAGGGTAGAGAGGAACAGGGAGGAGGAGAGCAAATGAGTAGCGGTTAGGAGCCAAAGGCAGTAGTGAAAAGGTGCGCTTTCAGCATAGATTTAAAAACACGTAAAGAAGGAGCTAGACGTATGGGTTCGGGAAGACAGTTCCAGGCATAAGGTGCCGCAAGACAAAAGGAACGAAGTCTGGAGTTAGCGGTGGAGGAGAAGGGGGGACAACAAGAGAGATTTGTTCAGAGAGCGGAGTTCACGGGGAGGAATGTAGGGAGAGATGAGAGAGGAGAGGTAGTGAGGGGTCATAGAGTGGATGCATTTAAAGGTCAGCAAGAGGAGTTTGAACTGTATACGGAAGCGGACAGGGAGCCAATGAAGTGACTTGAGGAGTGGGCTAGTGTGGGCAGAACGATTCTGGCGGAAAATAAGTCGAGCTGCAGAATTCTGGACAGATTGTAGAGGAGAAAGATGATTGAGTGGAAGACCAGTGAGAAGTAAATTGCAATAGTCTAGGCGAAAAGTAACAAGGGTGTGAATAAGGGTTTTGGTGGCGTATTCAGAAAGGAAGGGGTGAATTTTGCTAATGTTGAAGATAAAAAAGCGACAGGTTTTGGCGATTTGTTGAATATGAGCAGAGAAGGAGAGAGAGGAGTCGAAGATGACACCAAGGTTACGAGCCGAGGAGACAGGGAGGATATGAGAGCCATTAACAGGGATAGAGAATGAGGGAAGAGGGTAGGAGGGTTTAAGGGGAAAAATGAGAAGTTCAGTTTTAGCCATATTTAATTTGAGATGGCGTTGAGACATCCAGGCAGCAATGTCAGACAAGCAGGCAGAGATTTTGTCCTGGATTAAGGTTGAGATTTCAGGGGTGGAGATGTAAATCTGAGAGTCATCAGCATAAAGATGGTAATGAAAACCATGGGATGCGATCAGGGCACCAAGGGAGGAGGTATAGATGGAGAAAAGGAGTGGTCCAAGGACAGAACCCTGAGGCACACCTACTGAAAGTGGGAGGGAAGTTGAAGAGGATCCACCAGAGTGAACACTGAAAGTACAGAGTGAGAGGTAGGAAGAAAACCAGGAAAGAACAGGGCCTTGGAATCCAAGCGAGGACAGCGTATCGAGGAGTAGGGTGTGGTCAACAGTGTCGAAAGCAGCAGATAGGTCAAGAAGGATGAGAATGGAATAGAGACCTTTGGATTTAGCCAGAAGCAGATCATTAGAGACTTTAGTAAGTGCAGTTTCAGTAGAGTGAAGAGGGCGAAATCCGGATTGAAGTGGGTCAAGAATAGGTTGAGAAGAGAGAAAGTCAAGGCAACGGTGGTGAACGATGCGTTCAAGTAATTTGAAGAGGAAAGGGAGAATGGGAGATGGGGCGATAGCTGGCGGGGCAGGTAGGATGAAGTGAGGGTTTTTTAAGGAGTGGAGTGACTATAGCATGTTTGAAGGTCGTAGGAACAGTTGCAATGGAGAGTGAAAGATTAAGGATGTGACAGATGACAGGGATGATAGTAGGAGAGATAGTGTTAAGTAGGTAAGTGGGGATGGGATCAGAGGAACAGGTAGTACATTTAGAGGAGGAAAGAAGAAGAGCAGTTTCTTCAGTAGAAACTTCGGAGAAGGAGGAGAAAGAAGGAGAGGAAGGAGAGTAGGGGGTGTAGACTAACATTCCTCAGAGGCGGGTTGCCAGCAGTAGAGAGAAGGGGCTAGGACCGGCAGCAGGGCAGCCTATGGGAGTTGCTGCCACCGCCTTGAAAAACAAGAAAAGAAACAAAAAAGGTAATATCGTGGAAGGGGGGCTGGGGAGGGAAGGGTGGGGACGATGCCAACTTCACAAAAGTGCCGCCTAAGGTATTTTGTTACATTTGTACCCCATGCTTTCCCACTCATGGCAGGCTCAATGCAGCTTACATATTGTATACAGGTACTTATTTGTACCTGGGGCAATGGAGGGTTAAGTGATATGCCCAGAGTCACAAGGAGCTGCCTGTGCCTGAAGTGGGAATCAAACTCAGTTCCTCAGTACCAAAGTCCACCACCCTAACCACTAGGCCACTCTTCCACAGGGCTGTCACCGCTGGATGTGTTTGAAACAGGCCTAAATAAAAATGTCCTTTTTTGCCTTGGATATTTCTTCTTGATCCATTATTGCTGAAAGATGTCCTAATTTTGGGCTTGCCCTAGTCCCGCCCACAACACGCTTCCAACATGCCACCTTGCTATTTGGACAAGCTGCAGCGTAAAACGTCCAAATTCTGCCTTTTGAAAATCGCGATTTAGACGCTTTTGGCAAATGGAATTTTTTGGCCATTTTGAGATGTCCGTTTGCTTCAAAAATGAGTGCTGTAGCGTGTATTAGCAAGGATACTTACACAAGGGTGCAACACGGACAGGATGTAGGCGAGGCTCCTGCTCATGCGATTAACTTATAGAATACTGTAAGTTATGCGTGTCCCTGCACTTACACCCCTCTATAGCTGGCATATGTACAAGCACCTAAGTATTACACGCATGGATCGCCAGTTACATTGGTATTCTATAACGGTACCTAGGTGCATAGGTTCTGTTATAGAAAAGGCTCCTACCGCATGTCCTCCGATTACCTAATTGGAGGCGCCCAGTAATAGCAGTTCCCCCTTAGTGCTTGAACAAACCAAACAGAGAGGGTAAACAGCATACATAGAAAGTATACAAACAAACAGAAAAAAAAAAAAGGAAGCAACACTGGGCCTTCAAGACTGAGACAACAGGGGTATTTTATCGATAAGTGACCCAACACGGGCCATGTTTCGCCATTAAACAATGCCTGCCTCAGGGGTCAGGGTTTGGATATAAATTGTTTAAAATATATGTGTGTCCAATGCCTCTGAAAACAGAGGTGGAAAATCTTTAGAACCAAGCTTGCTACGATTTGCTTTTGCGAAAGACAAGGCTAAAACAGGAGAGTTTTTTTCCTACACCGAGGCTGTCCATTCCGACAGGCAAGCTTGGTTCTAAAGATTTTCCACGTCTTTGTTTTCAGGGGCACTGGACACACATATATTTTAAACAATTTATATCCAAACCCTGACCCCTGAGGCAGGCGTTGTTTAATGCCGAAACACGGCCCGTGTCAGGTCACTTATCAATAAAATACCCCTGTTGTCTCAGTCTTGAAGGCCCAGTGTTGCCCCTTCGTGCTTGAACACTAGTGACTACAACGCCATACATTATTTTTGCTTAAAAATAATTAGCTTTTTTTTCCCCATGATTTTCAGTTTGTTTGCAGCAAATAATTACAGTTGTGTTTAATTAAAGCAGAGCCAGTACCAGAAATTGAAAATTAATTTACTGCTCCAGCACTGGTGCACCTGTTCCTTTGAAAATTTTAAGTAATTTTTTGTTGTTGCTGTTGTTCTACACTTTTTTTTTAGGACCAGACCAAATGGATAATGCATTGCTTGGACAACATTTTGACACAGATGAAGGCATTTACCAGCAGCTGTGATACAACACAGAAGAATACTTCTATTGCAAGAATTATAAAAGATTTTATTAATTTCAACCAGAGTCAATTCTGAAAAAGCTGCAGCTCTCTGTGACTCATAGATCCTCAGGGAAATAGGAGGCGGAGATGAGAATGAAGGAGAGAGAGAGAGAGAGAGACAGAGAGGTTATATATATGCATATATACAATCTAAGCGTACCCAGGAGCATTGGGGATTCTAGGCCACTTTCAACAGCACAGGCCAGATTCATTAAAATCCTTGGCTACATTCCAGCAGTTAAAATTGAAGCAGCATATTTATTGCGTTTTGCTCAAATAAATCTGAAAATGTGTGAATCATATTCCTTGGAGAGATAGAAAGAAGAAGTAAACAATTTCAGGCAAATGCTTACAAGCCGACTGTGACAGAGAATGGAGATAGGCAAAGGTCAAAGCTGAGGACTGCAATAGTGGGATTTTCTCCACACACACACACACACCCTCCCCCCCTGCAAGTTAAATTTTTGATTATTAAGAAAGGCTGCAAAAAGATATTACCAAACGCGAGAAATCCCATGAATGTGATAAACAAGTGCCTGAAGCTTGTGTACATTTCCTTCATGTTTTGGGGTCTCTCAAGCCCGGAATGTTCTTCCTCCTGAATTGAAATTTGAGCTCAAGCCTGATAAATTCTGGAGGATTTTGAAAAAAATATTTGTTCCATGATTCTCCAGTATTCTGGAATGATACTTTGCCAGTCTGTTTTTTTAGTATTATGTATATGCATGCTAGCCTAGGGGTCCTTTTACTAAGGAAAATGGCCTGTGGTGGTGTATGTGCGTGTTTTGGGTGAGCGCAGAATCATTTTTCAGCGCACCTACAAAAGAAATGCCTTTTAAAACGTTTTGCCGAAAATGGACGTGTGGCAAACTGAAAATTGCCGTGCGTCCATTTTGGGTCTGAGAACTTACCGCCAGCCATTGACCTAGCAGTAAAGTCTTACGCGGTAACCGGGCGGTAATGACCTATGCGCGTCAAACGCCACTTGGCGCGCATACGAAAATAAAAACATTTTTTCGGACACATGCCAAAAATGAAATTACCGCAAGAGCCATGCGGTAGCCATTGGGCGTGCGCAGATGCTTACGCGGCTTAGTAAAAAGGCCCTTAAGTCTGTCGTGTAGTGTTATGATTGTAATCTTAGGACTATAAGATAGGAGGATTATTCATAAGGCTGCCCTTGACTAGCTTTTGGATAAACAAGGATTATGTTCCTTTTAAAAATCTGTATTCACCACAGAAGTCTTTGCTTCGGTTGTCTTCATTGAAAACTACCAGATATAGGGTGTTCTGTAATGTTGAACCCTTTTCCCCCTGCCAATCAAATTATGCAATATTTCCAACTATTTGTCATTTAGAAAAGCCTTGAACACCTGGCTTTTTGAACAGAGTAATGGCTTTGATCCAAGTCAGGGCTGATTTACATCGATTGATCTGTATTAGGTATTAAGGGGCCCCTTTTCCCAAGGATGTTCAGCACGTAGGGTTCCGTTTACTAAAGAGCATTAAACACTAACATGGGCTTAACAGGGAAAAAAAAAAAAGGCTTACTGCAAAATGCAGCATCTTGTAATCATGCGTTATTAAATTAACAAAAAATAGTTCTGGAAGGAGCATCATGGGTGGCGAATGGGCTTGAATGTGTTATCCAGCTAGCGTGTTTGCATTAATACACACTTAACCCCAGATTCTATATATGGCACACAAAATTGGGTACACAAATTTGGCTGTGTACCCAATTTGAGTAACGAACCAATTAACTACATGCTATTCTATGACGATGTGCGTATAAATTCTTTTTTGCGTGTAGGGGTATGACCCAAATCAAAGTAGGGTATACACAAAAAGTAGCACACATGAGTTGCCTTGTTGGGCAGACTGGATGGACCGTGCAGGTCTTTTTCTGCCGTCATCTACTATGTATGTTACCCATGCCTGTAGCGCTACAGAGTCTGCTAGTTAAAAATCCTGGAAGGGCCTATTGCACTACATACTAAAGACATGGACTAAACTCAGTATTGAACTGATTTTGCCAAGGTCACTGAGCAGCCAGGAAAGTGCCTATGACCTGCTTGAGTGATGCAACCCCCATGCTATGTTGCCTCACAAAACTCTGTATACCTGAGGCAAGTTCAATACCCCAGACACTTTTGAGCCTTGGTAAGGAGTCTTTCCAAAGTGAGGTAAAAGAAGATGTTCTTGAGGTTTCTGGAGTCAGAACATCTGGAATAAGAAGCACTGTTGTGATAACATTTTGGGGTCACAGTTTCTTCCAAGAACTGAATAGAAGGAGCATCTTAGGAAGTGAGAGGTTATCTGGTGACAGGTGGGTCTGAACTGCAAAATTTGTCAGCTTGTAAAACCTTTCAGCACCCTGAGGGGCATCTCTGCACTACCTTGCATCTTCCCTAAGGACCCCTCAAAGCATGCCTGCCAGACCTACACTTGCAGCACATTGGGGTCCAAGGAGGAAAGAACAGCTCACCTCTACTGCCAGTGTCTCCTCCTAGCTTCCCTGTTCCGGCATCTGAAGGAGGACCCTGCTTCACTAGCCAGGCTGTAACTGTTCCAATTTTGTACTGCTGAGGATATATAGGGGGCCAACAGTTTTGGACCTAGGGTACAAGGTGTGTGTTCCCTCTGAAGTATCTGATAGGTCCTCGTTGCTTTCCTCTAGGTAATCTAGCATTTGTGCATTGTTCTCACATTCTCATTATTGTTCCCCGCTGCTAAATAAACAAATTATCTATTTTTTAAAAATAATACACGGGCCTTGTGTCAGATACTTGTCAGAGAACATGTGTCTGTTTTCTCAATAATAAAGTTCGCGTTCCTATTTGCACCCTCCTTTAAGAAGCAGTGTGATCTGTGGTCACCACTACACGCAAATTCAAAAGGGGTTGTGGCCACGGGAGGGGTATGAGCATTCCAGGGATTTGCACGCAGTGTTAAAGAATACACCAGATCCACGCCTAATTTAGTTGCGCGGTTTTACACCGTACAAATCCATAGAGGGTTATATATAAAGCCATAATGAATATACCAGATGTAACCTGTTCCAAAGGACCAGTATATTACCATCTTACGTATCGCTTTTACAGGGTCCGTACTCACTCCATGTATCTCAAGGTTGCCCAATAACTTAGCAGAATCTGAATAGAAATATGGAAATGATTAACAATGGCGCTTTCCACAAAAGAAAGGGTGGTGCCCCTGATGTACTGGCAGACTTCCATTTCTCTGCTACTGCTGTGTAACATGCCATCACATAAATAAATGTTGTTGTCTTTCCCTTGAGATTCTAATACTAGGGTTCAGATCTCCAGCCCAGGCTTCAGCACAAAAACGAAGAAGTGCCAATAGAGAATTACAACATTACTTTGAGCTGATGTATGACACGTGGAATTTTCATCTAGTGCAAATACAGAAGTCAAAAGAGAGAGAGGACATTGCAAGGACAGTCTGAATTGAAAGATGTATTGAACGGACGTAAGACTGGTAAACTAATTCCACGCAAATTAGAGGAGTGTGGTAGCCGTGTTAGTCCACTCTTAAGGTTATCAATAGAAATCAAACAAAATAAAACATGGAAAAGAAAATAAGATGATACCTTTTTATTGGACATAACTTAATACATTTCTTGATTAGCTTTCGAAGGTTGCCCTTCTTCGTCCGATCTGACGAAGAAGGGCAACCTTCGAAAGCTAATCAAGAAATGTATTAAGTTATGTCCAATAAAAAAGGTATCATCTTATTTTTTAACACGCAAATTAGGAAAGCAAGGTACAGTGATCCTAGAGATCAAAGATTAATGTTTAATCATATCAAGCAGAAGGGAAACTAAGACCAGCACATTTCAAACTTGGACTTAATACCATGTCTGCATTTTGATTACAATTTCCCTGTGATTATGAAATTGCCTTCTGATTTGTTCCAAGCTTTCTTAGTAATTTTACACTATAACAAAGCTTCTATTGATCTCCCAGCATTTACTGGGCTGTGTGTCAGTCTATTTCTCTTCCTACGCTTTTGAACAATTTCCTTAACAATGAGACATCAGTTCAGAAATAAGAGAACTTATACTCTACACACTGTACAGAGAAGAGCTTCTTAATAAACAGCTGGAGAAAGATAAATAGCCAGACGATTACAAGTTGTTTTCAGAAATGCCCACCAAAATAGCAGCTATACAGTTTTACATTTGTTTAAATGGGAAGAATGACTTGAGTTTCTTCTGCAGTAGTATTTGATCATGAATGTATGTATCCTCATGATTTACGGAACTTCTCATTTACAACATTTTGCATTCAAGGAATTTATCAAAAGAGACATGTGGAGGGTAAGTTTATAAAGTCGAGCCTATGTTATGCCTGCTTTTAACAAGTCTGCTCCTACTTGTGCTAATGTAGGTGCAGGGATCCCCAGGGATCTGTCCTTGGACCCCTTCTCTTCTCAATCTACACCTCTTCCCTGGGCTCGCTGATCTCGTCTCATGGTTTTCAGTATCATCTTTATGCTGATGACACCCAGCTATACCTCTCCACACCTGACATCACCGCGGAGACCCAGGCCAAGGTATCGGCCTGTTTATCTGACATCGCGGCATGGATGTCCAACCGCCACTTGAAGCTGAACATGTCCAAGACCGAGCTCCTCATCTTTCCTCCTAAACCCACCTCTCCTCTTCCTCCACTCTCTATCTCTGTTGATAACACCCTCATCCTCCCCGTCCCATCTGCCCGCAACCTCGGAGTCATCTTCGACTCCTCCCTCTCCTTCTCTGCGCATATCCAACAGACTGCCAAAACCTGTCGCTTCTTCCTCTTCAACATCAGCAAAATTCGCCCTTTCCTCTCTGAGCATACCACCAGAACTCTCGTCCACGCTCTCATTACCTCTCGCCTTGATTACTGCAACTTACTCCTCACCGGCCTCCCACTCGGCCACCTATCCCCCCTTCAATCCGTTCAGAATGCTGCTGCATGTCTTATATTCCGCCAAAACCGATATACTCATATCACCCCTCTCCTCAAATCACTTCATTGGCTTCCGATCAGATATCGCATACAATTCAAGCTCCTCCTCCTTACCTACAAATGCACTCAGTCTGCGGCTCCTCACTACCTCTCCACCCTCATCTCCCCCTATGTTCCCGCCCGCAACCTCCGCTCACAGGACAAAGCCCTTCTCTCAGTACCCTTCTCCACTACTGCCAACTCCAGGCTCCGCTCATTCTGCCTTGCCTCACCCTATGCCTGGAACAATCTTCCTTTACCCATATGCCATGCCCCCTCCCTACCCATCTTCAAATCTCTGCTTAAAACTCACCTTTTCAATGCTGCCGTCGGCGCCTAACCGCTCTAGAAATATAAAATGCCCCAATCTATCCACCCTATCAGATTAACTGTTCACTCGTCCTCTAGATTGTTCTCTTGTCTTTTAGATTGTAAGTTCTTTGAGCAGGGACTGTCCTTCTATGTTTAAATTGTACAGCGCTGCGTAACCCTAGTAGTGCTTTAGGAATGTTAGTTAAAGTAAAAAAGTAAAGTAAAAAAGTAAACGACCACATGCACATTTAGGTGCTACTGCTTACCATCCAATCTATGGCTACAGCAAATGTTAGCACATACTTTACACATATACAGGGGCAATACTATAAAGGATGCTAAAAGTTAGATGTCCAAAATCTAAGCACTAACATAGCATTCTGTAACAGCATCTGGGCACCTATGCATCTAAGTGTTGGCTCTTAAATGTGGATGCTGCCGAGTGATGATGCTCTCTTTCTAGATATAGATTTTTGCAAAATTGCTCCTCCTGCTTTACATGCCAGCAAAATATGTATTTGACAGCATTCTTTCAATGTATTTTGCAAAAGCCTCTGCATTCAGCAGATCATTTTGTAAAATGTTGGTGTAATTGTGAAAATGCTGACCCAGAGATTTCGATTCTTCCCTTGAGGTCCTATGTATAAGGCAGCTTCACAGGGGTAATTTGCAAAAGCATTTTTGCATATTATAGACTAGATTCTTTAAATGACATCCACATTTAGCCACCAAGAAAAATAATTGCTATTCTATAAACGGCGCTCCCAGTTGTGCGCTGTTTATAGAATAGTGCACAGCACTTCGATCTGCGCCTAACTTTGGATGTGAAGATTTACACCAACTGGCGTAAATCTTCATGCATAAATTAGGCATGGATCCCCCGAATTCTATACTGAGCGAATCTTTTGAAGGGTGTGATTTTGAGACATGCTTCTCCAGTTTTCAGGTTTATAATTTCCATCCTCCTTTGGGGGAAATCATCCTCACTCCTATAATGAAAAATAGAAAAGAATCATGGGCCTTAGTGAGTAATTACAGACCAGTTGCTTCTAAACCTTTTTTGTCAAAGCTCATGGAGGGTCTTTTTATTGGCTGAATATTTGGACAGGTTTAATATTCTCGGTCAGGATTTAGAGCCAATTTTAGCACTGAAACAACATGTGCTTTATTATTGTAAACTCCCTAGTGGTGGAGCGGGTAATTACAATAAGTAAATAAATAAATATATAGGAACTAGTAAAAAATGCCCGTTTCAGAAAGCAATGAAACGGGCACTAGCGAGGTTTTCCTGTAGTGTTTGTTTCAAGTGTCGTTCGTCGGTATGGGAGCCCTGCTTCCCACCCCCAACGCCTACCTGCACCTTCATGGGCACTAGAAGTGAGCCCTTGGGATTTTCGTACGTTCCCCACCCCTAGCGCCTACCTGCACCTTGATGGGCAGTCGCAGTGAATCCTCGGCCATTTTCTGATGTTCGGCGGTATCGGAGCGCCGTCGGTGATGGTATGGGCGCATTTCACACACTTCGGGGACATGTGCACGTTGGACGGTATCGGAGCCTCGTTGGTGATGGTGTGTCCACATTTCACGCAACTCATGGAGATCTCTGCCCTCGTTCGTCATCACGCTGTGACACGAGGGCGGGGCACACAGTAATGGGCCAAAACGAATATTTTGACTGCCTCACACTTCCGGTTGAGGCTTCATTTAGAACGTTGGGGTTGCAAATTATGTCCGGAAGGGGCATGGCTGAGGGCGGGTCTATGAGTGACAGTGAGTGGTGCATGAGTGAGAGTGAGTGTTGCTGACAGCCTAGCTTTCAGTGTTTCCCTCCCACAAAGTGAGCTTCAGAATGTTCCAGGTGAGAATTATTTATATAGATGTCACAGTTTCAAATAGGGTTCCCAAATAAACTCCACGCAACCAAGGGATTTGAGAAGAAAAATATTAAATATTTTATTAAATGGTAAATAGAAACACTTGGTTATGTTCCTTAATGTTGGTACCAATTGTTAAAGTTTGCTAGTATTAAATAAAAATAGTGCAAGGTGTTAAATACTTTGCGATAAGTATTGCCTTTGTGGCAATAAGTTGTTCAAAACTACAAATACAGTTACCAAGACCCCGACCCAAACACAAAACATCCCAAACATGTACACAACCCCAATTAGTGTACTCAGATCTGATATATATATGTATATTTTTCAATTTGTGTGCACACAATAATGTTACCGGTGTATCAAATCTTCACTAGCATCGCAGCTCTCTTGTGTTGGGTACCTTGGTTGTCTCCACATCCACGTCTCCTCGGTTGGTGAAGTCAGCTCACCGGCTCAGGAACTCCAGGATACCTACTTCTCTGAGTCAAAGAACTAAAAAAATAAAAACCTTGACTCCCTGTGCTCGGTGGGTGTGTGATAACCTCAATCAGTATGTTCTTTGGCAAGGGACCTTGTGGGCTAACTAAATTCAAATAAAAAGATGAGCAAGGGAAATTCCTATCTAGCCCTCCCAAAACATGACCCATTTTCTTTTATTTTGTTATACACCCTCTACTCAAACTGATGAACTGCTCAACTAAACCTCTTAAAGGCAGGCCCTTAACTGCAGGCACTCACAGGGCTCGAGGCTTAGGCTGGGCAGCTCCTTCCCCAGGGCAGGCTCGCTTAGGTGTGGAGACTCGAACCAGCAGGCTTCTGTGCTGGATCCTCCTCAGACAGACACTCGCGCTGGAAGACACTCTAAAAACAGTTCCTTTGGAGTCTGGGCACTCAGTGTCTGTGTGTGTGTGTGGGGGGGGGGGGGGGGGGGGGGGGAGGGCGGGGGTCGGTCTCTCTTTCTCTCTCTTTGTGGGGCTTCTTCCCTTTCCGGATAGGCCTTTTCTTTACAGGACAGGCAGTCACACGACCGGCTTTCTCCTCTGGACAGGCAAGCACACACACGGAGGGATGCGCTGGGTGGACTTCTCTGGGATTCAGGGCCCTTGCCACCCTGCTCTCTATTCAGCTCTGCACTGCTCCCAACACGTCTCAGCTCCCCAGTGTGGTCCCTCTTCCTCCTCTGCCTCTCTCTCTGCATGCAGAATTGCCTCCGTGGCTGCTGCTACAGCTCCTCTTCTTGGCCCCAACTCGTCTGTTCCCCTGCAGCTCGGCTCCTCTTCTGCCCCCAGCTCACTCTAGACGCCCTTCTCCTCCTCCTCTGTTCCTGTCTGCTTTGGTGCCCGGCCCCTTACAGGACTCACCAGTTCTCTCTCTTCATCTGGGGCTCGTCAGTGGGTCCTTATCTTCCAGACTGCAGCTCACTTCTGCTTGGACTTGATCTCCTCCTCCAGCTTGTAGCTCACTCCTGCTTGGACTTGATCTTCTTCTCCTCCAGCCTGTAGCTGCCTCTCTTGCCTGAGCTTGCCCTTCTCTGCCCCTGCTTGCAGCATCCTTCTGCCTGGACCTGATCTTTTCTCTTCTTCTATCAGAGCATGCTTGCAGCCTCCTCTCTTTGCCCAAGCTTGCCTTTCTGCTTCTCAGGTTGCCTCTGGGTTTGCTAATCTTTTTCAGCTGTTCCACCCCTCCTGCCCCCTGGATTGGCATGAAATTTGCGCCAATCTATGGGTCAGGCTACCTCCTGCCACCTCATTGTTCCAAATTCATGCCCTTTAGCAGATCCTGACTCCTATTGGCCACCTTCCACACTGCCCCTCAAGCTTGCCTCACATGACCCTCAGGCTCCCAGCTCTCACCGGGGCCTCAGACAGCCAATCAGCCTTGTAACAGACTTCACAGCACATCCCTCCACAGTTACAAACTCATCATAACATTTAAATAGTAAAGCTCCTTTATCTGGCTTCTAAATCTCTCACACCATCTTACTGCTTCAGAGTGTCTGAAAACTTGAGCATTTAAAATCACTTTTAAACATTTTAACTAAGAGATGTCAGTGCCAGTCTCCATTTGGATCACTGTTTCTGGGCTACCCTGAGCCCTCTATACCTCCATATCCTCTACAAGATGCCCCCCTCTCAGGGAAAAGGGGGGGCAAGGTAAAGGCATCTTTTTCTATATTTACATTATACGATATAAACTTATTGTTAAATTAATGGAAAAAAGGCCCTTATCATGCAATGTCACTTATCTATGCGTTTAACATGGTAGACCATGAGCTACTATTGATATAATAATCTTGGGATTACAGGCTATATTATAAAATGGTTTAAGGGTTTTCTAACAAAGACATTATATCGGGTTAAGATGAATGGTTCTCTTTCGGGCAACTGAACATCATTTTGCAGAGTCCCACAGGGATTGTCCTTTTCCCCCATCTTTGTTTAATGTGATAATCTCGGATGTGTATATACGCAGATGACATCACAGTACTGATTCCAAATTTCAGTGATATCCACTTGGTATGACCTGATATTAAAAAGTGTATTTCCATGACTACTGTCTGGATAGTTAATAACCGTCTTAAGTTGAACAGTGATATAACAAAGTTCCTTTTAATAGGTCAAAAACAATTACCATCCCAGGATTGTACTTTTTCTGTAAGGAGGGTTCCAACCTATAATTTATATTGTTTACAGGGATATGCTCCAGCACGTATATGTGTAATCCGGGTTTCACTCATGCGCTAGCTCCAGTCCCGGGTCACAAAGCAGAGTTCAATTTAGTTCACCTTCATGTTCAGGGGGAGGCGGGGCTGGTGGTTGGGAGGCGGGAATAGTGCTGGGCAGACTTATACGGTCTGTGCCCTGAAGAGCACAGGTACAAATCAAGGTAGGGTATACACAAAAAGTAGCACATATGAGTTTATCTTGTTGGGCAGACTGGATGGACCGTGCAGGTCTTTTTCTGCCGTCATCTACTATGTTACTATGTAATCTCACCTCATTCATCCATCCCAGTTCAACTGCAGTAAAGCTTGGGAGTGGGTCAATGACTCCAGAATAGAGAACTGGGGGGGGGGGGGGGGGGGGGGAGGTGAGAGGCTATGCTTTATCCTCTAGAGCTGTTCGGTTGGCTCAGCTCCTGCTCTCCCACTAACCAGGCAATACTCAAAAAGTTTCAAACGAATGCAAACTCTCTATTTGAACGCTTGCAATAGGCAAAAAAACTGGCAAATTATCAATCCAAAGTATTCCTTGTTGTTATTCCCAAAAGGAAACTACCTTTCCCACTTATTCTCCGAATTATATTTGCAGGATACTTGGAGGGGTATAATCGAAAGGGACGCCCAAGTTTTGTTGAGGACATCCTCGCAAAACGTCCCGATGGAGGGGCGGGGAAACCCGTATTATTGAAAAAGATGGACGCCCATCGTTCGTTTCAATAATACGGTCGGGGACGCCCACATCTTGACATTTTGGTCGTTCTTACAGATGGTTGTCCCTAGACTTGGTTGTTTCTGATTTTCGGCGATAATGGAAACTAAGGACACCCATCTCAAAAACGACCAAATGCAAGCCCTTTGGTCATGGGAGGAGCCAGCATTTGTAGTGCACTGGTCCCCCTGACATGCCAGGACAGCAACCAGGGACCCTAGGGGACACTGCAGTGAACTTCATAAATTGCTCCCATAAACATAGCTCCCTTACCTTGTGTGCTGAGCCCCCCCAAAAAACCCCTACCCACAACTGTACAACACTAGCCCTTATGGGTGAAGGGGGGGCACCTAGATGTGGGTACAATGGGTTTCTGGTGGGTTTTGGAGGGCTCGCTGTTTCCTCCACAAGTGTAATAGGTAGTGGGGGATGGGCCTGGGTCCGTCTGCCTGAAGTGCACTGCACCCACTAAAACTGCTCCAGGTACCTGCATACTGCTGAGATGGACCTGAGCATGACATTTGAGGCTGGCATGACATATTTTTAAACATGTTTTTTGAGGGTAGGAGGGGGTTAGTGACCACTGGGGGAGTAAGGGGAGGTCATCCCCGATTCTCTCCGGTGGTCATCTGTTCAGTTCAGGCACCTTTTTGTGCCTTGGTCGTAAGAAAAACAGGACCAGGTAAAGTCGTCTAAATGCTCATCAGGGACGCCCTTTTTTTTCCATTATGGGTCGAGGACACCCATGTGTTAGGCACACCCAAGTCCCGCCTTCGCTACGCCTCTAACACGCCCCGTGAACTTTGGTCGTCTCCGCAACGGAAAGCAGTTGGGGACACTCAAAATCAGCTTTCGATTATGCCGAGTTGGGCGACCCTGTAAGGACGCCTATATTCCAATTTGTGTCGAAAGATGGGTGTCCTTCTCTTTCGAAAATGAGCCTGTTTGTGATTCATCACGGTGCCTCTAAATTGTGATGCTGCTTTGCCATGGCTGAAAACATAGCTGCTTTCTATATTCATAAGCAATGTTGCATAAATAAAGTATTCATTGGACAGCATGGAAAGACATTAGTTACTTTGACTTGCTGACATTTCATAATTTGCTTACAACTTCAATGCAATTAGCAAGTCATCAATCATGAAGAAATCATGCTTGTTCAAGCAGCCTACAGGCAACATCCTGAGCTAGTGTGTTAAAAGGAAAATCTGGTTTAAAGTGAATTTGGATAACATTAATTGTGTGTGCTAAGCTCTGAAAGGTACAAGTTAATAATCTATTTTCTAAGGGGGGAGGGAGAGAATTATCTATGTGGGCTACTGTTAAGTGCAGGTATTAGTAACTAGGTCTCATTGCATAAAATGGGATCTGTGCTGAAACAGCAAGAGATAGTGGCAAAAAGGCACGTCTTAATGATAGGCCATGTTGATAACTATGCTCCTAAGCCACATTGGAACCAGCATGGCCACGTGGCTTAAGAATATTTTCACTGCCATACTGGGACAAACCAAAGGTTCATCAAACTCATTTTCCTGTTTCCAATAATGGCCAAGGTTACAAGTACATGGCAATATACCAAAAGAGTAAAACGGATTTTATGCTACATGTCCTAATAGTGGATTTTCCCAAGTCCATCTTAATAATGGCTTATGAACTTTTCTTTTAGGAAATTATCCAAACATTTTTTAAACCCTGATAAGCTAACTGCTTTTACCACATTCTTTGTCAACAAATTTCAGAGTTTAATTACACGTTAAGTGAATATTTTCTTCAGTTTATTGTAAATTTATTACTCAGCTGTCTCTTCTCCGAGCTGAAGAGCCCTAGCCACTTTAGTCTTTCCTTATTTTTGTCACCCTTTTCTGTACCTTTTCTAATTCTGCTTTAATGTCTAATCTACTAATGTATGAAATCACTATGCAAAAAATAATGAATAACTAACATCTTGGACAAAAGAAACAAAAACTTTGCCTGCAGTGACAACACAATAATACTAAGATGCAGGAAGCAGTCCAGCAGCAAGAGGGGTGCTATCCAGTCTTTTGCACGGATTGTCACATGTATCATTATTTCCCAGTTGGCGAGAGGTTATATGTGTGTACTCGATGCAAAGAGCTCCTAGCTCTCAGAGAATGAATCCGTTCTCTTGAAGCTAGAGTAATAGACTTGGAGGAGCTGAGGGAGATAGAGTTACATAGAAATGCACTACAGGAAAGTTGTAGAGAAGTCCCACTTCCAGTCTGGCAGCCCCTGTGCTGCCTTGGAGGAGGGAAGTCTCCCAGCATCACCCTGGTGAAGTAGGAAGTAATCCTGTAGCCAGGACCTGCCCACCAGGGGATGAAATATCCGCTCAAACTGAGGATGATGCGACAGGAGTTTCTGCCTATAAGGGAACAGCACTGGATTTACAAGCTTAGGGGTTCTTTTACTAAGCCGCGGCAAAAAGTGACCTGCGGTAGTGTAGACGCGTGTATTGGGTGTGTGCCGGGCCAGTTTTTACCGCATCAACAAAAAATGGTTTTTTTTTTAATGGGATGGGAAAAAGGCCTGCGGTAAAAGTAAAACCAGCGCGTGCCCAAAACCGGCCTCAGCCCTTAACACCACCCATTGATCTAGCAGTAAAGGCTCAGGCCCTACACACGCAGTGACCGGATGGCACAAGCCAAGTTCCGATTACCGCTAGAACTGGGGCGCGTAGGAAATAAATAAATAATTCATCCAGGCACATGCCGTATCTGTCTGTCAGGAGGGCGCACTGGCCTGGCAGTAGTCTTGTTTTGGCATGCACTGCGTATACGTAGAGCCGAGCACGGCTTAGTAAAAGGGCCCCTTAATTCCATGGAACCTTTTGGTTTGAATGTGAAGATAGAATGGTGCCATTTATTCTAGGACGGCTTGCTTTCTACCAGTGGCGTAGCCAAGGGTAGGCCTGCGCCCACCCACTTTGGGCTCAGGCCCACCCAGTAGCAGCACACCTATGATGTGGCTGGCAGGGATCCCCAAGCCCCACCAGTCAAACTCCCAACAATTGTCTCTCCTGCATTCCTTTTAAATAGCAGATCTTCACCTGCAGCAGCCCCACAGCCTTCCCTCTGATGCCTTTCTGCCTATGCAGAAACAGGAAGTTGCATCAGAGGGAAGGATGTAGGGTCAACATGAGCAGTGTGTATTAGCTGCTACTCGCCACCGGTGAAAATCTGCTATTTAAAAGGTATGCAGAGGAGGGGGGAATCATATGGCACGCAGGCAAGAGAGAAAGAGACCAAATCACTTGAGGGACAAGGCAGAGTTCTTCTGCTCACCCATCTTGGGTCCAGGCCCACCCAAAATTGGGTGTCTGGCTACGCCCCTGCTTTCTACTAAATAAAGTTTAGATGGATAATATTCTTTTTCAGCCAGCTTTTTAGTGTTTTTGCTTTAAATCCTCCATTGCTGTGATCGGATGGGTTTTGGTGGCATCTGACATCACAAATATTTTACGAAGTGGCCATTTTTGTTTGTTTTTCATGCTGTTACTACAGCAGCTTTTAGCACTTCGAATGAAGTAGGTTGTTTTGATATCAGAAATCTGTGCATATCTGCTACTTTTCATCGTTCGGCCTCTTTTTTTCTTTTGCAGAAGTCCTGAACTTTTGAGACAGCAACAGGAAATGCTGGCCAACGTCAGTTGGGGGACGTTTCTGGTTATGCGGGAGGAGGCAAGATAAGTGCAATTTGATTGTGTCTATATCATTTAGAAAGTTGTAAATTTTCATTGCATATGTAGACTCTGGCACTTGCATGCATGAAGTGTTTTTTTTGAAAGTGTTGAAGAGTTTTTAGCTCTGAAGTGGTTTCCCTGGAGCTCTTTGAGACTTTTTCAAACCACTATTATTAATATACCAGAGGATGTCTGATGCAGATTTCAATCTAATTGAGGATTGCATTTAAATTATATTTTGTGTGATTATTTTATCCTCTACCTATACATTGTTTCTACAGAAAAGCTCTTTACCATGAGGCAAATGTGTTCATACTAACGGGAATACACGTACTGCAATGCGCAGCCCATGCTCATTCCTTGCCATAGCTTGCCCATTTCCCTGGGAATTAGCATGTGCTGTCATGCTCATGCACTAATGGTGTGCATAATTCATGCATTTCAGTAATAGGGTCCTTAAATGATTTGGCTGATTGGCAGGTATGATAACTTTTTCAGTGAATGCCTGACTGTACTGAATTAAGATTTTGCCCTATATTATTAAATTTACAAGGTTATAGTATTTTTGGTTCCGCATTGTCTGAGATTATTCTGGTAAATGGTCCCTTAGTAAAAGTTAATTTCTCTCTTCCTTCTTTTGATTCAATATGATAATCCACCATATATTTATTTGCTTTCAAAAGTAAAGGCATGAAAAGACAGCAAGATGGGGGAGGATGCTCCCTCTGCCGCTTCTCATGCCAACTCCACCTGCCTATCTCTGACCAGACCAACTGGAGGATGCACAGCATCTCTTTACCCTTTTATCAGATACTGACGAGCTGCATAACCATGTGATCCTCTTACTGGAAGGCTTTCAGGCTTACTAGGGAACCCCCAGCATCCTTTCATCCTCTTGTTAGAGTATAGCAGGCCATGAGGCCTGTTTGCTTATCTGATCCTTAGGCAGTCTTGTCATTAATCTATGGGTCATCCCTTTTCTGGAATTCTCCTTGTGTGGGTCCCCCATTTCTTATTTTCCTGTTTGTCTGTGTCGGATAGCTTGTAAACTCTGTCAAGCAGAGACTGTTTCTTATGTATTTGTATGTAGCGCTGCATACATCTAGTGGGGTTGTAGAACAAGCTTGCTATAAAGAAACTTATTTTTGGACCCAACTGTTTTGTCTTCAAGTTTATCTAGAATGAAAATATCTTCAGAACCCCCTCCTCCCTGATTTCAAATTTAATAATTCAAAGTTCAATAATACTTCCAGTTAAGAGCCATACATGTTTGTGTTAACTTTTTTTAGTATATGAATTTTTGTTCATTGCTCTAATCTGAATTGAGATTTCAGGTGTGTAGTTGAAGTCAGCATAACTTGAAAAGCTAAGGGGGCCTTATACAAAAATGAGTTAAGCAGGTGAAGAGTGATTCTATAACTGGGCATCCGCATTTACTTGCTCCTTGTGCGCATAAGTTTATAGAATGCTCATGCCTAGATTGCCAAGAAATGTGCCTAAGTTACAGTAGTTGATAATTTATGAAAACAAAAAACTATAAAATAGAAGAAACAGTTCTCCTCAGGATAAAAGATAGAGGAAACAGTGGGGACGCAACCAAAAAAGGAAGACCAAAAAGACATGAGTCCTAGGAAAACTTTTGTTGGATTCAATAAAGGATTCTTATTTAAAAATCAAGTCTCTTTGGTCTTCCCTTTTTGGTCATCTCCATTACTTCCTCTTTCTATAATTTATGCATATAATTCAGTGCCCTGCCCATGTTCCACCCAGACTAATCTCATGTATACACCCACCTACAAACCACGCACCATCACATTTAGGTGCCATGTTACAGAATAACACATAGGCAGAGTATTGGCATTTATTTATTTGTTACATTTGTATCCCACATTTTCCCACCTATTTGTAGGCTCAATGTGGCTTACATTGTACCGGAGAGGCGTTTGCAGACTCCGGTGAGAACAGATACAAAGTGATGTTGTGGTAAGATGAAGTTCATGTGGCATAGCCACATTAGGGAAACGTACATCAAAAGAGTTGCGTTTTGTCCATTACGTACTTTAGTTTTGTTGTGTTGCAGGGATCAGGCATTTAAGTTGGATCGGTGGGGTATGCCTTTTTGAACAGGTTAGTTTTTAGTGATGTGTGTACATACGAGCATATATACAGGTAATTCATGTCATTTATGTCTTCCTGGTACCTAAATCTTGGCATCTTCTTTACGGCTGGCGTATGTGCGTGCACTTAAAATGTTAGTTGCCTTAATATCCAGTTATGCAAGTATTCTATCTTTTATAGAATAGGCTCCTATCATGCATCCTCTGGATGACTAACCGCAGGTGCCCAATAGAGTTGCCTGCATCTGGTTATGTGCTGCTGAAAATCTAGGGATCACCCGGTCAGCGAGAGATGCTCTCCTACTCAGTTATCTTCCACTGAATATCAGCCCCCTTATTTTAAAGTAGACCTAATAAAGGTTGTTTTTGCAAACAGTATCTCCTGGAGTGAATTTGAGGTTGTTTGGAGTAGGTGGAAGTGATTCTGGAGTCCCATTCCCTGTCCCTTAATATAACACAGACGTATGTAACTGTCAGTAGTCACTAGTGGACTCATGGTTTAGAAAGGGGGTGTAAGGGCTTCATTGATCAGTTAAAGAAAAGGTTAAGAACCCCTGCTTCAGTGCATGTTAAATAATTTCTATTAAGGAGAATGTGTAAAATGAACCAAAATAAACAAGGAAATTGTGGGGGGAGGCCAAATGAACAGAAGACGAAACAAAAAGTTTTGGCCCATGCACATCCCTAGTGCAAAGCTCTTCTTTAGCTCCCAAGAACACTACGGAATCCAACTGACTGTCCCCTTACATAGTGCGGCTGCTGTCGAACAACCTTCCTGGCACTAGAATGTGGTGCTAATTAGCATGACCAAATTACAATATGTGTTAAAGATTCCAGTGTACTTATTTAATGAGCTTCATGGGATTTGAACATGAGGCTCACAGTAGAAAGGGAAACCTCATAATTAGTTTCAATTAAGAGAAGTTCCTACGCAATATGACTATTGTTTGATGAACTGCGGAGAGGGAGAGAGAACTACCAAGCAGATACAAATCACTAACTAGCTTTGCTTCATATATTATACTTATTTTCTTCTTAATTAGCACCGATTGGCTTATGATCCTCATTAATGCAAAGGAATTTGGAATGGTATACAATGGTATGGCATGTTGTGCAACTGCTAAATCACTGCTAATTGTTATTTACACAGGGACTGCCTATTAGCATTAGCAACACAATAGTCACTTCCAACTAAGCTAAGGGAAATGGACAGAGATCACAACAGGGAAATATTTGCCCTGGAAGAGCCAAATCTGCCGTGGATATCAAATGACGACTTTGGATCAGTCCGCTACTATTTTTTTTAGTGTAGCCAGCGGCTACTGTATCCTGCTCTTGTGGGGGTTGGAGCCATGGAGTTGAGTCGCAGGAGGCAGCTTGGAGTGCAGAAGACCAACCTCAAAGCTGAGGTGCGGAGCATGCACAGTGAAAGCCATGGGAGACTGCAGAAGCGTCAGGAGCAGAGCTGCTGATGGCAGACAGCCTTGGCCGAATGGGAATTGCAGCAGGAAAGAAAGCAGCGATGCGGAGGTGGTCACAATTGCTCCTGGGACACTATAGCAGTAGGTTTCCTTATGCTGTAAGCTAAGGTAGGCCTGAGCCAGCCTGTCCTGAAAATGGTGACTGGGCTACAAATTTGTTAAATAACATATATACATTCATCAACTTCATAAATTTGGAGTGGACATCCTCTACCTCCCTTGTTACAGGTAACCTACAGCCAGTCGAATTTTCAGGATATTCACAATGAATATGCATGAGACCTATCTGCATACACTGGACACTCAGCAAATCTGTCTCATGTATTTTCATTGTGGATATCATGGGCACCCAACTAACTGTGAGGTCACCTTGACCAGCTCGGGAAGCCCTACCTTCCACAAGTCATAATTTGCCCTGACATGTAATTTATTTTCATAGCGTTAGAATTTGCTTGACTTAAGTGTGGTAAAGTTTTACATTTACCACACGAGAGATACAAAAATGTACATGTGGTGAGTACAAAGACTATAAGTCATTCCCACTTTTCCATGTGCCAGTGACAGCTGTCATTAGCAGCTCTGTCTCCTTAGTGACCACCCTGAAAATCCTTCTTCCTACCCTTTAAGCACGGTATTTTCAGGGAGGGTCACATTAAGAATTGAAGTTTCCAAGAAAAGAACTATTTGAGGGGGTCTTTTACCAAAGCTTAGCTTGAGTTACCTGCAGCAGGGACCATTTTATTCCAATGGGACCTGCTGCAGAAATTGCCTTAATGTTTCTTGATTGCATCTAAACACTTCTATTGGATTTCCTGTGTTATTTGCCTTGAGTATAAAGAGACCTGGGAGGAAGGACCCAATCAGCTGGGATATTTGCTTCATATATATTCTCTCACTGATTATATGTAGTGATCCTGCTGTAAGCAGCAGGGCCGCCGAGAGACTGGGCCGGGCCCGGAACAAGACCGCCCTCGGGTCCCCCCCCCTACCCGACGTCGCCGGGCCCCCTCCACCCGCTACCGGGCCCTCTCTCCACCCCCAGGCCCTCTGAACTAACCTTTAAGCGCCTCCCTCACCTTCGCAGCAAGCAGCGGCAGACCTCTCCTTCCTTCTGTGCCCCGTCCTCGTGGACGTTACGTCAGGCGAGGGCGGAACACAGAAGGAAGGAGTGGCCTGCCTGCTTGCTGCAAAGGTGAAGGAGGCGCTTAAAGGTTAGTTCCGGGAGCGACAGCGGGCCTGTCGGACTGCAGCAGCGCCGGGCCCCCCCGGAGGCCCGGGCCTGGGGACTTTTGTCCCCTCTGTCCCCCCCCTCTCGGCGGCCCTGGTAAGCAGGGGCGTAGCCAGACTTCGGCGGGAGGGCGGTCCAGAGCCCAAGGTGCGGGGGCACATTTTAGCCCCCCCCCAGCGCTGCCAACCCCCCCCCCCCCGGCACCACGCCCCTCTCTCGTCTCTTTTCACACACCCCCGGCGCTGCCGCCCCTCCCCCTGCCGCCGCCAACCCTCCCCCGTCACGTACCTTTGCTGGCAGGGGTCCCCAACCCCCGCCAGCCGAAGTCCCCTTCAGCGCCGGTCTCCGAGTCCGGCGCGTTTGCTGATATGGATTCTGTTTCTTTGAGTCCTGACATCCTCCACGTTCCTACAAGCAGGATGTCAGGACTCACAGAAACAGAATCCACATCAGCAACGCGACGGAGACCGGTGCGGAAGAGGACTTCAGCTGGTGGGGGTTGAGGACCCCCACCAGCAAAGGTACCTGACGGCGGCGGCGGGGTTGATTGTGGCGTGGAAGGGTCGGCGGTGGCGGGGGTGAAAGCAGGGGGCCAGCTCTAAATCTACGAGGGCCCATGCCCCCACCTAGCTACGCCCCTGGCTGTAAGCTTCAGCTTGTTAGGTGAAGCATTTATCTTATGCTTAATGCCTTGCAGGAACCATCAGTGTGACAGTACCTACATTTAGGTGCGCCTACTTACACTATGTCAATAGTAAGCATAAATGTGCACACTAAGGACTAGATTCTATAACTGGCACCTAAAATATCAGTGCAAAAAAAAGCACTTACCGTTATTCTATTAACTGCGCTTAAAGCTAGGTGTGTGGTTTATAGAATAGTGCTTAGTGCCGGGAACCATGACTACATTTAGGCATGACCATTTACACCAATGAAAACCTGGTGTAAATCCCACACATAAATTAGGCACAAACCCACCTAATTCGATAACAATGCGCATAAATTGCAGGAATGCCCCCAAATTGCCCATGCTCCTCCCATGGGCACTCCCCTTTTTCAGTTCCATGCACTAGAATTTACGTGTACCTCTTTATAGAATACACCTAAAAAGATGTGGGCATAAATTCTAATTATTGCCAATTACTCATGATAATTACTGATTATTGCCTAATTACTGGCAATGATTGGCTCATTATTCATCCTGAAAACGATCTACGAACTAACCGACTTCCGCAAACTATTGAAGACTCATTTCTTTGAGAAGATCTATTGCAAGGATCAAAACACATGGAGTCTATACACACTAATAGAAATGCATCAATACACTCTCTTCTGAGTTCTCTCCCCCCGTATTTTCACCACACTTAAAACTCTACCCACAGATAAAATTGTTATACCCTAATGTTCTCTTGCTATTGTTTTATCGCCCTATCAATTCCCCATTGTTACATTCCATTGTTCTATTCCCCAAATGATATTTTGACTTTGACTTTGTCTTCCCATAACTCTTCACAATGTAACCCATAATCGTACTGCAACAAATTGTATTTCCATCATTCACAATGTATTGTAAGCCACACTGAGCCCGCAAATAGGTGGGAAAATGTGGGATACAAATGCAACAAATAATAATAATTAAGTTGCACGCACAAACTGGACACATACCCAAATTTAAGCACGCAGCTTAAAGTACCATACATAGAATCCGGGGGAAGTAAATGTAGTACTTTAGTGTATAAATGACAGTATTCTATAACTAAACAAAAAAAGAAGAGGATGCAACATGAGTCCAACAGGTGGCAATAAAAGTAGGGTAACACAAGGAGAAATTAGGCCTTACCTGCTAATTTGCTTTCCGTTAGTCCCTCCGGCCCGGCCCAGAATGTGACTGATGGGTTGTGCACGCCTTCCAGCAGGTGGAGACTGAGAACTGTGACTCTAGAGAGAGAGCCAATAAGAGCCCTTGCCAGCTAGAGAAAGATCCAGTAATCTCAGTCTCCAGCAGGTGGGAGATGGTGAGCCCTTCAGTCTCATTCCTTGCTATCTCTCTTCTATGGTTTCTTTCTGTTTGGTTTGTTTTTAAGGCTTATCAGAGGGTTCGTCTGTGTAGGGAATTAAGTCCGGGCTGTGCATCCGAGGTTTTGCCTGTTGGTGGAGGATGAGGCCCGTGGGGGGTCTCTTACAGCATCGGGGGTGTCACACTCGGATGGCCATTTCTGTTACCTAGTATTCTATAACTTACATGTATAAATGTTTGAGACACCCATAGCCTGTGCGCGCCTTCTTGCATTTATGTGCTATACGACAACTTGCATGCTTACTACTACTACTTATCACTTCTATAGCGCTACGAGGCATATGCAGCGCTGTACACCATATATGTAAAGACAGTCCCTGCTCAAAGAGCTCATAATTTAAATAGGACAGGCAAACAGAACAACTAAGAGGTAAGGGAATTAAAGAGGTGGGGATAAAAGGGTACAGGGCAAGTGAGTAGGGGTTAGGTGTCAAAAGCAGCGTTAAAGAGGTGGACTTTTAGCCTGGATTTGAAAACGGCCAAAGATGGGGCTAGACGTACAGGCTCAGGAAGTCTATTCCAGGCGTGAGGTGCAGCGAGATAAAAGGAACGGAGTCTGGAATTAGCAGTAGAGGAGAAGGGGTCAGACAAGAGAGATTTATCCACAGAACGGAGTACCCGAGGGGTAGAATACTGTTGAGCATGCGTATAGAATTCACTGGGTTAATGTAATATTTACAGGTGCAAGCGTTGGTATTCTATGATCTTAGCACATAAATCTTAGGGCACCTTTATAACAAGCTAAGGTTAGATTTACATGCTAAGGCAGGGTGTTACTGCTTTGTTCACCTTAGTAAAATTGCCCCAAGAAAACTAGATTTCAGATGGAAAAGCTTCTATACACTGTCAGCTAGCACATTTGCTTATTTCCGATCTGACGAAGAAGGGCAACCTTCGAAAGCTAATCAAGAAATGTATTAAGTTATGGCCAATAAAAAAGGTATCATCTTATTTTCTTTTCCATGTTTTATTTTGTTTGACTTCTGTTGATAACCTTAAGAGTGGACTAACACGGCTACCACACTCTACTTAAGATGGAAAAGCAAAACTAGCAGGCTCCGCGTCAAAACAAAACAGTACATTCTTCCGAGCTCATGGGTTTAGCACAGCTTCCTAAGAGAAGGTGCTGCCAGTGTTAACATGGGCACCAACACATTGAAAAGGAGCCCCAGAGAATGCACAACATGGCATGCAGGAGCTTTGCAGCTCTTTTTAAGTGGTATTTTAGGCTGCACTGTTAACTCGCTTTTTACATGAAAGCATGGAGCCAAAGGTAAAAGGATGAAGCATGAGCTAAATGGCTTTGAAAATAAAATCCTCAAAGCAGATTAGCATTAATCCCACAGATGTCAAATATGGATTACAAAAGCAATTACCGACAAATTGATCAAGCTACTGGTTAAAGGTAAATTGTTCATTGTGCTTGAAACTGAGGCTCTGAGTGATCCTTAAACTGCATGCTACATTTCTGAGAACTAATTCAAAGCTGCCTAAGGGCTGACCACAATGCTTTACTTACTGGACTTACATAAGAAATGTTAACCAATGTTAATGGGATTTATACTTATTTCTTGTGGGTTTTTTTTCTTTTAATGTTCGCTGTTTTGCACCATAAATTGACTTTAATGACCACAAATTGTACGTATCCATGTGAGGCTATTTAAGATTTTGCTTATCCATGAGTTATATTGGGCTTCAAAATCGGGCTCGAAATAAACTGTAACTTCCCAGGAAATTGACTATTCTGTCCTGAAATAGGTGTTCATCCTACAGACGTCACAAAACAAAGCAAAAATGCACAAAAGAACCGTCAAGATTGGGACAATCATGTGTTGTTTATTCAAAAAAGACCCAACACAGGTCGTGTTTCGGCAGCAGTACACCTGCATCAGGGGTCAAAAACTGTTCCAAATTCTATAATGAATACTGCAGACAAATCCTTAACAAACAATACAGAAATTTTAAAATGTAAACAAGCGTCTGCACAAATGCCGAAAATAACAGCAACAGTCTTAATTGTGCGAAACCCTGAGAAACGCCATCACTAGATAAGTGCCGCCAAACTGAAAAAAGGGGCCTTTCCTCATCCTAAGTTCTCTGCATTTTTTTCTTGAATTTTTTTATCCATTTAATATTTTGAAAAGCATCTACATATAAACCCACATACATGGAAGTAAGCCAACTGGCTCTCCTCTTCAACTGACAATTGAAATCAACACGTTAAAAATACACCCACTGACATTTAAACATCACAGTCAGGACTGAATACAAATGCCAACCACGGTACTTAAATCTATACCCATGTAATCCCCTGGTAAGTTGTTTGGAAATGTCCTCAGGGAATTACTAGACCTGATGTGGAACTCTCCAGATTTACCGGAGGGGGGGGGGGGGGAGGGAGAACAACATGAGCAGGAGGGTGAGAGAGCCCAGCCCAGAGGGAGGTTTAGGGAAGAAAGAGTGACAATGGGTGTCATAGTTGGGATGGAGTTGAAAGATGATAAAAGTGATGGTATTAGTAAGCACATGGTCTTTGGTTGCTGTTACCCCTACTAGGACCCGTGAAGAGAGGGGATATACTGGTGAGGCCCAATAACTTAGGCTGAATAAAGAGGAAGTTTTTACCAATAAAAGCATTAATTGTGAGGAGTGGTGGGTAGAAAGGGTTAACCCAGAGGCAGCAGCTCATGGAAGTGCTCCTCTGGAGGGAAAGGAAAGGAAGGGACAGACAGGTTGGTCCTGAGTGAGTCTGGTGGTTGGGTAAAAGCCTGGCAGGACAGCATTTTCCAATGTGCGCATCTGATACTATTCTACAAGGTAAGTGCGTGCTAGGCAGAACGCCCACGATATGCCCATGCCCCGACCTCTGGTACAGCCCATTTGCTGTTATATGCCATGTGACTAGTATGCCAATTTTATAGGATTGTGCCTAACACATGCGTGTGTAAACACAACAATTTTGTAAAGTAGAGCGAGTAATAGGCACCTAATTGATAGAATTGCCCTTCTTCTGCTGACTGTTGGGACGTTCCCAGCACGTTCCTATATAGTTACAATAAAAGATTCATTACTCTGCAGTAAGTGCAGTTGTAGGTTGGGTGAATGCCCTTACTGAATCCTGTAATTAACTGCCTCTCTCTATGAAAATTTTGCTGGTTGTTATCCATATCTTGGTTTTTCAAAATTATGTTAGTGTGAATTAGAACTTTTTAACATGTGGTAATCAATTGTAGGTACGTTGATTTGTAGGTTAACACGTTAAATTGATTTTACGCACAGAACAACTTTTAAGGTGTGTTAACAAGCCAAATGCTAACAAATGCAGATTCCTAGCATTTAATAGGTATTTTTGTAAGGCAGTACCTACTTTAAGCGGGTTACATGTTATTTTATATTGAAACATAGGTGTAAATGCCCATGCCTAGATTAAGTGCATGTGTATACGAGTGCATTTTATAATCAATAGGCATAATTGCAAAATCTGTCCACGTTACCTAAACTCAACTCTTGTACATGTCATGCCTACTTTTAAAGTGTGCACCATCAATGGTTATGCCAGCTGGAATTTTATCACAGACCATTTACGCACTTATAGGGCCTCATACACACAAAATGACTTGATAACATTATTTTTTTTTTCTTTCAGTTGATTGGTGCTGTTGGATTGATGGTGTCTTTTAATCCCGCAGCCATCTCCTCCACTGCTAACTCCAGACTCCGTTCCTTTTATCTTGCTGCACCATATGCCTGGAATAGACTTCCTGAGCCGGTATGTCAAGCTCCATCTCTGGCCGTCTTCAAATCTAAGCTAAAAGCCCACCTTTTTGATGCTGCTTTTAACTCCTAGCCCTTATTCACTTGTTCAGAACCCTTATTTCATCATCCTCACTTTTTTTTTTTAATTTGTACCCCACGCTTTCCCACTTATGGCAGGCTCAATGTGGCTTAGGTACTTATTTGTACCTGGGGCAATGGAGGGTTAAGTGAGACTTGCCCAGAGTCACAAGGCGCTGCCTGTGCCTGCAGTGGGAATCGAACCCAGTTCCCCAGGACCAAAGTCCACCACTCTAACCACTAGGCCACTCCTCCACTCCCTTCCCTTGTCCTGTTTGTCTGTCGAGCAGGGACTGTCTCTTCATGTTCAGATGTACAGCGCTGCGTACGTCTAGTAGCGCTATAGAAATGATGAGTAGTAGTAGTAGTAGTTTCATGTTTATGAAGGTTGAAAAGTTATACATATGGCTCCGTCCTGAAGCAGCAAGGAAATTTGTAAAACAAGAACCCTTGTTGGGTGTTTAAAGCGGCATGTCTTCCAGTTGGACTGCAGGGAAACAGTCTATTCCAGTCATCATGGAGCTGGCGGGCCTTCAGTAGTAATGACTGTTGGAGTGATGCCATTGAATGAGACTGTGGAAAAGTGAGACAGTACTACAAAAGTACATAAGTAATGCCATACTGGGAAAAGACCAAGGGTCCATCGAGCCCAGCATCCTGTCCACAACAGCGGCCAATCCAGGCCAAGGGCACCTGGCAAGCTTCCTAAACGTACAAACATTCTATACATGTTATTCCTGGAATTGTGGATTTTTCCCCAAGTCCATTTACTAGTGGTTTATGGACTTGTCCTTTAGGAAACTGTCTAACCCCTTTTTAAACTCTGCTAAGCTAACCGCCTTCACCACGTTCTCCAGAAACAAATTCCAGAGTTTAATTACGCGTTGGGTGAAGAAACATTTTCTCTGATTTGTTTTAAATTTACTACACTGTAGTTTCATCGCATGCCCCCTAGTCCTAGTATTTTTGGAAAGTGTGATTGTTCTCCTCTTAAGATAAGTGTTGGCAAATTTGCTTTTTTTGTTGTTATTGGAATTGAATTGAAATTTTGCATAACCCTTTCAGTTTTTACACATATACTCCTGCATTGGGGATCTATTTGGATTGATGGGGTAGGGGATTTTTTAGAATCAGTTGTTTTCTCCTATTAGGAGTTTTTTTACACTGATTCTTTTTTTCCCCTGAGTCTTCAACATGAGTAATAGCAACAGGATTACCAACATGGTAGAGGGTTCTTTATAGTAATATCTATGGTCCCATATTGGGAGTATTTGAGGTGTCTTTTGTTTAATTGATTCTCTAAGCCCTTTATATGTATGGAATGTATTGTGTGAAGTTCTATAAATGGATTCTATAAATGGTTTGAAAACCAATTTTTTCGATTTATATAAATGATTTGAAGTTTTCAAACCCAATTTTTCCGATTTAGTTACTACTTGATAAAATTACCCTATTTGTCTAAATGATGGTGAAAATGCCACCTCTGGAAACGTGCTTGCTCTGGTGGTACTTGGAGGGGCATAATCGCAAGGGGCGCCCAAGTTTTCCTGAGGACGTCCCGGCGAAGAGGCGGGGAAACCCATATTATCGAAACAAAATGGGTGTCCATCTTTCGTTTCAATATTAGGGTCGGGGACGCCCAAATCGAGAAATCAAGGTCGACCTTAGAGATGGTCGGCCCTGATTTTCGGCCATAATGGAAACCGAGGACGCCCATCTCAGAAATGACCAAATCCAAGCCATTTGATTGTGGGAGGAGCCTGCATTCGTAGTGCATTGGTCCCCCTGACATGCCAGGACACCAACCGGGCACCCTAGGGGGGCACTGCAGTGGACTTCACAAATTGCTCCCAGGTACATAGCTCCCTTACCTTGTGTGCTGAGCCCACCCCCCCAGGACACCAACCGGGCACCCTAGGGGGGCACTGCAGTGGACTTCACAAATTGCTCCCAGGTACATAGCTCCCTTACCTTGTGTGCTGAGCCCACCCCCCCCCCCGAAACCCACTCCCCACAACTATACACCACTACCATAGCCTACATGTGAGTACAGTGGATTTCAGGTGGGTTTTGAAGGGCTCACATTTACCACCACAAGTGTAACAGGTGTGGGGGGGATGGGCCTGGGTCCGCCTGCCTGAAGTGCACTGCACCCACTAAAACTACTCCAAGGACCTGAATACTACTGTGATGGAGCTGGGTATGGCATTTGAGGCTGGCATAGAGGCTGGCAAAAAAATATTTAAAAAGTTTTTTTTAGGGTGGGAGGGGGTTGGTGACCACTGGGGGAGTAAGGGGAGGTCATCCCCGATTCCCTCCAGTGGTCATCTGGTCAGTTCAGGCCCCTTTTTGAGGCTTGGTCGTAAAATAAATGGACCAAGTAAAGTCGCCCAAGTGCTCATCAGGGACGCCCTTCTTTTTTCCATTAACGCCCATGTATTAGGCACGCCCAAGTCCCACCTTCGCTACACTTCCGACACGCCCCATGAACTTTGGTCGTCCCCACGACAGACAGCAGTTGATTTACACCAAGTTTCAGTTGGTGTAAATCCTCACGACCAAAAGTCTGGCATGGAAATTGGCTCTAAGTGCTATTCTATAAACAGTGCCCAACACGGAGCGCCATTTATAGAATAGTACTCTGAGTGGATTTTTTTTCATTGTCATTTTTGAGCGCCATTTAGAATCTAGTCCTAAGTGACTTGTCCAGGGTCATAAGGAGCTATAGGGGGGAATCAAATCCAGCTCCCTTGGTTCTCGGCCCACTGCATTAACCACTCCATGTAAAATGACTGACTGGAGAGTTTTCCTCATGATTGATATGCAGGCCAATGGAGGGTTAGCGAGCCCTGTTCAGTAGCCTGTGGAAGATTTTGCATACATCCTCTCTTCTCCTTGGTGAATAGGAATCTCAGCTTCTGCATATCAGGTGGCACTGAAACACTCTCCAGTTAACACAGGATATATTTCTTAATGTCTCAGGTTCAGAAATGAGTAACACCTGAATTAGTAGTATCTTCACTTTCTACACAAATTTGAAGCTGATGACTAATTCCAAGGTAACTGCATGAGGTGGGTGTTGAAGAGATGGCAGATTGCGTTATTCTTAGAGCTTAAGGACAAAAGCACTTTGTGTTGATATCTATTAATACACCGGGGCATGTTGAAGGGTTTTTTTTTTCAAGTGTGTTTAAAGGATGAAATGATTACCTTGAAACCTACAAAGGAACAAGCTGGTACATATTAGAAAATCATTTCATTAGTTCTATCACCAATGTATGTTCTCTTAATCTTTACTATTTTACGGATGCTGCTGATAGATAAATCATAAAATAAGGGGTCCTTTTACTAAGCTGCAGTAAGAAATGGACTTAGCAGATCTTTATGTGGGTCTTTCCATGCGCTGCCAGTGGTTCCCAAACCTGGTCCTGGAGGCACCTCAGCCAGTCAGGTTTTCAAGATATCCACAATAAATATTCATGAGAGAGATTTGCATACAGTGGAGGCAGTGCATGCAAATCTCTCCCATAAATAGTCATTGTGGATATCCTGAAAACCTGACTGGCTGGGGTGCCTCCAGGACCAGGTTTGGGAACCACTGCACTAAGTCCATTTCTTGCACGGCGTGAAAAAGGGCTATTTTCTATTTTGTCAATACATGCTTGTATGTTAATGTTATCATTAAGGTGCGGCCATAAAAAAAAATTTGCTGTGCGAGAACTTACTGTCACCATGGTCTTTATCTTTCATCATATTATAAATCAATCCTTGTCACAGGGTTCACTTATCAGAGTACCAAACTTTGGTATTCTCTACCAAAGCAATTAAGGTACTTAGAAGATTATCTGAGATAAATTCCGTAAATTACTAAAGGCTTTACTATTAAGTCCATATCTTATCAAAAGACAATAAACTAATGTTTCTGTCTCTCTTATATGTTTTAACATACCCAATACTCTAGCCTAGCTTTATGACAAACACACAATTAATCCTAATATGTTAAATGTTACAATTATCTGACTATCATATTTTTTATGCTCTTCTTGAGTGTAAGCCACAATGAACCTGAGCTTGTATGGAATAATGTGGGGTACAAATGTCATAAATAATATAAAATTAAATTAACACACAATAAAATAAATTAAATAAATAACTATGTTTCTATATTTCTAGCACATTCTTTATAGTAATGAATGGGTTTCTTTCCCAGAGCTGACTTATCTATCAGGTAGACTAAGCAATCACTTAGAGCACAGCAGTTCCAGGGGTGGTCCCTGGGCTTCACAATGCATACATATACAGGACTCTGCCTGATGACTAATTCCAGCACCTCCTATTGCGGGCAACGTACAAAGAATGTGAGGGGATTAAGGGAGGTTAGCACCAACTAGCCAAACAAGGAGTCTCTCTATTGCTTACATTGTAACATATCTTTAAAACCAAGCGTTCTACCTCAACTGTTAGGTGGCTAATATAATGCCAATATTCAAAAACAGTTCCAGGGTTGGCCCAGGAAACTATAGTTTGGTGAGTCTGATTTTCGAGCCAGGCAAAATGGTATAGGCCATAATAAAGTACAAAATTACCGAACATATATATTAGAATGGTTTGATGGGACAAAGCTAATATAGATATAGCCAAGAGAAGTCTTGCCTTACTAATCTGGTACATTGTTTTATCTATTTATTAGAATTTATTTACTGCCTTTTTGAAGGAACTCACTCAAGGTAGTGTACAGACAGAATAAGTCAAAGACAGGCAATAGACACAACAATAAAAATATTCAAATGACAATACAAGGTACTGCATAGTATGCTACAATACAGTGTCAACACAATATGTAATAAAATATTTTAATAGACAGTATAAGGTATAAGCAAAGGTGGAACATATAGATAGAAAATACAGAGCCACAGGAGTTGAAAAATAGGAAGACTAATTTAGGAAAGTTGCACACATCAGAAAGGTGCTTGAATATTATCTCAGCTAGGGTAGAAGTGGGTAAACATGTCCTGCTACAGTATATGCAGCCAGTGTCTCTCCATATGTGTGTGTGACTAGCAAGTTAGTTACTTTTTACATTAAAGGCCTGTGTGAAGAGCCAAGCTTTCACTTGCTTTCTGAAGTAGAGGTAGTCTTGTGTTAAGTCAGGTTCAATGGGTGTGAGTAGATGCATGTCATCCACCTAGATGTAGACCTGAGTGTCAATTGACTGAATCAGCTCAGCTAGCTGCTTGAGGTAGATATTGAACAGAATGGGTGACAGTATCGATCCTTGTGGTACCTCACAGGTCAATGCCCATGATGGCAATGAGGTGCTGCTTATAGATAGGATCTGAACCAAGCAAATACCTGTTTCAGAAGACATGATAGCATGATATCGTGATCCACAGTGTCAAAAGCTGCTGAGAAATCCAGCAGTACTAACACCAAGGAAAATCTCCAGTCTCGGTTTCTGTTAAGGTCAACCAGATTGATATGGATCTAGCCAGTTTCTCTACTAGCCAGTCACTGAGTTGAACACTGACTGTTCTATAAGTTTTCCTAGAGATGGGATGATAGATAATGGCCGATAACTTTCAAGCTTGACCTGGTCAAGGTTGTTCTTCTTTAGCAAAGGACACATCACTGCCTTTTTAAAAATGCTGTTAGTAGTTGCCCATTAGAAGGGAAGGTGTCCATGATTTTTGAGGCGCTTTCTATAAGGCCCCTGCTTGCCTGCTGCACTATCTTTGATGGGCAGGGGTTGAGGGAGCAGGTAGTTGGTTGAAGGCCTCTTAGGATTTTGTCAAGGCCCCACTCTTATCTGGTTAAAAGAGTCCATATGTCTGTGTCAGGAGGGGGTGAGTTTGTGTGCACATGGTAAGCTATCTGGAGACTGTGTGGGACTGTCTGTAAATCCTAGTGAAGACTTCTGATTTTGTTGGCAAAGTATGCAGCAAAATCGCTGCAGTTCAGTTTTGACTGGGTAGGCCGGTTCTGTTGCAGGGGATGCAACAGGCTGTTTACTAAGCTGAACAGGTACTTGGTTGAATTGGCAGCCTGTTCAATGCACTGAGAGAAATATTGTTTATGTTGGCTGCTGCTAAGGCTTGGCGGTACTCTGCAATGTATTTCCTACAATTCAGCCTGTCCTCATCCAGGTGAGATTTATTCCATCTCCTTTCCAGATTCTGTCCTTTGCGCTTAAGGGTATCAAGTTTTGGAGAAAAGAAAGATGAGCATTTGTGAGTAGGTCATAAGATCTTTTTTCAGTGGTGCCATTTTCTCTAGATTCTTAGTGACATGTGTATTCCAAACATCAACCTGCTCTGACACTGTAGTTGTCTTTTCATCCACGTGTGAATAGTCCAAGGCCCCTAGGAAAGTCTCAGCAGTCAGCTTTTTCATGTCTCTGATCTCTTTCCAAACTCTGGGAGGTACCACTTGTTTCAGGTGGTCACTTAGAGAAAAGTTAATTAGAAATTCGTCTGCCCATGATAGGGGTGTTATTTCAATACTGCTATCCTGGTATTCTGGGATGTCAACCTCTTTGTAGAATACCAAATCTAATATGTCATGGAACAGGAGGCAATGTTCCATTGTGCACTGATAAAATACAAAACTGAAAGTATGGTTAATTTCCTAAAAGAAAAGTCCATAAGCCATTATTAGGGTGGGCTTCGGAAAATCCACTGAGGAATAAGAAGTGAGGTGATCAAATTTGCTGATGACACAAAGTTATTCAAAGTTATTAAATCACAAAAGGACTATGGGAAATTACAAGACCTTATAAGAAGGGGAGACTAGGCATCCAAATGGCAGATGAAATTGAATGTGAACAAGTGCAAAGTGATGCATGTAGGGAAGAGCAAACCAAAATATACCTGCATGATGCAAGGTTCCTACACTAGGAGTCACCACCTATAAAAAGCACGATGCATTAGGAATTATTAGGAAAGGAATGGAGTATAAAAGAAGAGAACATTATAATGCCACTACAACACTCCATGGGGCAACTACACCTCAAATATTGTCTGCAATTCTGGTCACTGCATCTCAAAAAAGATGTACTGTATTAGAAAAGGTACAGAGAAGGGCAACAAAAATGATTAAAGGGATGGAATAACTCCCCTATAATGAAAGACTAAAGAGGTAGCACTCCGACTTAGAGAAGAGACGGCCGAGGTGAGATATGATAGAGGTCTATAAAATCATGAGTAGAGTGGATTGGGTAGATGTGAATCACTTGTTTACTCTTTCCAACACAACAAGGAATAGGGGACATGCAATGAAGTTACTAAGTACTGCATTTAAATAAATCATAGAAAATATTTCTTCACTTAGGACTAGATTCTATATAGGGCGCCTGAAAAATCGGTGCCGAAAATATTTCTGCCCCGCTGTATTCTGAAAACTGGACCTAGATTTAGGCACGGTTTATAGAATACGCCTAGCAACCATTCCTGTGTCTAACTCTAGGCACATCCATTTACGCCAAGTAAAACTTGGTGTAAATACCAGCGCCTAAGTTAGAAGTGCAGCAGATATATTCTTTAACTGTGCGCGTAGGTTTTCAGAATGCTCATGGTCCACCCATTTCACATCCATGGCCATGCCCCCTTTTTGGCAGCACACATTAGAATTTACACACACCACTTTACAGAATACACCTAGTAAACCTTGTGTGTAAATTCTAAATAATGCCAATTAGTGTCAGTAATGCTTGTTAAGTGGCAATTATCAGCACAGATTGTCTTAAGTAATTAAACTGTGCACGTAAATCCAGAATACAACTGGATTCGTGTGCGCAATTTCGGTTGTGCTATATATAATCCTACGGGGGTTGATGTATAATTAAGCTCGGAATTCATTGCCAGATTATGTGACAAAAGTGGTTAGCATATCAGGGTTTACAAAACTTTTGACAAGATCCTGAAAAAAAGTCCATAAATTGTTATTAATGTGGATCTGGTAAATATCCACTTCTTATTCCTGGGATAAGAGACATAGAATCTATTTACTGTTTTGGGATCTCACCAAGTACTTATGACCTGGATTGGCCACTGTTGAAGATGGGACACTGGGCTTGATGGACCTTTGGTCTGTCCCAGTACGGCAATGCTTATGTATATAGGTACTTATATTGCCTGTCACGAAGAGATCAGGAAACAGAGGGGTCAATGTGCAGCAGATCAAGATTCCAATAACTTGTCTGGGATGGCAATATATATATACATATGTTTATGATTATTAGTTCTTGATGTACTGCAAATCATCAAATATCTCTGCAGTTTACAAGTACTAAAAAAATAAGTTCAAACCAGAAAAGAAAAAGAAAAACAGAATAGGTTTCTACAGGCAATAGAGCAGGGATAAGGGAAAGAGTGCTACAGGGAGGTAATAGGGTAAAACCAAGATCATCTGGTTTGATTTAATCCAAGGTATGGACATATAAATTACCCTGAAAAGGAAACTGCCTACAGTGCTATGAACATCACCCTACTTGACACAGACTGTCCTGAAGTAGATTCTCTTCTAATCTTAATTTCATGTGTAGGGGCAATCTAAAGAACTGGCATCACTGTCCTCAAGGCACATCGTCTCGTCTCAAAATGTAGTGAGCTGTACAGAGGGACTACAATCAGACTTTTTACATAGTAGTGCCCAGGGGCGTATCTGCGTGGGGCCTCAGGGGCCTGGGCCCCCGCAGATTTCGCCCTGGACCCCCCCTACCGCTGCCAACCCTCCCCCTCCGTTGCTCGCCTACCTTCGCTGGCGGGGGACCCCAACCCCCGCCAGCCGAGGTCCGCGTCCTCCTGCCGCTGCCGGCTGCCTTTGGTCCTTTAATTCTTCCATTGAAGCTGGCGCCGACGAAAGTTTCTTTTGAGTCTGACGTCGCTGCACGTTGTACGTGCAGGACGTCAGACTCAGAAATTGTTTCTGAGTCTGACGTCCTGCACGTACAACGTGCAACGTGCAGCGACGTCAGATTCAAAAGAAACTTTTTCGTCGGCGCCAGCTTCAATGGAAGAATTAAAGGACCAAAGGCAGCCGGCAGCGGCAGGAGGACGCGGACCTCGGCTGGCGGGGGTTGGGGTCCCCCGCCAGCGAAGGTAGGCGAGCAACGGAGGGGGAGGGTTAGCAATGGCAGCGGCTGGGGGGAGGGGGATCGGCAATGGCGGCGGCGGCGGCGGCGGCGGCGGGGGGGGGGCTATAATGTGCCCCCCCTCTCTGGCCCTGGCCCCCCCTACCGCCGCAGTTCAGATACGCCCCTGGTAGTGCCTATAAATTTTATAAGAAGTTGAGTGCTGGGATCTGAAACATTTTAACTGTCATGTGAAGATTTTGTCTGGAGGAGTAGCCTAATGGTTGGGGCAGTGGCCTGAAAACCAGGGCTGTGGAGTCGGAGCTGGAAGGAATTTCGGGTGGATTCAGTCAGAGTCAGTGAAAATGTATTGACTCCAACTTAAGCTTCAAAATAAAAACTTACAACATTATAACATATGGTAAATTTATGATTTTATACTTATCTATCTATCTATCTATCTATCTATCTATCTATATCTTTGTCCTTGATCTAAAACCTAGTATCAGTAGGAGCTGAAGTTGAACAGTAGAAAAACACTGAGGTGGCAGTAAGAGCTCCTGTGGTCCAGTGGTAGTTCCGAGTTTGTGGCAACCCTTTCATAAAAGGGCCCTTAGAACTTTTCTGTTTCTGTGAGGGAAAAATAATCTTAATCTTTCAGCCCTTAAGCACAAAATCCTACTACAGTCAACTAGCTGCTGCCAAGTTTTGAAGTGATGAAGACAAATTACTGCCTTAAAACAGGATCAGCAGTGTCTTTAATGGTCTGTTACAAAATATAATAATGATATGATGATGTCACACCATTAAATCAACAATAAAACAGTTGCAGTGTAGATAGATGAAAAAGCAGAAATGTGTTCACCAGTCTGACTTAAGATATAAATCTATTCAAATCTAAGCAGAGCACAGTGGAAAGAACTACCATGAAATTCTAGGAAACCCCATAAAAATTCAACTCAACAAAGCATGTAACTGTGAGGCTTAGAAGGTTGGGGAAGGAGTTGATTTATCCATTCTGAGGATGGAAAAGAGATTATAGTAAATAGCTATTTGGGTGTGCCTACAAATGAAATATTTGCTATTTAAAGTTGCCTAAATACACTCCACACAAAGTGGACCTCTCAAATATTGGGGCTCAGGGATACCCTTGAAGCTGGTGCGCAAGTAATTTATTTAAGGTTTGTGGCCAAAATGTACTCCTATTCTCCCAAAACTTCTGTCACCGTGTGCACAGAATAAAAGGATCCCCTAATGGCAGCCTTAAAAAAGTGTCAGGTCGATATTCAAAGCGATTTAACCGGCTAGAAAGAGCTCTTGCCAGTTAAATCACCTGTTCGGGGTTAACCATTAATTTTCAGCAGCCCTTAACTAGTTAGTTCAATATCAGTGGTTAGCGCCAAACTGAAAACCAGCTATTTTGGGAGCATTCTGGAGGCAGCGTCAGCAGATGGGGGTCTTTTACTAAAGGTTAGCTTGAGTTATTTGCAGCAGGCTCCATTTTATTCCTATGGGCCCTACTGCAAATAACTCAAGCTAATCTTTAGTAAAAGACCTCCTTGGCTGGTTAAGTGCTAATATTCAGCACTTAATCGGCCAAGGGTTAAGTATTCAGCCAGGGTAACCATATAAATAGGATCTTTATGCAGTAAGCAGAAACAGAAGACAGTCTACTGCAGAAGCAGAACAAACACCCAAACAGCAGCAGCAGCAGCGATCCAAGGAAGGACAAACACAGCAAGAGTATTGTAAGTAGTATACTGTCCTGCTTATAATCGAAAGAGAAAAACGCCTATATTGTGACCCAAATCGGGAGATAGACGTTTATCTCCCAAAAACGAATAAAGCGGTATAATCAAAAGCCGAATTTGGACGTTTTCAACTGCACTCCGTCGCGGATGTGGACAAAGTTGATGGGGGCGTGTCGAAGGCGTGGTGAAGGCGGAACTGGGGCATGGTTATCGGGCGATCAGAGATGGGCGCCTTTCGCCGATAATGGAAGAAAAATATGCGTTTTTAGCGAGAATTTAGGGCACTTTTCCTGGACCCTGTTTTTCCACGAATAAGGCCCCAAAAAGTGCCCTAAATGACCAGATGACCACTGGAGGGAATCGGGGATGACCTCCCCTGACTCCCCCAGTGGTCACAAACCCCCTCCCACCACAAAATATGCCGTTTCACAACTTTTTATTTTCACCCTCAAATGTCATACCCACCTCCCTGGCAGCAGTATGCAGGTCACTGGAGCAGTTATTAGGGGGTGCAGTGGACTTCAGGCAGGTGGACCCAGGCCCATTCCCCCCCCCCCCCACCTGTTACACTTGTGCTGGTAAATGGGAGTCCTCCAAACCGCCCCCCCAAATCCACTGTACCCACATGTAGGTGCCCCCCTTCACCCCTTAGGGCTATAGTAATGGTGTAGACTTGTGGGCAGTGGGTTTTGAGGGGGATTTGGGGGGCTCAACACACAAGGGAAGGGTGCTATGCACCTGGGAGCTCTTTTACCTTTTTTTTTGTTTTTGTAGAAGTGCCCCCTAGGGTGTCCTGGCATGTGAGGGGGACCAGTGCACTACGAATCCTGGCCCCTCCCACGAATAAATGTCTTGGAGTTATTCGTTTTTGAGCTGGGCGCTTTCATTTTCCGTTATCGCTGAAAAATAAAAACGCCCACCTCACAAATTGTCGAATAAAACATGGACGTCTATTTTTTGCGAAAATACAGTTCGGTCCGCCCCTTCACGGACCCGTTCTCGGAGATAAACGCCCATGGAGATAGACGTTTCCGTTCGATTATGCCCCTTCACGCCATACTTTTTTATTGTTATTTTTACTGCTGTAATTGTCTATTGCTCATTTTTAATTTATTCTTATTGTACACCACCTTGAGTGAATTCCTTCAAAAAGGCGGTAAATAAATCCTAATAAATAAAGGAAGGACAAACACTGCAAGAGTTTATCCAAATGTCAACTTTAATGGAAACAGGACCCAACCTGTCTGAGTTTTGGAACCAACTTGGTGGTTATTGACTTTTGGAACTGGACCAGAGCTTTTTCTATGTAGGAACTGCAGTACATACATTGAATCTATGAATGTATTGTGGAAAGCTATGTGATCCCTGACGAAGGTTCTTCCGAAACTTGGCCAGGTTGGGTCTTGTTTCCATTAAAGTTGACATTTAGATATACTCTTGCTGTGTTTTTCCTTCCTTGGATCGCGCTGCTGTTTGGTTGTCTTTATTCGGTTAAGTGCCGGTTAGGAACCTGTACTGTACGGTCACTTTGATTCATTGGGTAATACCAGTTGGGTAATACCGCATTGTAAAACAGTTATTTTTTTTTTTTACATCACATTTATATGATTCCATGCCAGATACTAAACAGAATATTTCTCTCCTTTTTATGTTCTTATGAGTAAAGAATCCTTTTAAGTATAATTGAAATTTCACTGGCATTTTTAATTAAAAGTGATCACATAATGGTATGGAAAAGCCAAAGAGGTTTTTAATTTCGAATTAAAGGCGTACAAAAGTTAGTCATTAGACCAGCAAGTGTGCTAATTCAATTAATTTTCTTTCAAAACATTAACTAATCTCACTGTGGTATCTGCTTATTTTAATAAAAAGCAGCCTTTAAGGAAAAAAAATCAATTATAATTAAGAATTATGATACCCTTTTTTTTTTTCAGATATAATCTTCAGTTTTTCATCTCTTTCCACTCGTTTCCCTCTTTGACAGGGGGTGAAATTTTAAACATGTTGGCATCCATGTACTGCTTTCCAGGGAAAAATTATAGGAAAGTAATATAGTAAGCTTGGTTAAAAAAACAGCTAACTTGTTTAAAAGGAGACTGGATAAAAATTGATAATCAATTTTTTTCTCAACTCTACTGCAGTCAGGACACAACTGAAGAAATCTAAGTGATACTTAATAGGCTTAAATAAAAATGCAAGTTGTTACTGAAGACATGCGACAAAATATCGCCGCCAGTCTGTCATCATCCGTTCTGTTTTTCAATGAACTACTGCTTTGATAAAATCTACTCAATTCAGTTACAGCAGACTGTTAAAGAGCAGCATATTCCCACTGTCAAACTGTGGACAACTTAGAAACGCATCTATATGATGATGCTGTCTTGCGTAACGATGCTTGTGGATTTCCCATAGATTTCTGCAGAAATCTGGGGGATGATTTTTTTTTTTTAATTTAATGCTAGAAACTATGGGGCCCTTTTACTAATCTGTGGCAAAAAGTGTCCTTAGTGTGCTCTGTGTTTTTTTTTTTCCTGTACACTAAGGCCATTCTTACTGCTGCAGTGAAAATGTCCTTTTTGTATTTTTTGTATTAATGACCATGAACTAATGTTGCCATTATGTGCGACTATTAACATTTTTTTTACTGCCAACAAGTTAGCATATAGTAATGTAGCTGTGCTGATAAATTACCGAGGAACACTTATTCTCCACCCCCTGAAAAATATATTTTTTAATATCTTTAGCACTGTTAGGGCCCTGTTTGCTAAGCGGCGCTATGAGCATTTTTAGGGCTCCTTTTACTAAGCTGTGTAGGCTCCTACGCGTGACAAATTGGAGTTACCACCCAGTTACTGCGTGGTCCTTGCGGTAATTTCAATTTTGGCGCACATCCGCTACGCACGTCTGAAACATCATTTTTATTTTCTGCCGCGCGTAGCGGAGGTGCACCAAGTGGCATCTGATGCGCATAGGTCATTACCGCCAGGTCTATGGCTGGCGGTAAGGTCTCAGACCCAAAATGGACGCACGGCAATTTTGATTTTGCCGGCTGTCCATTTTCGGCAAAAAAAAAAAAAAAAGATGCATTTTTTTGCAGACGCATTGAAAAATGCATCTGCGCGCCCCCAAAACCCATGCCTACACTACCGTAAGCCATTTTTCAGTGCGCCTTTGTAAAAGGACTCTTTAGTGCGCGATAAGGATTAGGATGTGCTAAATGCTAAGTCGCCCATAGGAACATAAGGGCGACCCTAGCGTTTAGCGCACGCTAAAAACGCTAGCGTGGCTTAGTAAACAGGCCCTTTAATTTGGTAGATACAACAGAATGTCTGAGCACATCCCATGGTACACCATTGCACCTAACACAGTTTAGAAAAAGGGCCCCTATACATTGTTAAAACAAGAACATATTTTTAAAGTGAGTTGAGGGATAATATATTAACAGTTGAAATTATATCAGATCTTTTCGCAAAGCAACACTTTGGATTTTAAGGAAGAACACAGAAGCTATCTTTCAACATAGAGCTTCGTATATTAGTTTGCGTTAATTCAAGTTAATGTGCATTAATTTAAGGGCATAGTTAATAGGCTTGACTCAGAATAGCTGGGCTTGTCTTAGGACTTCTCTTACAAAGCCGCGCTAGCGATTCCTGTGCGGCAAGTGAGAGGAAGCCCACAGGAATTGAATGGGCTTCCTCTCATTTGCCGCAGTGAGAATTGGCAGCGCTGCTTTTTAAAAGAAGCCCTTAATGCACATTAGTAAACGAGGCCTAGTTTGTTACATAAAACCAGACCTTCGATAATGATATAAAAAAAATATTAAGCCTACCTGAAGCAGAGTCACAGGTACTTCTGTCCCTTTTATTCACTTTGAATGCTTGAATGTCCTTTTCTCTGTATGTACCAAAACCTTCAAAGTTCCTTCTTTTACTTCCATGAACATCAGAGTCCCTCTTATCACCTAAAGAATTCATTTCACCAAACACATCCACAGATTCTGACCTAACAGAGCCTTCATGATTACTAGCGTACCTTTTCAGACTAGAATCTGCGGATTCATGGCTTATGTCAGGCTTATCTTTCATCTGCATCCATTGCTGGTTATCAGAAAGTGACAAGGTAGACAACGTATCAACCTCAAAATTATTCTTTGAGCCTTTATGTCCAGTTTCACAATGCTGGTGCTTCTGTTTCTCTTTATATTTGCTTTTCTCACTTAGTAAGGGCAGATCTTTGTCTAAACCACCTAACTTTTCATTTATTATGTGGCTGGAGAAACCAGTGGACTTTCCAGCAAATAGACCAGGAAAGTCTTCATGACTTCCTAGTACCCGATCATCCTTATGCTTGTGCTTATGTTTATGTTTCCTTTTGTGAAGCCGACCACTAGACAGACTAGCTCCTCCAACTTTTGCAGGAGACAGTGAGGACTGTATGTCTCCTAGACCCATCCCCACAGGTGCTTGCAGATGTACGCCATGTTTTGCTTTATGCTTAGCAGTAGCAGACATTTTCATATGGGAGCTTGCATGAAACTGAGGAGGGGGTACTGTTGGCCTCATAAATGGAGAGGCTGCTCCTAACGTGTGAGAGAGATACAGAGGAGGTGGGTACTGACCATAATATCCAAGGTTCATCATAGGCATAGATGTGTAAGGCATTCCATAGGGTGCATAGTAACTCCCACTGGGGATAGGGTATCCAAACCCTTGTAAAAAAGGCACCTTTGTCATGGTGTCATTGGTTTTGGCAGGTCTACCACGCTTCTTCTTAGACTTCATGTCAGAGGTCCTGCGCAGATAGAGCAACGGGTCATACTGGATATATGGCACAGGGTAATAGTGATCAAAATTTACTCTAAAGATGCTAGGATATGGATTTTCATGGTAAAATGTATAATTCCTGTGGGAAATTCTGAAAACTTGAAACTTGTTGATGAGTTCCTCAAGATCTGCAAGAAACTGCAGGTCGTCTCTGTTCTGCAGACTTTTTCTTTTCCTCTTGTGCTTTGGCTTTTTGACATTCTCATGAGAGAGAAAGCTGTCCACTATGAGATGCTTCTGCAGGTGACCATGCTTGCTCTTTGTGCTGGTGTCAGATGGCATGACCTCTGGATTATCTAACGTACAGAAATCAAAAGAGTACCTCCTGCGTGATTCAGAACTTTTTTCTGCCTGATCGGAAGTGCTATTATTGTCGGTACCGATGCCACTGTCACTCGGTATAGTTTCTTCACTGTGAGACTCGCTCACTGGTGACAGCGTGACCTCCTTTAAAGAGCCCAGCTCACACAGATGGGAAGGTGAATTAGCCATTAATCTGGGTGGAGACAATTTCCAAGTACTACTATGTAGTCCTTTATGGGTTTTTGTTGGAAGAGCACTGATTGGCTGAAGATTTGGCATAGTTTTTAATTCTGAAAAATGTGTGTCAGTGCTAGCAGGGCTAAGGCTTCCATTAGACCCTACTAACTGTGTTACAACAGGTTGACTAGCTGCTGGTGAAGATGCCACAGGTGAGTGCAAGTTGGAAGGCACTGCTGGGTTTTCTGGCTGGTTGGAAACAGGCCTTGACTGCTTGATGGCTACCTTAGGTTCTTCTGGTTGGGGCTGCTGCTCTGCTCTTGGCTTTCTACCCCGTTTTTTGCCGATGTAGATAGTTCCTCTCTTACTGACATTGATCTGTTTACCTAATCTAGCATCAATTGTTGTTGTTGCAGTTGCTACGGCATTGGATTGTGGCTGTGTTTTTGAGTTCAAGGCTGTGTTGCTGGAGCAAGACAGAATTTGGTTTAAAATATTCTTTCGCTTGACAGTTTTCATCTTGTTTATGGTCTTGATAGTTTTCTTGTCTAAAACACCAAGCTTTCCAACTTTTTTGTGAAACTTTAATTCATTTGCGGGTTTTTCTTCCACTGCTACCATCTGGACCAGAGTTGCCAGATTCCGATTACCTTTTCTTTTATTTGTACCAGGAAATTCTCGATTGATTGGGCTGACAGGGCTGGTGGATGTTCCCTCATGAATTGTCTCGACAGTGAGTAAAGGTTGCTTCTTTGGTCGTCCCCTTTTTTTCTTTACTGGTGTAATCACTGTAAGGCTGTCTGTATTAGTATACAATGGGCTTGCTGGTGTTATGGGATAGGCTGAAGGGGGCTCCACCACCATCTTCTCAGTTGTCATTACAGAATTCTCCTGGGAAGTGTTGGTAATTTTAGGCTTGCTATATGTCCATCTCCGTTTAGCTGCCAATTTGGGGTGCCCTATTTCAGGTGCTTTACCTGGTGCAGAAAGATCCGTTGATACTAGAGCTGTCAGAAGAGATGCCGATTTCCTAAGTCTAGGTCCATTACTCAAGAGAGATTTGTCAGCACTTCTATTGCTTTCAAGTGTTTTTGATGGGGATGCATCCTCAATAGCTTTACTCTGCTTTATGGCTCTAACATCTTTTTTGTTCCCATCTGGATGTAAGGTCATCCTGTTAGCTACTTCAGTGCTTATCTGTAGTCCAGGAGTAAGGTTTTTCTCTTGGACAATTTTATCTACATTAGCCTTGGAAGACTGCCTTTTTTTTCTTTTATGGCCAGGTGGATCTACAGTTGAAGTCTTTATTGGGATTGTAATCCGTACACGACTTGAATCGTTTTCTGAACTATTTACAGAGCTTACATTCTGTCTAATGGTTAATGTCTCTAACGTATTACCTGTTGAATAACATTCCCTTTTTCCTTCCATATTATCATGCGCTATTGTCTCAAGCACTCTTTGAGCAGTTTTAATCCATTCCAAGTCTGTGTTTAGGATGGTTTGGTTTAAGTCTTTCTTGCTAGACTTCTTCTTTATATTTCCAGCAGGTGGCACAGGGGGCTCCTTCGGTCCTTCTTTGTTCCCTGTGGTTGAGTGCCCATTGCATTCCAGCTGATTACTGTGTTCTGTTGTTACAGTGATAATATTTGGCGATGAAACAGTAGTACAAGGCGCAAGCTCCTTAGTATTGTTAGATGACTGACCCCAAGTGCTGCCCCCTCCGGATTTCTTGGCTTGTGACTTAGCAAAGGAGCTCGATAATTCAGATGTGTTATTTTTGATGCCACTAGCTGCATCCTGGTTGGTTTGGGCAGTGGACAAAGTATCTGAACTTACGGACCAGTCAAGGTGGTGCTGGTTGTTTTTCTGCTGGTGCTTTGGTTTTAAGGTGTCACTGGTGAAGTCTTTTTGGAGGTCAGGGTCATAGTGAAGAGACGAATGTTTCTGTGGTCTGTCATGAACCTGAAAAAGGAGACAAATGATGTCAGTTCTTTGATGCCAACAGAGTTAATGTAAATCTTTCTTGTATTATCACAGCATGTCTTGTCTTTTTCTTAACTCTAAGCTAAATTTTCCAAATTACTAATTAGGATACAGGTGGACCAATAATCTTTCAACTCAGACTACTATGCAGCTATATAATCATGCAAGCTATAACCACATGTTAGTGAAACAGCAATTATTAATTTCAGTATAATGAAAAATGTTACTAAAAGGTGTGCTAATATTTATTTATTACTTTTATTTAATTATTACATTTGTACCCCGCTCTTTCCTACATACAGCAGGTCCAGTGCGGCTTACATAGTAAAAGAAAGCATCTTACATGGTAAAGAATACAGTAAAAACAAGGAAATGTAGGATCAGTATTATAAATTGTGATGATCATAACTACTTACATTATGAAAGTATAATAGTATCTTATAATATTCTATTTGTAGTAGTAACACAATTTATAATCGTAATATACTGTCAGAAGCCATTAAAAAAAGTCTCAGTGCAGTTCCTATATTAATTTTTGCACCTAACAGACAAGTCAACAAAACCTAAACTCATTGTGCTTTATTACAGTGTACATCCAAGAAGTCAGGAGGAGCCTCCACGGAAAGTCAAAGCAAAACAGCCAACCGATCAGCAAACACCATGTGGCAAAAAACCTTTTTTGCCACATGGTGTTTGCTGATCGGTTGGCTGTTCTTTTGTTCTCTCTGTGGATTAACTTGCATACATAAAGGAATTCAAGCCTATCAGCTTCTCAGTGAAAGTTGATTGTGACCCCTGAGGCAGGCGCTTTGGCGCCGAAACACGGACCGTGTCGGGTCCTTGATATTGATATGAATATTCTAAATAAACTGGCTTTTGATATTATCTCCCTATTGGTTTGCGCATTTGTCAGCCTCTACTTTTGCTGTTTTGCTCTGTTATTACAGTGTACACCAGGGAAAATAGTGAGAAATAAAGACAAGGTATGCTAGAGTCCTGCTCGTGCTGGCTCTAACCCCAAAATGGCTGCTCTGACCTGCAGCGGCAATATCATGAGACTATTGCTGCAACTTGTGGCAGCCATATTTCCTATGAAGGCCACATGGGCAGGAGTGTGCGGGGATCACTCCTACTCCAGGTTGCCACTGGGGGTGGGGGGGGGGGGTTCCTATAGGTAGGAGCAGGAGGAGGGTGCTTTGTGTGCATAGCAAGATAGAGGAGGAGGGATTGAGGCAGTGGTAGTTTCTGATTTTGGGGGAGGGGGTGGCTGACTGGTGGTGGCGGCGGAGGAGGGACACCTTGGGGATGGGAGGGAACGGGAGGAATGCCAGATGCTCCAAGGGAGGGAGTGTATGTCTGAATATAAACTGAGATTCAATTTTTGATGCCTTTTTTTTGGGTGAAAAAAAAATCTCAGTTTATATTTGGGTATATAAAGCACTATGGTTTTTCAGACTTATTGCTTATTTGTGAAGGATCACACTACTCAGCTCACTCAGGGGCCCTTTTACTAAGGCGGTAAGTGTCAGCGCACGTAAACTGACGATTACCGCCAAGTAAGCGCCATGCGGTAGAAAATAGAAAACATTTTCTACCGTGTGTTTTGAACACACATCAAAAATGGAATTAGCGCCCGGGGCACATGGTAGCCGGGCAATAGTTCCAATTTGATGCATGTTGGATGCGCATAGGCGCCTATGTGCCTTAGTAAAATGGCCCTTCGGGCATGAAATATAGAAGCCACATTCCATGCGTCCTGGATTGTTGTCTAATGTGTGTGTAAAACACATAGGGCTCCTTTTACAAAGTGGCGCTACCAAAATAGCGTGCACTGAATGCGCAGAAGTCCAAGGGAATTGAATGGACTTCTTCACATTTAGCGCTTTGTATCATCGCTTTGTAAAAGTAACCCATAGAATTTGAGGATTTGAGAATATATATATATATATATATATATATTGTGATAAGGCAGGTAAACGTGACCATAGACAGAAGCAGCCAACCCCAGAACTACCATACCCAGAATCCCTTGGGAGGCTGAAAGAGGGGGGTAGACCCCAAAACATGGAAGGGACCTCTAACATTAGTAGGAATGGAAGTAACTCCAGGAAATGGGGGCCAGTTACTTCAGCTACCAGCAGAGGGAGCAGCAGTCAAGAAGACCAATTTCAGTGGTTGCGAAATCAATATATAATTCTTCCCAGCTGTGAGGAGGAGAGGGCAGATCTCCTGAAAGCTCTCAGAAGTTTGGGAGAGGAGAAAGTCTGTGGAGAGCTAACTGAATCTATGGAGTATGTGGAGGAGGGAAAGGACCTGCCTCCAGAACTTCCTTGCTTAGAGGAGCAAGCCAGCATGGAATGGGAAGATACAAAAGCCAACCTTTCCAGCACTTAAAGGCAGTTGTGGGAGGCCACAGGAGTTTGTTACTGTGAAGTGGGAGGTGAACTGCCAGCCCTGCTTGCTGCAGGCAGCTGGAGTGCCAGCAGGAGGAAAGGTGATGCGATCCTTGTTTTTTTTTTTTGTTTTTTTTACTTGAGCTTTTGAACTGAACTTTACTTAAGCTTTTGAGCTGAACTTTATTTGAGCCTTTGAGCTGAATTTTACTTCAATTTTATTTGAGCTCTTGAACTGAATGGAGCCTGAGTTTTGGGGTTTCATTGGGTTTTGTGGATCTGGGTCTGAATTAAAACTTTTTGTTTGAACTGAGTCTGGATTAAAGTGTGGTGTTACACTGGAACCCTGTGCCCTGAAATGGACTTCTGGTTACAACCCCAAAATGGAAGGTAGACCAGGCTGGGCTGCCAAGTGGAAATTTTTGTATTTTTGACTGGATACTACTTACACCTCCTGCCCAGGTCCCAAGATGAAAGCCAGACCAATGGCGGCCCTGGCATGTGAGGGGGACCAGTGCACTATTTTTTATTTTTTTGTTACATTTGTACCCCACGCTTTCCCACTCATGGCAGGCTCTATGTGGCAGGCAATGGAGGGATAAGTGACTTGCCCAGAGTCACAAGGAGCTGCCTGTGCCGGGAATCAAACTCAGTTCCCCAGGACCAAAGTCCACCACCCTAACCACTAGGCCACTCCTCCACTACAAATGCTGACTCCTCCCACGACCAAATGGCTTGGATATGGCCGGTTTTGAGATGGCCACCATTAGTTTCCATTATCGGCGAAAACCAATGGCGGCTATCTCTAAGGCTGGCCCCGACCGTATTATCGAAAGGAAAGATGGCCAGCCATCTTGTTTCGGTAATACGGTCGGGTACGCCGCTTGACGGGGCCGTCATTAGAGGTGAACGGCCCCATTCGATTATGCCCCTCCAAGTTATCAACTTGGACTACTGTTAAGACGGGTTATTTTACCACAAGTCACACTATTTTAGCACAGGGCCCCATTTTATGCCATGAGACCTGTCTTAATTGTATCCAACTTTGATAACTTTCTCCCGCCCCCCCCCCCCCAAAAAAAAAAGACATTATTGAAAAGGCCATTAAAGCTCTGAACTCTTCTTCTCATTTTGACTAAGAAAGTGCAGTCCAGTGTTTCCAGCTGAATGGATTTGTTTCACTGGTTTCTTCAATTGATTCCATTTGGGTATTATACTTTAAGCAACTGACAAAAATCAATTGAAAGTCACACAGTTAAGTGTAGTTTGTTCTCCAGGTACCCAGCAGGACCACTGCCTTTTCTTCAAAATCAATCATTAAGAGAGCATGTTTGCTTTATTAAAGCACTAGGAAAAAAATGCCCGTTTCTGAGCGCAATGAAACGGGCGCTAGCAAGGGGCCCCCTCCCTCCGTCCCTCCGAGCTACTTGTGTTGTTCGGGGTTGGCGTTCGCCTCGCGTTTCAGCCCTCCGAGTGTTATAGCTCCGCCCTCGACATCTAATCTGCAAAGTAGAGCAATACCAGGCTCTTTAAGGAATATTTCCCTTCCACACAATTTCCCTCTAAGTAGGATAATTTCCTTTTCAGTTACACAACTTATTCCACAGTATCCACTCTGGTGTAGGCATATGCAGGGCCGCCGAGAGGGGGGGACAGGGGGGACAAAATTCCCCGGGCCCGGGCCTCCAGGGGGGCCCGGCGCCGGAGTCCCACCCCGCCCTCCGTCATCAGGACCTCGCACCTCCTGGGGCCCTGCGGCGCTTCCTGTCGCTCCCTTCCTCGTTGCGACGCTCTCAGCTTCATATTTTCCAGCCGCCCTGCATTTAAAAAGTTGTAGCGGCGGCGAAAACGCAGGCTTGCCTCTTCTTTAAGCCCTTCCCCTTCTCTTTCAGCGTGCACTGATGCAATTTCCGGTTTCCGCGAAGGCGGCACAGTGCACGCTGAAAGAGAAAGGGAAGGGCTTAAAGAAGAGGCGAGCCTGCGTTTTTGCCGCCGCTGCAACTTTTTAAATGCAGGGCGGCTGGCCTGGAAGGAAGGAAGGGCTGTCCCTCGTTCTCTTCATTTGTGGGTAGCATTTTTTATTTATTCTCACTTATATTTTCAAACGTGCCGGCTTGTGCAGCATAGGAATGTACACAGAGGAAGTATAATAACGGAACAACTTTTTGTAGTAATGTGTCATTTGGAGGGGCTGTTTATAGGGACTCCCTAGGTGTTGTATTCATGCAGGCATTTTTTTTCTCCTGGTAAAGGGTCACTAAAACAGACATCATTTATGAGATTCAGGTGCTGAACACTTAGCGTTTTTATCTGCTTACTTATTTACTTATGATACTTATGTGCTGGAAACCTGAGGGCACAGCTGGGGCTGGGAACTGAAACTTGGGGGAGGGGGTGAAAAGGGGGGTAAGTTGGGGCAAGTCACTGGACGTGGAGGGGAAGGGATGGAGGACAGAGAACAAAGGAGAATCACTGGGGATGAGTAGGGAGGGCAGGGGAGCGAGGAGAGTTGCAATGGATGGAGGGGAGGGTAGGAGAAATGCTGGACATGGAAGTGAGGGAAGACAGGAAGGAGATGCACACGGATGGAGGGGAGAGGAGAAATTCTGGATATGGATGGAGGAGAGGGGAGAGTTGAAATACTGGATATGGATGCAGGGGAGGGAAGAGAGGACATGAGATGAACATGGATGGAGGGGAGGCGACAGAGGATAAATGCTGGACATGGATGGAGGAGAGGGAAGAGAGAGGAAGGAGATGCATCCTGACGGAGATGAGGGAAAGGGAAAAGAGGAGAAAAACTGCACATGGCTGGAGAAAATAGGCAAAAGCTGGATACACTCTATACCTCTTCCAGTCAAGTCCGCGGAGGACCCAGCTTTTACCTATGGATGTAGGGCAGGAAATGAAGAAGAAAGGAAGAAAGAAAGTAAAGAAATAAATGGAAAGGAAACCCTGGAAGTGGAGTTAAGGGAGCAGATAGAGAGCAACAGAATCAGAGACTGGGACCAACATGATCTGAAATACAGTCACAAGACAACAAAGGTAGAAAAAATCATTTTATTTTCATTTTAGTGTTTGGAATATTTCCAATTTGAGAATTTACATCTGCTGTCTTATTTTGCAATGTATAGCAATGTTCTGTTTTTCTGGTATTGTGCTGCATGCAGAATCTGTATGCTAATTTGGTTTCTGTCATTTTGCGTATACTGGGGAGGGGTGGGTGGGCTCTGAGAACTGGTCTGCACAGCTCCCTGCAGTTGCTAAGACCGGCCCCCTGCATTGAAATCACAGCGCCTCTCACCTCCGTGTGAAAGCGCTGCAGGCAGCAGCAGATCGCCTCCCTTCGGGCTTCCTTCCCTCTCTGTGTCCCGCCCTCACGGAAGTTACGTCAGATGAGGGCGGGACACAGGGAGGGAAGGAGGCCCGAAGGAGGGAGGCAATCTGCTGCTGCCTGCAGTGCCTTCACATGGAGGTGAGAGGCACTGTGATTTCAATGCAGGGGCCCGCTGGTGCGCGGAGGGGGGACGGGTGGTGGGGGAGCGGTGGCGACCTCGGGGGGGGGGGGGGCCCAGGGGGTGACCTTGTTCCGGGCCTGGCCCAGTCTCTCGGCGGCCCTGGGCATATATACTGTTTGTACGCCAATCCACAGCCTTCATAAGATAGGGAAGTTGACATGTTAACTTATTGCTTACAACAAAGCAGTTGCGTAGGAAGGGGGGGGGCGGGAGGGGTGGTCCGCCCCGGATGCACGCGCTCAGGGGGTTCCGGCCCCGCTGGTTCCCTGCTCTCTCTGCCCTGGAACAGGTTAGTTCCGGGGCAGAGAGAGCAGGGAACCAGCGGGGCTGACGCAGCTCCGAGTGACGTGCACTCGGGGCGGATCGGCCCTCCCGCAGGTAAGAATGCGGTCCGGGGGGGGGGGGTGCGCCGCAGAGGGGAGGGGGGTGGGTTGCGCCGTGCTGCACCCGGGGGGGGGAGGTGTTGCGCAGCAGCGACCCGCCCCGGGTGCCATTAGCCCTCGCTACGGCACTGCAACAAAGCCATTGTAATGAGAAGTTACAGGCAGAAAGAGAGTATAGAAATGATTTATAGTAGTAGGTGTAGTAGTAGTGTGGGAGAGTGAGAAAGAAAAAAAAAGGGGGGAGGGGGGGCTCTGTCAATGCCACAATTCACCTTCCTAGAGAGATAAAGAATGAAATTAATCAACAACCTGGCTACCAAATCAAAGTTAATACTAGGACACCCCCTCTTTAAGACATTTGCAGATCCATCTGCGTAATGGCTCTTCAAGTGTAATTCCCTATTAAGAGGCTTTATCTGGAGAGATAAGCAGCTGGTTTTCATGTAGCTAATTGCTGTGTGCTGTGATTTTAAAACATCTGCAGCCATTGTGCTCTTCATTTTCATATTCTAATCATCAGAAAACTTGAAAAAAAAAAAAAAAGGTACACCATTGATTGTTTCTCTAGGTTAATTAGCAGACAGTCTCCTTGTGAAGAGAATGTAAAAGCCACGAAAACCTTAATCAGCAAGTTTGTTTTAAAAAATTTAATAACACTGGTAAGGACTGAGGGGATGGGCATGTACAGCGGGAACATCAGACAGGTCTCAAGGGACAGACCTTCTGTCATTAGATGAGGGCCAAAAAAAGGAGGTTTTTCCCACAATGAACAAGGGCTAATGCATAGTCACAGGATGAAAATGGTCACTATTGTCTTAATCACAGAAAACTGTACCAGGATATAACAAAAACAGAAAGGGAACAGGAAAGAAGGTGACTTTAAAAATGAAGAGAGAAATAGATATAGCAGTAGCCAGAAGTGAAAAAAGGAGGGGGGGGGGCAGGTCTCATGAGGCAACCCCCCCCCCCCCAATATTCTGTATTATTTTGCTGAGACGAAGCTTGTCCTTTTCATCTTCTACAAAGCATCAAAAATTGGCTGCCTCATGCACAAAATTTTTATAAAGAGAATATTCCCAGCAGCCTTCTCTGATGCTCTGCTAGATTTTGACAGGGAAGAATTGCTCTTCTAGAGGCTCTGTCATGACGGCTCTACATCTTGTCATACTTCAGCAAATGTTTACTTTGCGCATTTTTCTGTGCTGGGGGAAAAAAAAAAAAAGCTCTCCCAGCTGAAAAACAAGATTATATAGAAAAATACGCGTTTCTAGCATGAAGTATTTATAAAGAACAAATTTCCTAACTGGACGCAAATTAAAGCTTTTGGTTTCTACAAGTGCAATAAAATAAAATAAAATACCCAAAACCAAAAATAACAACAACAGCAAAATTACAAAACCCTAAAATTAAAGAATATAAAATTACTACAGTAACATTGGGGCTCTTTTACTAAGGAGAAATTAGGTCTTTGCTGATCATTTTCTTTCCACTATTCCAGACCCCGTGGGATACCTGTGGAGATAAAGAACAGAACACTGAGCTGGCATTCAATCCAGCTCATCAGTATTTACGTAAACAAGCAGTAAGGAGAAACTCAGAATAAACACAACAACCTTAAACAACTCGCTAGCCAACACTAACCAAACATGCAAACATGTGTAAACCTCTCACAGCTCTGTACAACGTGTACAGAACAAGAGATATGCAAGAAGCACCATGCAAGGTGACAGTTGTTTTTGACCCATTACGTTGCACTGACTAAACATCTCAGGAACTTCGGGCAGGCCTTTGGAATAGTGAGAAAGACTAATGGAAAGAAAATTAGCTGGTAAGACTGAATTTCTCCTTCCATTACGTAGCTTTCCACTATTCCAGAGCCTGTGGGATGTTTAACAGCATCCCCTAGAATGGGTGGAATCTTGGTACCACCACCCTGAGGACTGAAGCCCCACAACTGACTTCTTAGTACACTGCAACACCCACCCTGTAGTGCTTGGCAAAGGTATACAGTGTCAACCAAGTCGCCACCTTGTAAATATCCACTGGAGACAGTAAGATAATTTCCACCCAGGACGTCACTGTACGCCTCGTAGAATGAGTTTGCAAGGCCTTTGTTTTCCCGCAAGCAAATAAGCTGACACAATAGTCTCCTTCAGCCATTTAGCAATTGTGGGCTTGGAAGCCATGAGACCAAACCTCTGCTTACAAAAAAGCACAGTCTGTCCAATTTGCAAAACTCATTTGGGACTTCTAGATATGTAATGAGGACTCTACGCACATCGATAAGCTTCAAAGAAGAATACTGAGCTTCTTCATCCTCTCTAAAAAAGGAAGCTAGCTCAACAGATTGGTTGAGATCAAATGCTGATACCACTTTAGGATGAAAGGAAGGAACCATACACAGGGAAACCCCCGCCTCTGAAAGTGGAGAAGGAGATCCCGACAAGAGAGAGCCTGAAGCTCTGAAACCCTATGTGCTGATGCAACAGCCACTAAGAACGCTGTCTTTAGCATATGAATTTTCAAGGAGGCTTTCTAGAGTGGCTCAAAAGGAGGCTTCTGGAAAGCCTGAAGGACTAAATTATGGTTCCACTCTGGACATGGTGTGCAAAAGGGAGGCCACAAGTCACCTGCTCCCTGCAAGAACTGAATGATATCCAGGTGAGCCACAAGAGATGTCTGCCTTAGTCAGCCCCTGAAACAGGCCAAACCACAACCTGAACTTTAAAAGAATCCAATACCAATCTTTTCTGAAGATCTACCTGGAGAAACACCAGGATGTGCGTGGTCTGAGCGGAGAAGGGAGAAACTCAGTACTCAGAACACCAGCCCTCGAACATCCTCCACACCCTCACATACGCAATGGATGCAGAGTGTTTCCGACCTTGAAGTAAGGTAGCAATGACCAAATCAGAATAACCTTTTCATCTCAACCAAGCCCTTTCAATGGCCAAGTCATACGACCAAAAGGCACAGATCCTTCTCCATGATCACCAAACCTTGTGTCAATAGGCTGTGTACTGGTGGAAACAGAGAGGACCCCCAATTCAGCAACTGAATTAGGTCCGCATACCACAGCCTCCGTGGCCAATCAAGTGCTATGAGAATTATTCAACCCTGGGGCAATGCGATTCTTTTCAACAAGCAGTCTACCATGGGCCAAGGAGGGAAGACATGCAGTAGATGTGTCTCTGGCCAGGGCTGCAGTAGGGCATCAATCCCCATCCAGTTCGGTTCTTTCCAATGGATGAAGAACTTGGGCACTTTGACATTCCTTTTATCACCATCAAGTCCAGAAGAGGAGTACTCCATTGGTCCACTATCAGTTGAAAACTCTGGCTAGATAGTTCCTGTTTTCCCAGGTTCAAAGAGTGCCTGCTGAGAAAGTTCACCTCCACATGCAAGGACCCAGCAATGTGAACTGCCAACAAGCAGATGGCTGTGGTCTCTGCCTTGCTTGCTGATATAAGTCACCACAGTTGCATTGTCAGAGAAAACTTGGACCGGGGTCCCTGTCAGAAAGGGAGCTAAGTTATGTAAGGCATTCCGCAGTACCCTGAGCTCCAAGCACTTTATCAACCACTGAGACTTCTGTTCCGTCCAAATGCCCTGTGCCAGATAGAACTTGTAATGAGCTCCCCATCTTGACTTGCTGGTATCCATTGTTACCATTGTGTTATTAGAAAGGGACAGTCAAATTATTGGGAGACAACCACCACTGCATACTCCGTCTGGCAACCAGTGTGCAAAGAAGATGAAGATCATATGTCTGTGACAATGGAGACCAGTAGCTGAGAAGAGACTCCTGTAATGATCACATATGAGCCCGTGTCCATACCCATGCACCACTTCTATCGCCACTCTCATTGACCCCAGAACTTGGACATAGTCTCAGACCCTGAGAAGATGAATCTGTTGAACTAGATTTGACCTCCTGCATTTTGTGAGGAAGATCATCTCCCTTGCTGTGTAAAATAGAATGCACAGTTACTCCAGCATCTGTGATGGAATTAGTTTGCAGTTCTCAAAATTGATCACCCAACCCAATGACTGTAAAAGATGGAAATCTTTTTCCATCGCCGCCACACTGTCCAAACAGGATGACATGAATAAGCTAGTTGTTGAGTATGGGTGAATTTTGATTCCCTGGTGCCAAAGGAAGGCCGCCACCATCACCATAACCTTGGTAAATGTTCTTGGAGCCATGGCGAGACCGAAAAGCAAAGCCTTGAAATTGAACTGACAGCCCAGCACCAAAAAACATAAACCTCTGATGCAGTGGCCATATGGGTATATGCAAGTATGCCTCCTTGAGATCGAGGGCAGTGAGAAATTCTCCCACTTGAACCAAGGCTATGACTGCTTTTATTGTTTCCCTGAGAAAGCGGGACACTTGGAGGATAAGGGTTAGACCTTTCAGATCTAAGACCGGAAAAAAGGTGTCTTCCTTCTTTGGGACAATGAAGCAGATGAGGTATCTGCCTTGTTCCTGTTTGGCCTGGGGAACTACAGCAATGGCCTGGAGCGCCAGCAAGGAATCTACAGTGGCCAAAACCTTGATTACCTTGATTCCCTTTTGACAAGGAGACTTCAAGAAGAAAGGAGTGACCAAGCGAGAGAACTCCAACTTGAACCTTCCATAAGAATATCTAGAACTCACTGGTCTGATGTGATTTTGGCCCACACTTCCCAAAAGTCCTGAAGATGTCCTCCTACCAGAGGAAGAGAAAAGTGGACGAGCCTCACATCCGCAAAGCTTGGGAGGTTTGGGTGCTCTAGCTGACTGAAAGGAGGACTTCCTGTCTGCAAGAAAAGAAGATTGGCATGCCTGAAAGTGGGACTTCTCACCATATTGCTGACAACCAGGCCGGTACCATCTGCTGAAGATGAACGACCAGAGGGTTTTGGATTTTCCTCCAGCAACTGCTGTGGCTTAGTTTTCCCCAGCTCTTTCATCAAGTTACTGAGATCTTCTCCAAATAGCCATTTGCACCAAAAGGGCAGTTTAACTAGGTGCGATTTTGATGCTGCATTAGATGGCCAATGCCACAGCCAGAGTCTGATGTGCCGTGACACCTGTAACATGTGATAAATAGCATCTGCCAGGTAAGCCAACTCCACTTCCAGCTGGGCATTATAGCTCCCGTCTTCTGTTGGAGAGTGCCGGTGCCACTTCAGGCATGCTCTAGCTATGAACATGCTGTCGCTTGAAAGCCAAAAGAGGCCACTTCAAAGGCTTGTTTTAGTGAGCCTTCTAGCTTCCTATTCTGTAGGTCATTTAGGGCAATGCCCTCTTCCAACAGCAAAATGGGTCTTCTTAGACACAACTGTAACAAGGAAGTCCAGCTTGGGAAGATGCATCTTCTCTTTTTCCTCCAGAACCAATGCATCTTAGCCCTGCATCCGGTGAGACCCATTCAGCTATCATCAGGTCTTGAATGTCTGGATGCATCGGGAGGCCATAGGACTTCTAAGACCACTCATGATCGACAAAGATGGAACTCCTGACGCTGAAGCAGAAGACCCCTCAATGTAAAGCACCACCAATGCCTCAGAAACAAGAGTACCGCTATCCTCTTTATGAAACAACCTTCGTACCTTCGGGTCTTCTCCCTCCTCTAACGGCTCCTTCAATGATGACTCAACTGAGTAGACTGAGGCCACATCAGATAAGGAGGGAGAAGCAGAGATAGACATCCAGGAATGGGCTGATGAGGCTAATCAAGATCCCTTACGAGCCAGTGGAACAATGGGGTATGAAACTGAAGTACCTTGTAGCAACTCTGACTGTCCCTGCTTCAGTAAATAAGCCTGGAGGGGCATTTTCGAAAGAAACATCTAAGTTGGAATTTGGACGTCTTTGTAAAACGTCCAAATTCGGAGGCGGGGAAAAGGTCATTTTCAAAAAAAGATGGACGTCCATTTTTGTGTATGAAAATACCATGGCCGTCCTTGGATTTGGACATCTTTGATTTTCAGCCATTTTCAAAAACAAAAATGTCCAAGTCTAAAACACCCAAATTCAAGCCATTTGGACGTGGGGGGAGTCAGCATTTTTAGTAGACTGGTCCCCCTGACATGCCAGGACAGCAATCGGGCACCCTAGGGGGCACTGCAGTGGACTTCATAAAATGCTCCCAGGTACACAGCTCCCTTACTTTGTGTGTTGAGCACCCCAAAACCCCCACCCCAACTGTTCACCACTACCATAGCCCTTTCAGGTGAAGGGGGGCACCTATATGTGGGTACAGATAGTTTCTGGTGGGTTTTGGAGGGCTCGCCATTTCTTCCACAAATGTAACAGGTAGGGGGAGTATGGGCATGGGTCCACCTTTCTGAAGTGCACTGCACCTACTACTAAACTGCTCCAGGGACCTGAATGCACTGTCATGGACCTGTATATGACATCTGAAGCTGTCAAGTAATATTTCTAATCATGTTTTTTGAGGGTGGGAGGGGGTTACTGACCACTGGGGGAGTAAGGGGAGGTCATCCCCGATTCCCTCCAGTGGTGATCTGGTCATTTCGGGCACCTTTTTCTGCCTTATTCGTAATAAAAACAGGTCTAGGTGAAAATGTCCAAGTTTTAGTCCTGGACGTCTTTGCTTTGTTCCATTATGGCTCAAAGACG